>NW_020949971.1:9250063-9318202 GCF_900497805.2 Vombatus ursinus
AACAGGTGTTTACATGGAAGCATAGTTTGTACAAAACATCTTGTCTAAAAGTCTGTGACATACTCTCCCCCGAGCACATGCAGCGTCTAGGGGAAAGTGGGCTCAAGCTTTGGGAGCACATATGTCAAAGGCGTGGCACAACTCTCTGGGTATTTTGCTGGAGTCCTCATGGTCTTTCTCTTTTCTGCTAAGCTTCTTCAGAGCCTCGAACATGCCTTTGCCCACCAGTTAGTCTGTCTGTCCTCAGCTCCCAAATGTAGCTGCCGCTGTCCCGTGGACGCTACTGGGGCACTGAGGGAAGGTCCCAATCCTCTGGTCCTTCACAGTTCATGGGAGCCTTCTCTGACCGTAGATGGGAAGATGGAGGCTGAGATGGAGGCCAAGTTGATCTCCCCTTGCCAAGGGATCCTTTCTCCGGGGCTGGGCTAGAGACTTCCACCAGGAGGCTGTAAGCACTCAGAGCCTTTGTTCCACACCAGCTCACTAAAGGATGGGACCAAATCCTTCATCCAATACCAACAAAATTCCTGTCACGTCTAGGACTTGTTCATGCCTAGTGAGCAACTGAGCTAGATGCTCACCTGATAAAGGTATCAGATGTCTTATCACTTACTGTAAGGGGGCAATTTGATTGTTCAGTTATTTTCAATCATACCTGACTGTGACCCCTTTGGGGTTTTCTTGGCAAAGATACTGGAGTGGTCTTCCATTTCCTTCTCAGCAAAGAGGGTTAAGTGACTTGCCCAGGGTCACACAGATAATAGGTGTCTGAGGCTGGATTTGAATTCAGGTCTTCCTGCCTCCAGGCCTGGTGCTCTATCCGCTGCACTGATACATACCTGCAACCACACACATGTATATATGCATACATGTATATATGTGTATATACATATGCATTTGTGCATGTAGACACCTATGCATATATGCATATATATATATATATAAAATGTGTGTGTGTGTGTGTGTGTGTGTGTTTTGTCTCTCCCTGTAAGATCCTTGAGGGTAAGGACTGTTTTTGTTTTGTCTTTGTATACACAGCGCTTCATACAGTTCTGGGAATATAGTAAGTGCTAAATAAATGTGTTGATTGACTGATTGATGTACTAACTAGATAGAAACACTTAACTTCCCCTCTAGCTTTTATGAATTTATTTGCATGTCTGCTGTTAGAGTTTCACTTTGTACCTTCAGTTCACATTGAATCTCTTCGCTCAGCCCCTTGGTATTTTTTCCAGCCCATCTTTCACAATGTTAAAAAGTTTGATGTAATTCCTGGCTTCACTGAGTCTTCCTCCGGCTGCCTGCTTTTCTCCAAGCTCTGTGAACATGTCTACAATTCAGCCAACAATTCAGCCTTTCTTGGCTGGACTAATAAATATTTTATTCATATTGAATTTTGTTCCTCCAATATTTCTTCTGCTGTGACTTTCATAGAGTTACGGTTTACACTTTTAGGAAAGTGATACCAGCAAGAAAGTGGTCTCTGCCATGTTACATCTAGAAATGTGATCTAGTCTTCTTAACTCACTTTAATCAATCTCTTCATTAAAGCAGCCAGGTGGCACAATGGATAAAGTGCTGCACTTGGTGTTCGGAAGACCTGGGTTCAAATCCTGCCTGAAATATTTACTAGCCAGGTGACCCTAGGCAAGCCCTGAAGACTTCTCTAAGTCTCAGTTTTCATATCTGTACAATGGGAGTAATAATAGTGGCTACAGTTGTTGTAAGTATCAAATGTTTGGTAAAGCACTTTAAAGCAGTATATAAATGCTAGTTATTACTACTATGATTGGTCAACTAGCCTTTGTTAAGTACATCATGTGTTAATTAATCACTGTGCTAGAGCTGGGATAAAAATTTTTTGAAGTTGCTTCTCCCAAAGAACTGACATTCTAATGGGGAGAAGGCATCAGGCAGCTAGGTGGTATGTTGGGCTAGAAATCAGAAAGATCCGAGTTCAAATTCTGCCCCAGACACTTGCTGTCTATAGGATCCTCCCCAAATCACTTAATTTCTTTGAGCTTGTTTCCTTATTTGTAAAAGGAAAGGGTGGAACTTGGTGGTCTCTTAAGTACTTTTCATCTCTAAATCTTTGGTTCTCTGTATATAAATAAACCTACCTTCCTGATGTCATTGGTCTTCTAGAACAAAGGACAAACAATAATCTGTGAGGAGTAGTAGCTGCCCCACCGGGGACGCAACTGGCCAGTTCCAGTTGGGCAATCCTTCCTTCCTCCCTCCCTCCCTTCCGTCCTCCCTCCCTCCCTCCCTTCCTTCCTTCCTTCCTTCCTTCCTTCCTTCCTTCCTTCCTTCCTTCCTCCCTCTGTCAACATGGAGAATCATGCACTTACATGTGGGTGCTCTGCCCAAAGGAAAGTAGATTCCTTGAAGTACAGTTTTGGAAAAACCAGGCTTTGGTAAGACCCATTGGGATTCAAATGCACTACCTCAGTATGTCTTAAATCCAAATCACTCTGGTTGTCACTTATTGGCCAATAATAAGTCCCAGCTCAAGCCTCTGTTGGTCATTGTATTTCGATGGCTCAGAGTGAGTGTAAATAGCAGTTGTTGCTGTTCTGGCCAGAAACCCTGAGGGTCTTTGCCTCTCAGATTGACTTTTTTTTTTTTAACTAGCTAAAAGAAGCTGTCCTTTGCCTCATTTCTTACCTAGCCTTAATCACTGAATGGGTGTTGCCACAGGCAAACTGAGACCTGTGAAAGACCTTAGTTTAAAAACATGAAGGTCTCCCACTTCATCGGGCACCATCTCCAGTCATCCCAATCTATATCTGGCCACAGGACCCAGATGGCTCTGGAGGAGAAGGTGAGGCTGGTGACTTTGCACAGCCCTGCCTCACTTAAATCCAGTTCACTTGCGAGTCAAGACATCACTTTTCTGATGTCATAGGTCCTCTTCAAGAATGAAGGACAAGTAACAACAATAAATAAACCCAGAGCTAATTGAAGGTCCTTTCAGCAGAGAAGGTAGAAGGGAAATGGGAGGAGAGGGTGAGGCCTCTGGCAGAAGGTAGAATTTGAGTTGAATCTGAAAGAAAGCAAAGGGTCCCAAGAGGCTGAAGTGAGGAGGGAGGCAGGGAGACAGCCAGGGCAAAATCATGGAGGCAGGAAATCATGTGTCATGTGTGAGGAACAGTAAGCACGCCATTATGGTCTTGCCTATGGAATTCTATGCTCTGTTTTAAAAACTTTCTGTGGAGGTGCTCCACACTATCGATGACCTCCCAGCTGCCTCCCTGGCCAATCAGTCCCCTAGTAATTGAGACTTTCTCATTTTCCTTTTCTTTCCTTATGGTTACAGCAAATTGCTGTCAAGCTCCTACACATAAAATTACTCAGTCTTCCTAGCTTAGCCAAACTGTCTATTCTTCCCCAAATCATTAAGTCATTCCTTCCATACTCTTGGAATAAGAAGAAAAAAATGACCATGGTGGCTCAAGAGAAGAAAGGAAAATCTGGCCATTTCAAAAATCAAGAAATGTATTCCTAGCTTCCCCGAGTGGAAAGAAGTGGGCCTGAAGGAAATCCGGTACCAGGAGAGAAACAATAAAAGGCGATGCACGCCCACAACTCTGGCATGCCTCTTGTTCTGCAGATGGTGGACCTGCCCATTAACTGTGCTATGATGATGATACCAGTGCCTATGTCTGGGGTGGAAAATATGAAGAGACCTTGGAAATTTTTCAGAGGCCCAGAGAGTTTGCAAGAGGAAAATGGTGTGCATCTTCGGATTCCTCTCAGCAATTCAAGTGAATCTAGAAAACAGTTAAACAAATGTGGTTTTAAAATATACAAATAAAGATGGCCAGGTTAGAGAAAATGGGAGGCAGAGAGAGACCTTGGAATAGTTGAATTGGAGCTAAGATAGTAGCTTCCTTTTAATAAGTGTCTTCAGACAACCATCAGCACTTTAGAGGTGAAATTTTCTGCTGTTCTGCTTTGATTTCCATTTAGTAAATGTTTCTGATGTTCAGGGGCTATAGTAAATAGGAGTGTTTACCCCTAGTATCCATGAAGCATAAGTTTGAGCAATGTGGCCACTCTTTCGGGAACCTTCCAACCTGCTAGTATGAGTATGGGTTGGGGTGAGTGGGCCAACCTAAAGAAAAAAGAGAAGGGGGGGGTTTAGGTGACATACCTATGCTACTCTATGGGGGCCCACCTGGATTTTATTAGGGCCCCTTTGCATTGGCAGGATAGACTCTCCGTGCAGGACTTCTTGGATACCTTAGTTTCACGTGGATCAACCAAAGAAGACAATAAAAATGATCTCATCTTTAATTAAGTCATGATAAATTGTCACAGTGAAGGGGTTTACCTTTGCCCCTTTTCCCTTTTGCCCCTTTTCAAAAGGAATTTGGCTCCTTTGTTTACAATTCCCAGAAAAGCCTTAAAACTTTTAGATTCCTTGTAGACTCACTTTAGCTCTCTTTGAGAGCTTATTCAAGTGCACCTTTCCTCCCTGGCCCTGAAAAGAACCTGGCCCCGGTGTCTCTCTGTAGCTCCCTTTGAAAGCAAACTTCCTCCTTCCAGCTCCCTTCATTATCTATTCTCATTGTCTGTTCAAATCTCTCAGACCTTCCAAACACCTGGACCCTTTTTTTCAATCACCTCCGCCTTCAACTGGCCTTTCCCATTGTTTCACCTTCCTGTGGCCCCTGGTCATTTCTCACCCTTAATCCTAGCTAGGCACCACGTGGTCCAGGACCCAGGAGCTCTGTTCATCCCAGCTTACTGGTCACTCCCATCCAGATCTCCTTAGACCCCTCCTCCCATCACTCCAAACTGCTTGGCCACTCCTAGATCTCTCCCACAGTCTTCCTGTACTTAAGACTCACCTTTGCCCCATTCAGAGGCTGGGAATTTCTCATGCCCCTAGAGGCTGAGACTTTCACGCCCACCTGTCTTATCGGTGTCACCTGGCTTGGGATTCACCTGGCCTCCCCCATTTAGAAGCTGAGCTTTCCTCACGCCCAAAAGGCTGAGACTGCCTCATGCCCACTTGTCCTGACAGTGTCACCAGGCCTGACCACCTTAGCCCCCAGCCCCATTCAGACGCTGAGAATCTCTCAAGCCCAGAGGCTGAGGTTTTCTCAAGCCCGCTTGTCCTTACAAGCATCACATGACCATCTTAGCCCCCATTTAGATCTCTGATATTTGGGTTCCTTGGGAGTCTGGCCTATATGCTTTATCTTTAATAAACTTTTTCAATGGCTGGAAGAAGATTTTGGGTTGAATTTTTTCAGGCAGATGTGTGCCACAATCTAGGGCTTTTTCCAGCACCCCAAAACCTCCTGTGATCTTGGGGTGCCTCTGTGCATCAAGGAGCACCCCAAAACCCGTACCCCTCTTCAGCAGGAACATTCTGGTCAAAATGCATTGTCACAGGAATGCCATAGTCAAGATGCCATCAGAAAAACAGAACTGATTTTTGTTAGAATTGCAGATTAAATATCCAGAATATGTTTTTGGCATTCAAAAGAATTACTATAGAAAGAAACTTACATTCAAGGAATCATTGGTGAAAAATAAGTTATGGTATGAGGTCTGTGTTTGTTTTCTAAATTTTAAGGCAAAGTTTTGAGGAAAGTCTTGGTATTCAGAGAATATTAACAAAACTTGACAGTCGTATAAACACAGTCAAATGTGAGATATCCCAAAGTGATGAAAGCCAAAAGCCTAATCTAACTGCCAATTGGCTAGATGCAAAAGCCCTGTTGACAGACGCTCAACATTTCTTGAACTGATGAATTCAATCGAATTGATGAATTGAATTGAATTCAATGAAGTGTCATTGGTTCTCCCCTACTTCATACTCTCTTCTCTCTAGGTTTTTGGGACACCCCTCTCTCCTGGTTCTCCGTCTGAGCGCCCCTTCTCATTCCCCTTTGGTGGGTCTTCATCCAGGTTATGCCCTGCTCACTATAGGTGTTCCATAGGGCTCTGTCCTGGAATATTTTCTCTTCTTCTGTACTATTTCATTTGGTGATCCCACCAACTTCCATGGATTCAATTATCATCTCTGTGCTGATGATTCCCAAATCTACTTATCCAGGCCCAACCTCTGCTGACCTCCAGTGTCACATCTCCAACTCCTTAATAGAGATTTTTAACTGGATGTTCTGTATATGTCTTAAATTCAACATGTCAGAGCTGTACTCATTATCTTTCCACTAAACCCTTCCCTCTTCCAAACTTCCCTATTACAGTCAAGGGCACCACCATCACCACCATCCTCTCAGTCACTCAGGCTCACATGTGGAGTGTTATCTTGGACTCCTCTCCCCACTCTCCCATATCCAAGCAGTTGCCAAGTCTTGTCGATTTTACCTTTGTAATATCTCTTGAATACATTCCCTTTTATCCTCAGATGCTGCCTCCATCCTGGTGTAGGCCCTCGTCTTATGAATGATATTTTTAATAGATGTCATAATATCAAGTACTTGTAATCCCAAACATGGAATAAGAGGCTTTCAAAATACAGAGACCTGAAAGAGGAGATGATGACTTCTCATAGAACTGCTAGGTGGTGCAGTAGCTAGGTGGGCTTGGAGTCAGGAAGACTCGTCTAGCTTCAGACACTCTCTAGCTGTGTGGGCAAGTCACTTAACCCTGTTTGCCTCAGTTTCCTCATCTGTAAAATGAGTTGGAGGAAATGCAAACCATTCCGGTATCTTTGCCGAGAAAACCCCAAATGGGATCATGAAGAATCAGACACAACTTAACTCAATGACAACAATAAAAGTTTGTATCTGAGCCCTCCTGAATAAGATAATAATAGTGTAATATGCTTCATGCTATGCTCATCCCACGTGGAATAGGAAGGAGATCCCGCGAACAATGAGACATTTTTCCTGCTTGTAGCAGCATTTTTTTTATTGCTAAACTCTTATCTCTACATGTGGCAATCCCATGGGCTGTGAGTGTGTATCATGGTGGCGAAGGCTGCTGAGCATTGCCTTTTAAGTACCCTTAGGAACAAACAGGCCCCCCATCCCCCAGAACTCAGCCTGCTGCTTGTCTCATTAATTACTCAATTACTCAATGTTACTCATTAATTATCTCCTGAGTCTCAAGGTAAGGGAGGAGTTTCCTCATGTGACATTGGCCTGACACCTGATCCTCTTTCTCACTCTTCCAAAGGATTGGCTTGCTCATTGGGCCACCTCTTCTCCTGAGCATATCCGCCTTTCCAGCGGCAGGAGGCAGCGCAGGGAAGAGCAAAGGCAAAAGCCCTTTCTCCCTGCAGCCGGCCCTTCCGTGCAGCAGGTGGCAGTGTAAGCTCTGAGGTCTCTTCCCAGGTTGGATTGGAGGTCTCTGCTGAGATCAGCTTTGGAGTAGAATTCTATTAGAGTTGAGCTGAGTGACATCACTAGTCCCAGTCTGGGTCACCCACTTGTATCTCCTGATGATAAACCAAAGTCCTCTGACATCCATGCCATAACTAGGCAATATACACTTGTGCCATGGTCACCAAACAACCCTAGATATTAACAATTCCCAGATATTAACTTGGGAGTCCTCGTGTCAATTGCATGCAAATTAGATGCTGAAAAACAAGATAGTTAAGATATCTTAGCCTTGGGTCAGTGCTTTGTTTTTCATTGTTTATTTTGACCCCTTTCCTTGAGCAAAATTATTTGTATCTGAAAATTATTCCATATTCAAAAAAAAAATTGGCTTACCCTGCCAATTAGAATATGATCTCCTTGAAAACATGGGCTATTTCAATTTTTTATTTGTATTCCCAACACTTAGCACAGTGCTTTGTACACAATAAGCATTTAATAATACTCTTTCTATTCTATTTCCTTTATGCTCAGAAATTGCCTACAATGCAAAAAATCTCTTTAATTAATAATCTCTAAGCTTCCACACTAGTTTATATAAACTAGAGAAATGCCTTTTCCAATAAGATTTCTCTTTTCTCTTGGTCTCCAACCTGAATCTGTAAACTTAGATAAATATTAATATTACTGGCCACATTATTTATTTAAAACAACTAACAATAGGGCAGGCAGGGGGACCCCATTGCTCTGGGATAGAGCATTTGACAGCAATAACCAAAAATATTTTTAAAAATTAAAAAATTTTAAAAAAGAAAGAAAATAAAAATAGAGACATAGGAAAATATTTCAAAATATTGGCAGGGAGAAAAGTCACAATGAGAGTTACTTCTCCCCATCAGCAGCATCTGCTTACCCCTCTCAAAACATCAGAATCATTGATGAACAATTCAGTTTTCTCAGGATGTCAGATAAGGTCTCTTTGGAATTCTCCTCATAATGTCTTTTACACAGAATGAGAGTCCTCTCAAAAAGTCTCTTCAGATTCTCAAAAATAATCGTTCACTCTCCAAGTATCCTCAGGGAAAAAAATTTCTCTCAGGGATCTCAGAACCATTCATAGACTAGATTCCTTCAACCAGGGCAGCTTCCTGTCAGTCACCAAGATTCTAGTCCCTTTCTTTTAAAGTTATAATAATAGCAACCAAAGTACCTGTAAGAAAGGCTATATACTGAGTTTATAGTAGCAATAGCGCTTTAATGCATGATCTCCCAACAACCCTGTAAGGTACGCAGTATAACAACGATGATGATAATTATAGCTAGTATTTATATGGCATTTAAAGTTTACAAAGCACATTACAAATATTATTTCATTTGCTCCAAGATTGTTATTTTAGGAGGTAGGTGTTATCATTACCCCCATTTTACAGATGAAGAAACTGAGGCAAACAGCACTTACCTGAGGTAGGTCACTCCGCTAGTAAGAGTCTGAGGTTGGATTTAATTCGGGTCTTCCTGATTCCATCTCTCTCGTCCATGCGTTTCCACTGGCTGTCCCTCCTGTCTGGCATTCTCTCCCTCCTCATCTCAAGTCTCAGCTAAAATCTCTCTTTGTACAGGAAGCTCTTTGCAATCCCCCTTAATGCTAGTGCCTTCCTTCTGTATAGAGTTTGTGTGAATGTGGTTGGTTGCTTCTTGTCTCCACCATTAGATTTTAAGCCCTCCGTGGTCAGGGACTGTCTTTTGCCTTTCTTTGTATCCCTGGCACTTAGCACAGTGCCTGACACAGAAGACACTTAAAGGTTGACTGACTGGCTGCAAGTCTAGTGAGCTATCTGGCCGTATTACCTACTTGCATTATTAGTGTTATTATTCCCCTTTGATAGATGAGTAAAATAAGACTCAGAGACATTGTGTAATTTTTTTCAAGATCTAAGTTTTGCAGTGAGGATTTTAACACAGTTTTCCTCACTTCAAATCCACTACTCTTCCAGGAAAAAGAGTACTTGAATTACATAAAAAAAAAATCTTTTTTTTTTTGTATATGTACCCCTTTGACAGTCTGGCAAAACTTTTGAACCGATTCTCAAAATAATTCTACTAAATACATAAGATAAAATATATAGGTTTATAAAAGAAGCAAATTATATTGAAATATAATTATTAAAATATATTTTTAAGTTTACAGACCTCTGGTTAAGAACCCGTGATTTAAGGGTATTATTATGTTTCACCCTGTCATCTAATGAAGTCATTTTAAAATAAGGTTTTATTAATGTCTTCTATTTCTTACATCATCCTAATTGTTCCAATTATCCCTCTCCCTCCCTGTCCCAGAGCACCAGCCCATATAACAAATGGTATTTTTAAAGAGGGAAAAAAAAATCAGTACTACTGATTGATACATTGAAGAAGTCTGAAAACATATGCAATGTACAACACCTGTCCACCTCCCACCTCCACAAAGGGTGGGTTGGGGATGTCTTCTCGTATTTATTTAATGAAGTCCTTAAAAAAACATAGTGCTACCGTATTATATTTTGAATCAAAACATGGCTATCTCTAAGTTCTACAGGGCAGCTAGGTGGCACGGTGGTTAGAGTGCTAGTCATGGAATCAGGAAGACCTGATTTGGACTCAGATAGTAACTAACTAGCTGTGTAACCCTGGGGAAGTCACTTAACCCTGTTTGCCTCAGTTTCCTCATCTGTAAAATGAGCTGGAGAAGGAAATGGCAAAACACTCCAATATCTTTGCCAGGAAAACCCCAAATGGGGTCATGAAGAGTCAGATGTGACTGAAAAAGACTCAACAAGAAAAAAAAGTTCTACACTGTAATCTCTTCTATGATGGACTGTCAGTTGAAAGAATTCTCTCTCTCTCTCTGTCTTTCTCTCTGTTTCTCTCTCTGTCTCTGTCGCTCTGTCTCTGTTCTCTCTCTCTCTCTGCATCTGTGTCTGTGTGACTGTGAGTGTGTTAGATGTCTTCCTCTCTGAGTCACACAAAGTAGAGAGAGATCTGTCATCCCTCACAGGACCTTCTGTTTGATGATTCCATTGGTTCTTCCCCTTTAATTATGTTTTTAATGTGATTTGAAAAATCTATGAACAGGGAGCCTTTGGAGCAATGTTCACATCAAGTGCTAGTCTGCATAGTTAATTCCAAGGAACTCTGCGGCTAAAAAAATAAAGACCAGGAATAAGGATGAAGAGGAAAAGTAGATTGGGATGTAGGGAGACTACATCATTAAGCAGAATCTGGGGGGTGGGGGAAAGGGTGAGGAAGGGAAAGGCTAGCTCAGCCTTAGCGCCATCAGCGAGCCTGATGCATTCGGCACTTGCTGAGCAATCCCGCGGCAGCCCATGCGAGCGGAGACACGTGTAGGAGGCTTAAAGCTCTGGAGCCTCAGCCGTCTATAATCATATGAAAAAATGCTCTAAATCACTATTGATTAGAGAAATGCAAATCAAAACAACTCTGAGGTACCACATCCCACCTATCAGAATGGCCAACATGACAAAACAGGAAAATGATAGATGTTGGAGAAGATGTGGGAAAATTGGAACACTAATGCATTGTTGGTGGAGTTGTGAAATGATCCAACCATTTTGGAGAGCAATTTGGAACTATGCCCAAAGGGCTGTAAAAATGTGCATACCCTTTGACCCAGCAATAGCACTTCTAGGGCTATATCCCAAAGAGAACACACAAATGGGAAAAGGACCCACATGTATAAAAATATTCATAGCAGCTCTTTTTGTGGTGGCAAAGAATTGGAAATTGAGGGGATGCCCATCAACTGGGGAATGGCTGAGCAAGTTGTGGTATATAAATGTGATGGAATACTTTTGTGCTATAAGAAATGATGAACAGGTTGACTTCAGAAAAACCTGGAAAGACTTGTATGGTCTGATGCTGAGTGAAGTGAGCAGAACTAAGAGAATGTTGTACACAATAACAGCCATGTTGTGTGATGACTAATATTGATAGACTTAACACTTCCTGGCAATATATGTTCATATACATGTATGAATATGTGTGTAAATATATATGGGTGCATTGTGTATATATATCTGTATATATACCTATATATCTATATCTTATTTTGTACAACTTAGTGATTTGTCTAGGTACTCAACAAGGTATATAGGCCAAAGAGGCTAAAAGAAATCCTACCTTTCATATTGACTTAGAAATCTTTGCATATGCTAGACACATTTAATATGGAATTGCCCAAAAGCATGAAGTCAGGTTAGGGACCTGTTGGAAATTGACCAATCACAATAGCAGCCAGTGACCTGGACTGACTAGTGCTAGGATACTTTTTCTTGTAGAGAGGCTAAAAAAAGAGCAGTCAAGAAAAGGAGGCTGGGTTACTTTGGTTCTGATCTTCCAGCTTGGAAAAAGTGTGAGACCCCCCTGCTTGGGTGGACGAACCTGATGAATACATGGGAGCTAAACCTCCTTGAGCCCAGGAATAGTCATGTAGCTGATGTAGCTTGAATACTTATCTCTTCTTTCTTACTTTCATTAAATGGATCAAACCTTGTGATTTCCAGGCTAAATAATTCTTTCAACTGGACAACTTCCCCCAAAGCAAAACAAAACAAAAACCTGGCCCTCTAGACCAATACAATAGCATACAGTGAAAAATAGATACACAAGTAAATAAATATACTTTTATATGTTCCTTTCAATTCAAATAAAGATGATGTGTTTATTTTTGTCATCATTATTCTTTTCACCTTTTCCATTTTCATTGTTGTTCACTTGGGTTTTTTTTTTTCCAAACTGGATAAGGATATAAAATGCCATCTGCATTTGGACCAATATTCTAGTCACCAGAAGTACCAGAGTGACATTCTATCTAATACTATTATTGTAGTTTCCAAAGTCATTCATGAATAAGAATGTTTTTCTTAAGATTCGGATAAAAACTCAGATTGTTCATAAACTGACTCGTATATTCCTAGTAAAAACATGGTTAGCTCTCACGGAATATTTTTATTGTTCTGCCCTACTAAGGAAGAGTGCACTTTCATATCCTAAAGGGTTCTTTAATTGTGCCTGAAGTGAATCAAAATGAACCGATCAGAGTCAAAAGAACAAAATACACAGTGACTATAACCATGTAAAGGATGACTATTCTAAATGACAATAAAACACAGACAAAAATAATGTATTCATTCTTTTTTTTTTTTAAACAAACGGAAAACTACTGCAAGTGTAAGCTTCCCTGTCCAATCAGCCCCACTATTCTTGGCCATTTTACCTAGCTCTTTTCAGGGACTTTCCACTGGATTTTGGTGGATTCAGTTGGGAGTATGACAGGGATGGGTATGATGTCTTCAGACAAAATTTTGCAATAAGTTTCTTTTTTAATTCAAGAAATTAATTGCTTCCTCTTTCATTCTTTATGCATGAGCAAAGCTGATTAACTACAGAACAAATCCGCTTACAGACCAACCACACAGTCTTATTTTTTGGTCATTTAATTAAAAATGTCTAATCTGAAAGCATGGAGATCAAGCTGATTCCAGCCGCTGACTCCTACACACATCTGAAGTCATGACCTTACTTGATTGATGGGTGTTCTGGTAAATTTTCCACTCCTCTCCATTGTGTTTCTCATCTCCCTTTTCTCCCATCAGGGAATTAACATTCCTCCAGCATGGAGAAAAGATAGATTGCTATCATAAGTGTGATGGCATCTTTATTTCTAAATGTAGACAGGACCTCACAAATGGTGTGACTAATGCTTCTCTGTATATCCTCTCCTGCCTACACACTGATGTCATAAGCAGAATCTAATATCAGGGAGGTGAATGGGAGTTCACATTGATGCTGATTCCAAGAAGAGTGGAACCAGAAAGAAAGGAAGGAAAGAACGCAACCTGTGAATGGGCTGCATAAAAGGAGAAGTGGAAATTCAAAATTAGTCCTTAACATAATTGCTTAAGAATATAATGGGTCAAATAAGATAACATATATCAAGGTCTTTACAAAGCTTACAATACTATAAATAATTAGTGATAACATAGCCAGCATTTCTATAGTGCTTATTGTTCAATTCTGTCTGATTCTTTGTGACCCTGTGGACCATACTGGCCGTGGGGTTTTCTTGGCAAAAATACTGGACTGGCTTGCCATTTCCTTCTCTAGTGATTTAAGGCAAGCAGAAGTTAAGTGACCTGCCTATGGTCACAAAGCTAGTAAGTATCTGAGGTCAGATTTGAACTCAGATCTTACTGTCTCTGGGCCCAGTGCTGAATCTACTGAGCCAACCAGCTACCTCTCAGGCAAGCAAAGGTTAAGGGACTTGCCCAAGGCCACATAGCTAATAAGTGTCTGAGGCCAAATTTGAACTCGGGTCTTCTTGATTCCAGGCCCAGTGCTCTATCCACTGAGCCATCTAACTACCTTTACATAGTGCTTACCACTATGCTAAGAACTTTACAAATAGTATCACATTTTGATCCTTACAACAAACTTGGGAGGTCAGTACTATTATTATCCTCATTTTACAGTTGAGGAAACTGAGACAGAGTGGTTAAGTGACTTGCCCGGAATTACACAGCTAAGAAATTGTCTGTGGCTGGATTTAAACTTGGGTCTTCCTGACTGCAGCCCCAGCACTCTATCCACTGCACCACCTAGCTGCCTCAATCCTAGCTATTGTTATTATTATTGTTGTCATTATTATATCACTCACTTCCATTTTTGACTCTTTTTAATCCACATGGTTCCCAGCTGAAGACTAAACACCATTTTATTTTCAGAGCAAGAAAGAATAATTAGAAAATTTATTGATTGGGTTTGGGATTACAGATCCACTCCTAACATGCATTTAGGTCAATGATTTTGCCTTTATTAGAGTTATCAATTAGTAGAAGTAGAATTAGGTCTTGAATTTTACAAGAATCAGAAACCTTCCTATTTCAGGATAATTTGGGCAAAGCCTCCTGAGAATTGATTAATGTTAACTAACATGTCATTTGTGAATTAATGAACATTTTTTAAGGAATGTGATTTTACCATTTTAAACCATACATGGTACTAATGTCCATTATTATTGGTATTTCCAAACCAGTTTTAATAATAAGTAAAGATCATTTGAAGTGAGTAGAATCACAGAATCAGAATCACAAAACTTCCAAGTTGAAAGGCGCCTCAGGGACTGTCTAGGTCAATTCAGATCTGATCAAGAATTCCCTTGATGACATCACTCACAAGCAGTCATCTAGCCTTTGTGGAAAACCTCTTCAATTTGTGTTTTTATAAAACATTTAAAATTTTTATTATTTATTTACTTTTAACATTTAAAAAAAATTGAATTCCAAATTCTCTCCCTCCTTTCATCATCTTCCCCACCCACCAAGAAGGCAAGGAACATAATACCCATTAGATATGTGAAATCATGTAAAACATGTTTCCATATTAGTCATGTCATTTTTAAAAAGGCAAGAAAATAAAGTGAGAAAATTATACTTCAATTTGTTCATCAGTTCTCTCTCTGAAGGTGGATGGCATTTTTCATCAGGAGTGCATTGGAATTGTTTTAGCTCATTGTATTGATCAAATAGCTAAGTCTTTCACAGTTGATCATCATTATAATATTGCTGTCGCTGTGCACAATGATCTCCTGGTTCTGTTCATTTCAATTTGCATCAGTTCATATAGGTCTTTCCAGTTTTTTTCTGAAACCATACCCTTTATCATTTCCATCACAAACATATACCACAACTTGTTCAGGCATTCCCCAACTGATGGGCATCCCTTCAATTTTCAATTCTGTGTCATGACAAATAGAGCTGCTATAAATATTTTTGTACATATAGGTCCTTGTCCTTTTCCTTTTCCTTTTCCTTTGATCTCTTTGGAATATAGACCTAGTAGTGGTATTGCTGGGTCAAAGAGTATGCACAGTTGTTCTCCAGGATGATTGGACCAATTCACAGCTCCATGTTCATTAGTATACCTATTTTCCCCTCATCCCCTCCAGCATTTGTCATTTCTAATAGGTAGTGCCTCAACTTGTTTTAATTTGCATTTCTCTCATCAACAGTGATTTGGAGCATTTTTTCACGTGAGTATAGATAGTTTTGATTTCTTCTTTGTAAAACTGTCTATTCATATCCTTTAACCACTTATCAATTGGGAAATTGCTCTTATTTTCATAAATTTGACTCAGTTCTATGCTCAGTACATATTTGAGAAATGAGGTCTTTATCAGAAAAACTTGTGTTAAATTTTTTTATATTACTTCATTGCCTATGGAAACTTTTAACAACATTCAGTTTCCCTGATGATCTCTTTTAATTAGGTCCATTTTTTGCTTTTGCTTAGTCTGATATCATGATTGTTACCTCTGCCTTTTTTACTTTAGCTGAAGCATAATAAATTCTCCTTTAGTCCCTTATTTTAATTCTGTGTGTCATTCTGTTTCAAGTGTATATCTTATAACAGATTGTTGGATTCTGGTTTCTAATCCATTCACTTTTCATTTTGTGGGTGAGTTAATCCTATTCACATTCACGGCTATGACTACTAACTATAATATTTCTCTCTATCCTATTTTTCTCTCCCTCTTTTTACCTATCCTCCTTAAGAATCTGTTTTGCTTCTGATCATTGCCTTCCTTAATCTGCTTTCCCTTCTATCATCCCACTTCTTTATCCCCTTCCCCTCCTACTTTGCTGCTGAGAAAGATAGATTTTTATACCCATTTGAGTGTGTATGCATATTCTTCTCTCTTTGAACCAATTCCAGTGAAGGTTCAAGCATTGCCTACAACTCCCCCCATTTTCCCTTCTTTCTTGTACACTTTGTGTGTGTGTGTGTGTGTGTGTGTGTGTGTGTGTGTGTGTGAGAGAGAGAGAGAGGGATAATTCCTTCCATACTTCCTTTCCTTTCCCCCTTCTCCCAATGCATCCCACTTTCTCACTCCTTCATTTTTATTTTTAGATCATTCCACCATAATTTACTTACACTCATGCCCTCTGTCTGTGTAGATTCCTTCTAACTGCCCTAATAATGACAAAGTTCTTCAGGAGTTACGTGTATCATTTTCCAATACAGGAATGTAAACAGTTTAACCTTATTGAGTCTCATATGATTACTCTTTCATGTTTATCTTCTTATGCTTCTCTTGAGTCTTGTGTTTGAATGTCAAATTTTCTATTCAGCTCTGGTCTTTTCCTCAGGAATGCTTGAAAGCCCTCTATTTCACTGAATGTCAATTTCCCCCCTGGAGGATTGTATTCCTTTGACTTTTAGAATATCATTCCAAGCCCTCCACTCCTTCAATGTGGAAGCTGCTAAATCTTGAGTAATCCTGACTGTGGTTCCATGATATTTGAATTGTTTCTTTCTGGTTGCTTGTAATATTTTCTTTGACCTGGGAATTCTGGAATTTGGCTATAATATTCCTGGGAGTTTTTATTTTGGGATCTCTTTCAGGAGGTTGCATTGCAAAGCCCTTCACCATCATAAAACCCTTTACATTCAAGGATATTTCTAGAAATAAAATTAAGCACATTAGCCTAGTTTGAAGAGCCTACATTCTTTCTCTTTCTCTCTTTTTAATAAAGACAACATTTCTCTAATTTATTCTTCACAATCTTACAAATATCACCAATCTGTACATAAGCAATCACATCCTCCAATTCTTTCAATAACCTGGAATATAGTTCATCTGAATCTGGTGACTCAAATTTTATTTTTGTATCCCCAGCCCCAGTCCTTGGCACAGTGTCTGGCACATAGTACACACTAAATAGATGTTTACTAAATTTATTTGGATCTAGGGCAGTTAAGTGCTTTCTTACTATCTATTTATCTTGGTTTTCAATTGCTTATTAATCACGTCTGTTGAGAGGCAGAATGGTACTGTGGAAAGTATGCTGGATTTGGAGTCCTAGGACCAAGGTTCAAATCCTGTCTCTGACAATTACTGCTTTTGTGAACTGGGGCAAGTGATTTAGTTTCTTCAGGCCTCAGTTTCCTCAACTGTAAAATGAGGGGGTGGGCTAGATGACCATTAAGGTACCTTTTAGCTCTAAATCTATAATCTGTGATGCATCTCTGTCCTTTCTAGTCCAAAGGTTATTGTCCCTGAAGGAGAAAGTAGAAGCACAATGAAAGTTGACGGTTCTGCCTTTTTTTCATCACCATTATCATCGCCTCATCAATCACAAACAGAAGATCGACCATAGGTTCCCAAAGTGGGCAATACCACCCCCTGGGGGGGGCACTGGAATAATCGAAGGGGTAGTTTTTTTTTTTGAAATGATGCAAATTTTTAAAAAGCTGTTAAAGGGTTAAAGAAAGGAGATTTCTAGGGGGATGCTGAGTAATTTTTTTTGAAAAGGGAGTGGCAGACCAAATAAGTTTGGGAACCTCTGATTCTAGCCCATCTTTGATTCACATCTTTTCCTCAATAAAGCTTATTCTAACACTTCTTGTCGTCCTTAGCTTCCCCTGCTAACATCAGCTTATTCAGAACCTTAGCATCATTAAAATGGACCATACCACATCTTTGTATTCATTCTCCATTCCATGCCTTTGCTTTCATGTTTTATACATGCATATCTATATATAATCTATGTATAAATATTATATTCATAATATATACTGTATATTTCATTATGAACCTGATAGTTATCAATGAATGTGAATATTTTTCAAATTCAAGAGACAGAAAAAGAAGACTGTACATGAAACTGTGAATCTACCATATATAGCTTGTTTCTTTAAAAAAGTATTTATATGTATATATGTATGTTTACATGCATACATTCATACACACACACATACATACATATATATACATGTCTCCACTTTAATGTGGTAGTAACAACACTGCCTTTTTTGTCTGGGCCCCCTTTTGAACTTCCTTCTGCCTTCTTCTATGTTGAATGGGGTACCTAGATGGCATAGATTGAATATTGGACTTGGAATCAGGAAGATCCAAGTCTGAATCCAGCCACAGAAACTGTGTGACCTTGGGGAAGATGCTGGACCTCTCTGGGCCTCAGTTGCCTCATCTGTAAAATCAGGGGCTTGGATTTCATGGCCTCAAAAGTCCCTTCCTGCTCTAATTTATGATCCTGTGATTTTTAAAATTTAAGTTTGCTGACAAGACCTATTCATCCACCGAAATCTCTTTCTTAGGTTGTCCTCATCATTGGAATGATTTCTCTTTGTCTTCAGAATTTGACTCTTGAGAATTTCTCATACTTAAAATGATCATGATAATAAAAACTCATAATTATACAGCACTTTGAGGTGTGCAAAGCAAAGCACCTTCTTCACAACAACCCTGTGAAGTAGATAGATGCTCCTACCTTTCCTTCTTCTGAATTCTGTGAAATATGCTTCCCAAATCTACAGAACTGCAATCCGACCATGCTTCCATTCCTCTCATCCTCTAGCTCCACCGTCCCAAAGATGGAGCAGGTTCCTTCCTCCTTTACTTTAGCACCAGCTCTGTCTTGTTGGTATAAACAGATCCAGGGTACCATTCCTTCTATTTCTTCCTCTGCCTTTTGGAGGCTGAGGTTACTAGGGCAACAGGTACAACAACAGCAAATTCAAAGCCAACATGCTCTGCATTATGTATACTGTTTTGGAGATTTCAATGAATGGAACATACCCTTCTTCCTTACAGGAGAGTGGCAATATAATGTAGTGCGTAAAGGGCTGGCTTTGGAGCCAGGGTTCAAGTCTTCTATCTGACACACTCTGGCTGTGTGACCCTGGACAAGTCACTTAACTTCTCTGTGTTACAGGCAACTTCATAAGAGAAGATAGGGTACTTGCATTGCTGGAGGGAGTTTCCTTAACTGTGGACGCCCTATACCAATGAAATCATGGGTCTAGCTGCTATAGAAAGGATGATTTATCTCTTCTAAAAATGTTGGGGATTTTAAGGTTTAGTAAACCCTGCTTCCACTATTTTTTTTTAAATCACTCTTCATTTCTTAAATTTTGTTTTTTTGTGAGATCCCGGCTTTAACAATAATTGCCATGATAAAGATGTTTCCATAGCTCAGATGTTCCTGGGAAGGCCCTCCTGACTGCACAGATGAAATAGCTCTTCACACTGGAGGTCAGGCTCAAGGTCAATGGCTGGAGGGAGGGTGGAAACAAAGTCATGGTCTGGCTGAGTGCACAGTACACTTTGGCCCATCAGCAGCAGTTAATGCTTCTTTGGTGACGAATGAAAAAGGACTCATCTCACTCCTTTGCAAACAAACAAGTCCTGGCTAGAGTCTCCTGACCTTTGCAATCAGATTTATGTAACTTCTAAGTTTGGTTTTGCTGTGGGTGCACCCACAGCAAAAACACCCATCTGTTACTAAGAATTAGGAAAGGATCAGAGAATCCTAGGACTGGGAGGAACTTCAGTTCCATAAATAATGACTTTAGTCATCCATGATGCACAAGGTGCTAAGGAAGGAAAGAAAAATAATAATAGCCATTCTCAAGGCATTCTCCTGGGGGATGGGTGGTGTTGGATAAGACGGGAGGGCAAAGCAGAGCCTTGAAGACCCATAGTAATCAAAGAGAACAAAGAAAACACTTTGGGCTGGATCTGGGAAAGTTTCATGGAACAGGGGCACCTGAAATGGTTATTGAAAGGGAGGGATTCTGAAAGATGGAGCTGAAGAGGAAATGCCTTTCAAATTGCCCAACGGAAGTGATTAAAGCATATCAATAATCAATATATGTTGTGTGCCAGGAGCCCTTCTAGGCCACAGAAATTCAAAGATGAAAATTAAGCAGTCCTCGTTCTCAAGGCACTTACATTCTATCAAGGGAGACAACATACGCATCCATAAGTACATGTAGAATAAACAGAAAATAAATAGAAGGTTGTTTAGGGAGGGAGGGCACTTGCAGTTTGGGGAGATTAGTAAAGATTTAACTAATGTAGAAGATGGTGTTTGAGCTGAGCCTTGAAGAAATTTGGGGATTCTAATTAGGTGATGGTGAGAAGGGAGAGCATTCCAGGCATGAGGAACAGCCGCAGCAATGGCATAGAGATAGAAGTTGTAGCATCCTACATGAAGAATAACAGCAAGAAGACCAGTGAAGCTCGATGGTGGATTGGGATGATGGAGGAGAGGGATGATGTGTAGCAAGGGTAGAAATGTAGGTTGTGGAGGCTTTTAAAAGTCAAAAGACAAAATTTATATTTGATCCTAGAGACGACAGGGATAAAAATGGAGTGTTGAACAGAGGAGAGACATAGTCATACCTGTGCGTAAGGGAAATAACTTTGGCAGCTCTCTGGGTGAATTAGAGAGGAGGAAGCCTTGAAGCAGGGAAACCAATCAGTGGTCCAGAGGGATGAGGAGAAAGATAATGACAGCTTGAACTAAGGTGATGCTTTTTTTTTTTTTCATTTTAAGGAAAATTCTTAAAAGCTCTCAAAAGAATCACAAATTGGTAGCAATTATGAGAAAGATTGGTGCAATGCATAGAATGCCAAACCTGGAGTCAGGAAGACTCATCTTCCTGAGTTCAAATCTGGCCTCAGACACCAGCTGTGTAACCCTAGATAAATCACTTAACCCTGTTTGCCTCAGTTTCCTCATCTGTCGAATGAGCTGGAGAAGGAAGTGGCAAACAACTCCAGCATTTCTACTAAAAATATCCCAAATGGAATCACAAAGAGTTGAACAAAACTGAACAACAACATTGCAAAAATAAGAAAGATTGCACTAATAACAATGCAAATCAGAATGATTCTAAGGTTTCATCTCATACCCAGAAAATTGTCAAAGATAGAAACAATCGGTGTTGGTAGAGCTAAACACAGGCGCATTGAATATGCCATTGGTGGCATCATCAAGTAGTCTAACCTTTCTGGAAAGCAATTTGAATAATGGTCAAAAAGGGACTCTAATGTCCATTTCCTGATCCTTACTACCTGTGTGGCATTGGGTAATCTCTTTGGGAATCAGTTTCCATATATGTAAAATGACTAGCTTAGACTAAATGTTTTCTGAGGTTCATTTAAACTCTTAATCTATGATCTTCTGCTCCTAAAAATAGGCTCAAAATGGAGATAGCCCTGGTACAGAAAAACTAAGGAGAGAATATGGTCAGGGACCTGTTTCAACTATGAACCAAATAAGGCATAGCAAAGATCATGAAAGATAAAATAGAAAATGTTGACTATGAAAATTTAAGCTTTTGCATGAGCAAAATCAATGATCAATGAAGACAAAATTAGGAAAGAAATGGTAGAGGAGAAAATACTTTATGTCAAATATCACCAATAAAATCTGATCTGCAGAATATACACAGAATTGACATAATTGTATACTACCAAGAGCTATTTCCCAATTGTTAAGTGATCAAATGATAGAAAGTTTTCAAAAGAAAAATTTTCATCTATAAGCATACATATGAAAACATGCTCCAGATCATTAATAGTGATGTGTATATTAAAACACATCTCAGATGACAAAAAATGGTAATAGCCAATGCTGGAGGAGCTGTAGGAAGAGAGGTACATTGATACACTATCTCTGGAGCTATGAAATGGTCCAACAATTACAGATTTTCATTTGGAGTTTTGCAAAAAGAGACTAACTTTTTTTCGTCCTTTTATCCAGCAATACCACTATTGGGCTAAGTCAAAGAAGTCAAAGACAGACAAAAAGGTTCAACATGTATCAAAGTATTCACAGCAAAACTCTTTGTGGTAGCAAAAAAGCAAACACAACAACAACTGGAAACAAAATGGGTGTCTGTTAATTAGGGCAAATTTTTCTTTCTCTATAGCCTCTCTTGGCAACCTCATCAACTTTCATTTTTTCAGTTAGTATTTCTATGATCAATAACTTTCAGACCTGTCTATTCAGTCCCAGTCCTTCTCTGAGCTTTTAAAAATAGATCATCAAAGACAATAATGTCCAACTCAAATAGAAAAAGGGTCAGTAAATGGTACATGAGGACCCCTGCAGGTTGCATGTTGACTTAGAAAACCACAAATGAACATTATCTATGTTTTATTGTATTTTGATCTATTTTGTTAAACATTTCTCAGTTATATTTTAATCTGATTTAGGCCCACTGAGGAGAGTTGGAGTGGCAAGTTTGATACCTCTGATTAAAGAGATGATTGTTAAACATATAGAAAACAAAACATCAATAACAGAGCCAGGATGACTTCATAAGAGCAGGTCATGCCAGGTTGTTCTCATTTCCTTTTGTGACCTTCTGCTACCAAACCATAGACGCAGAGAAGGCTGTGAATATAGTTTACCTAGATATTAGCAAAGCTTTTGATAAAATATCTCATATTCTCATTGTGGAAAAGATGTCTTTAGACAGGTTTTGTCTGTGATATTAATTGAAAATATGGGAATAAATGAATGGTTATGCTTGTTCCCATCTATCCATCTTTTCCACATTAGAGATTGGAACTTTTAGAAAGTAATTTTCCTCCTTCCCTAATTTCTCCTTTCTCCACCCATGCTCCTAAACACCACTTTGGCTAAACAGGAATCATTGGGCCACGTGGGATGAGCAGAATCGGTTTAAGAGAAGCAATTTTTTTGATAAGTCATGTGTGCTACCGTAAGCTAAATATTTAACAAATGATCCTAGGATCTGAAAGTAGGAAACAAGGTAATCACATATCCTAAGTTTCCAAAAGATTATTTCTGTTTTTTTTCTTTTTAGTAAACATTAATAAAATTTTTAAAAAATGTTAAACTTAATCCTGGAAAGATTCAAGCTAGTCTAGTCCTAGAGAGGATGTTTCAAACTTTTTTGTGTGCCATGGACTGCTTGGACAGTCTAGAGGAGCCTGTGACCCCTTTTTACATAATGGAAAGAAATGCTCAGTTTCAGCTAGTGGTTAGTGAAAATAATGATGTAATTTTTTTTCCCATCCAAGTTGATGGACCCCCTAAAATCTCTCTACTGACCCATTGGGGGTCATAGAGTCCAGGTTAACAATCTGTGTTCCAGTTCATGTGTATGAGCTAAAGAAGGACAGAAAGTCACATTACCAAGGCAGATTTGAAGACAAGTTTATAGGAAATCTATTGCAAGATGAAACCATATACAAAACCATTCATTAGATTGTGAGTTTCTTGAAGGCAGGAATTGCTTTTGCATTTTTTGTATCCCCAGAGCTTAGCACAGTTGTTATTGTTGTTGTTTAATCATTTTGGTCATGTCTGACTCTTCATGATCCCATTTGGGGTTTTCTTGTCAAAGATCCTGGAGTGGTTTGCCATTTCCTTCTCCAGCTCATTTTACAGATGAGGAAACTGAGGCAAACAGGGTTAAGTGACTTCCCCAGGGTCACACAGCTAAAAAGTGTCTGAGACTGGATTTGAACTCAGGTCTTCCTGATTGCAGGCTCAGTGGGCCACCTTGATACCAATAAATGCTTGTTGACTGATTGACTGACTATGACGCCAAAGACCAAAAGGACAAAGGTCACAACAGTCTGATGCAGAATCACCTGGAGCACAGCATACATGAAAAAGCACAATTGTCTTCCATCACAGCTATGGCCTGGATGGACACATGAGTGATGAGTGTTCCCAAAAGAAAGATGCAGGGCTGGAGAAAGGGATGTTGAATTCTAAAGGATTAGCATTGGAAAATGAAGCTAGTGTCAAGGATACAACCACCCCTCCCCCACAAAATGATCTGAATGACTCTACCAACAGTTAGATGACAACAATTTGATTTAAAAATATCTTCATCAAGATACAGAGAAAAACAACTGTTTTCTGTCATTAATATGAATAAATGCACATAGCTAAGGTAGCTAGTGGCACAATGCATAGCATGGTGGACTTGGAGTCAGCTCTGGGCAAGTCACTTAATCTCTGTCTGCCTCAGTTCCCTCACCTGTAGAGTGGAGATAATTATAGCACCTACTTTACAGAGTTTTTGTGAGGATTGAAAAAAGATGATACAGATTGGCTAATATAACAAAAAAGGAAAATGTTAGATGTTGCAGGAGATGTGGGAAAACTGGGGCACTAATGTACTGTTGGTGGAGTTGTGAACCAATCCAAACATTCTGGAGAACAATTTGGAACTATGCCCGAAGGGCAACCAAACTCTGTATACCCTTTGATCCAGCAATAGCATTCCTAGGTCTATGTCTCAGAGATAAAAAACAAAAAGTAAAAGAACCTATATGTACAAAAATATTTATAGCATCTCTTTTTGTGGTGGCTAAGAACTGGAAATTGAAGGGATAGCCATCAAGTGGGCTGAACAAGTTGTGGTAGATGATTATAATGGAATATTATTGTGCTATAAGAAATAACAAGCAGGATTTCAGAAAAACCTGGAAAGACTTCCATGAACTGATACAAAGTGAAGTGAGCAGAACTAGGAAAACATTGTACACAGTAACAGCAATATTGTATGATGAAGAACTGTGAATGACTTAGCTATTCTCAGAACTGTGAATGACTTAGCTATTCTCAGCAATACAATGATATAAAACAATTCCAAAGGACTCATGATAAAAATGCTATCCATCTCCAGAGAAAGAACTGATTTTGTCTGAATACATAGACTAAAGCACACTATTTTCCTCTTTCTTTCTCTTTCTCTCTTTTTCTCTTCCTTTCTCTCTCTTTCTCTCCTTTCTTCTTTCCTCCCTTCTTTCCTCCCACCCTCCTTCCCTTTCTTTCTTTCCTTCTTTCTTATTTGAGTTTTCTTGCACAAAATGACCAATATGCAAAGGTTTTTTATGTTGTACATGTATAAGATTTATCAGATTGCTTACTATCTCAGGGAGGGGGGACGGGAGGGAAGAAGTGATAGAATTTGGAACTCAAAACTTTTTTTTTCATCCAGAGACAAAGTTTATTAAAGATCCGCTGTACTGGCCAGACTCTTAAGGAATCTGAACATTTGTGAGCTATCTAGGTTCTTAAGGAATCTGAGCACCTTAATGGAGACAAGATGGACCTTATATACAGAAAGACTGTGGGAGGGGTCTAGGAAAGATCTTGATGGGAGTGACTGGGAGGTTGAGAATAGGGTCTAGATAGGGTCAAGGGTGGGAAGTAGCCTGGGGCCATTGGGAGGTAATAGACAATGGAGGGCTGGACTAGGTTAAGGGTAATAGAGAATTGGGAGATTGGGCACGTTAAAAGGCCTGTTGATAGGATTATAGCCTCAGGGGAATGCCAGAGACCTCCTTGATCAAGTGGGAGAATTTAAGAAGAATCCCTTAGACAAATGGGACCCAAATTCTTTTTGGGGTAAGGGGCAAAGGTCTTTGCTTGGGCCCATACCCCATCATTCCCCTTTCAAACAAATGGGACCCAAATTCTTTTGGGGTAAGGAGCGAAGGTCTTGACTTCTGAAACTGCTTTCTGCTGGCAAGGAGCATAGAGCTGTCCCTGCCTCTCTGGGTGCCATTCAAGGGGTCAGACTTCAGGTCCAGTGGGCTAGAAAACCTTGGACCCAGTTGGAGGTTGGTAGTCTGAGCAATCATCTGGTAGTTGATGGCTAGGATTGTGGAGGAGACAAACATTCCAGTTTTGGTTGGAGAAGAATTTGGGATTAGGCAGTTCTTCCTGGTCAGGGAACCATATGTTGAGGTCTAGAGGTTTAGGGGTGCTGGGACTTCAAAATATCAAAAGCAAGACATACAGGTCCTGCCAGAAAGAATTCAACTCAAGCCTTCTTTCAGCCAGAGACAATGTTTATTAAAGATCTGCCATATTTGCCAGACTCTTAAGGAATCTGAACATTTGTGAGCTATTGGCAAGATTCTTAAGGAATCTGAGCCTCAAAACTTTTTTTAAAAAAAAACCAAATATTAAAAATTGTTTTACATGTTATTGGGGAAAATCAAATAAAAAAAGAAAATTCATGAAAAGCAGTGTGCAAACCTTAAAGCACACTAATAATGTTATTATCAGTATTAGTAGTATGCTTATTTCATGCATGCAAGGGGAGTTTTATTATTTGACTCAGAGGAAGCTGATGTCCCATGAACTAATACTAGGAAATAAATGATGGAATGAAGCTTGAGTGTGTTATCAAAAACTGAAGCAAGATTAGGGTTTTTCTGAAAAACTTTGGTATTGAGAGATTATTGGAGAGACTTGGTAATCAGATAAAATAGCTTAAACATAAGATTTTTCAGCTGAAGAATAAATTAGAAAATTTCAGAAGAAATCAAAGTATTTATATGTGAAATTTGAAGACACTCCAACAGAGACAAAACTCATCACCTTTGTACAAAATAATTGTTAAAAGATGTTCAGGCAAGTGTCAGGCAATTAGCATTTATGAAACACCTACTATGTGCCAGGCACTGTTCTAAGTGCTAGGACGCCAAGAAAGTCAAAAGACAGTCCCTGCCCTGGAGGAGCTTACGATTGAATGGGAAAAATAAAAAACATGCAAACAACTCTACAAACAAACTATGGACAGGATGAATTGGAACTAACAGAGGGAAGGCATTAGAATTATGAGAGATCTGAAAAGGCTGGGTAGGATTTTAGCTGGAACCCGAAGGAAGGCAGGGGAAGCCAGGAGGCAGAGATGGGAAGGGAGAGCATTCTAGGCATGGGAAACAATCTTTATCAAAAAGGCCTGGAACCAAGAGATGGAATGTCTCATTCTTCCCATCGAACTTTGCTTTCTGATTGCCAGTAACTCCAATTCATTGACATACACAGCCACAGGCTGGAAAGGATGCCTGCTACATTGAAACAGTAGCTCAAGAATGATGCCTTTCTCTGTATCCCCAACATTAGCACAGTTCCTGGCACACAATAGATGCTTAATAAATGCTTGTTGACTTATTGCCTCTTGAAGCCCAGTTTGTCTCCTTGCCAGCACACAGAACTCCTGAGACGAGTGTTGCTTTGGGCAAAATAGAAATTGCACATAGAAACGCAATAACTTGGCTGAGGTCTGAGGTAGTCCCCACGGCAAACAAAGAGAAGGGCTAAACCCAGCAGTGACTTTCCTGCTTAAAGCATTCTGTTTGGGAATACCTAGTGAAAAGAGACAATAAAGTTTAAGACAGGGGGCCTGTACCATCAACAAGTTCACTTACATATAAATATACAGAAAAGTATGGGTCTCACACACATACACATACATACATACGTACACACACACACAAAACTCATAACCATTAGACGTCTGTAGGCTAGCATGATGTTTCAGGAAAAAAGAGAAGTGATCACTCATGTTGTTAGACATTATTTCTTCTTCTTATATTTTATATGTAATGTTGATTTGCAGATTGTGATGTGAACATGGAGTGTTAAGAGACAGCATAGTGTTTAGAGAGATGTCCTCTCTCAGAGCCAAGAAGATCTGGGTTCAAATCCTACCTGACCTACTACATGCCCATAGGCAAGTCACAACCTCTCAGTGCTCTAGGCAACCCTCTGGGCCTATAAGTTACAGAGAAAGTACCTGTGTTGGTCCTTAAACCTATATGAAGTGTTATGCATGTATTATAATCATCTTTAACTATTATTAGCACCCACCTCCACTAATAATATGGTTTCTTCAAAAGAGTGATCCAGCCCATGATTTCCCAGACCACCTCTCCATACCTTGTCCCATGCCCTCATGCCCTTCCCCACCCCCACCCCCACATATTTTTCTGCTCTCTTTTGTGTGTTGTCTGTCCTTCCTTGCTAGAAAAGCTCCTTGAGGGCAGGGAGCCTCAATCTTTTTTGTTTTCAATTGAATTTCTACTGCTTAGCATGATGTCTGACAAACAGAAAGTGCTTTATAAATGTTTTACCTGTGGTGATTTGTATTGTGTTGTATGTAATATTAATATGAATTTGTGCAGCCCAAATGAGTTTCTGGGACTGAAACTGTAACGACAGTTCCAATAGCCTCTCCCAAAGATACCATAGATAGTATTATACAGAATCATTAAGAAACAATGGAATCTTGGACAGTAATAGTTTATCATTTTATAAAAGTCTGTCAGAGGAAAATTTTGTTAATCTGGAGGAATTGTTAGCAGTAATGGCTGAGGAGGGAATAGAAAAGTATTTGTATAAGTTAAAAAAAAAAACTTGTTTCCTTACAAAACTGGGTCTAACACTTATCTTTTGAAGAAATATGAAGAGAGTTTTTGAAAAAAGACCTTAAATGGTATCCTGAGAGAACTGAATGGTGGGGCAGGGATTTCAGAATTGAAAAGTCAGTAATTGTCATGATAGTTAAAGGTGACTTTAGCTGTGATTTTCTTACAGATTATATATTGTAAATAATTGTTTGTCCCTTTTTTGTTGTTGTTGGTTAGACTATTAAAATAGTCTAACTATAACTTTGTTGTTTATTTAAGGCTAGTAAAATAGGGGATTTGATATGGGAAGACAGGTGTTAGAAAATTTTTTTTTCCAGTTTAATTAATAAAAATATTTACCAAAATGGGATAGGGGCTCAAAGCTAATTTATTAATTAATGTGGGATGTTGCGATTTCAGTAATTAATAAGGAAATATCAGAGTATGCCCCTTGATTGCTTTAGAATCCAGGATGCAAGTCTGAATAAAGAAAATGATCTAGTAGCAGCAGGAAGGATGCTCAGCCCACTTAGACTACACTTAAAATATGCTGGGTTCTAATTCCTGCCCCCTTACATTTTTTTCCCTCTCCTTGCTAAAAATACTGAAACTTCAGCTGATCTTTAATTTCAGTTTTTCGGGTCACTGTGGTCTAGGGAAAAGAAGTCTTTATTTGGAATTAGGAGACTTGATTTTTATTTACTTTACCTTACTATCTGTGTGATATTGTGCAAGTCACTTTACTTCTCTATGCCTCAGTTTCCTCATTTGCACAATGGGGATAGTAATAGCACCTACTTTACTAGATGATTCCCTAAGGAGCTTTCCATCTATAAATCCTATGGTCCCATAACCCAAAGCATTTTGTTCACCAATATCTCTCAGTATAGAAGGATCGTTTTGAAGCGGAGGATTTCAAGACTGACTTCCAAGGAGAAACACTCCAATCTTGAATTCATATGAGTTAGATCAAGAAAGTACTTTTTAAAAAAAAATAGTTTATTTATTTTTAGTTTTCAATGTTCTCTTCCATAAGATTTTGAGTTTTAAATTCCCCTCCCCTTCCCTCTCCTTCCCCCTCTCCAAAACGGAGTGCAATCTGATATAGGCTCTACTTATATGCATTCATATTAAGCATATTTTCCCATTAGTCAAGAATTAGAACTAATGGGAGGAACCACAAGATAGAAGAAACAAAACATAAGAAAAGAAAAGAAGAGCAAATAGTGTGCTTTAATCTGCATTCAGACTCCGTAGTTCTTTCTTTGGATGTGGATAGCATTTTCCATCATGAGGCTTTTGGAGATGTCTTAGATCCTTGCATTGCAGAGAAGAGCTGAGTTTATCAAAGTTAGTCATCACACAAGGGGGCTGTTACTGTGTACAATGTTCTCCTAGTTCTGCTCATTTCACTCAGCAGTTCAAATAAATCTTTCCAGGTTTTTCTGAAGTCCACCTGCTCATCATGTCTTATAGCACAATAGTATTCCATTACATTCATATACCACAACTTGTTCAGCCATTCCCCAACTGATGGGCATCCCCTCAATTTCCAATTCTTTGCCACCACAAAAAGAGCTGCTATAAATATTTTTGCACTTGTGGGTCCTTTTCCCATTGTTATGATCTCTCTGGGACACAGACCTAGAAGTGGTATTGCTGGGTCAAAGGAAGAAGGTACTTCTAACCCAAGGATTCTTAACCTAGGGTCTATGGATCTCCAAAGTGGTCTGGGAATTTGGCTGGGGGGAAAAATTACATCTTTATTTCAGTGTAATTGGTTTCCTTTGTATCCTATGCATTTTATGATTTGTATTTTAAAACATTATTTTGAGAAGGGTCAGTAGATTTCATCAGATTGAGAAAGGAGTTCATAATACACACACGTTAAGAACACTCGATTTTACAGAAGGGGAAGCAGACGCAGAGGCAAAGGATGGAGGAGAAGACCAGCAGAAGTTCCCGGAATGGATCTCTTAGGGCCCTTGGATAATTACTAACTCGCTTGTGTGGCCACTGACAAACAGATTTCACCTCTAAACTGTAAAATGAGGAAGAAGGTTAGGCTAGGTTGTTGATTTCAATCCTATAATCTAAGGCACTGTCCTTTGGACAGCAATCGAACCCCGGCTCGGCGTGAAAGTAGCTTCTCTGGACTGAAATAGAGGGAAGAAAAGACAGTCTAAGTGAGGACTGCGTTGAGTCACCGCCCGAGGAAAGTTTCAGCCAGTCGGGAAACAGTGTGCTCCAAGCGGGAGGAAAGGGAAAAGGGGGCGCCTCGTTCGACGCGCCCGGGTCTTAACGGTTGTCGCTTTCCTGCACCGTCTGCGTTCCCGGGGCCGCGCGGGACAGCCGGCAAGGGGCGCCAGGGCTGGGGGCGGACCGACGGGTGCAGGGGGCGGGGAGGGAGGAGAAGTGACGCCGCAGCACAGGCTCGGGGCACGAACACAGCCCCGGGACAGCCCTCCGCCTCCCTCCCTCCTTGGCTGGCTTGGCGAAGTTGCTCGGCTCTGCTGCTGGACGAGACGAGAGTGCGCGGGGCTGGAGCCGTGAGCGAGCCGCACTGGGGCGCAGCACACTTGGCCCGGAGCGCATTGGACCCCGAGGCCACCCCCAGGCCCCCGTGCGCTGAGCCTGCCAGCCCAGCCGGGAAGGAGGGAAGGAGGGAAGGAGGGAGGGAAGGAGGGAAGGAGAGAGGGAAGGAGGGAAGGAGGGAAGGAGAGAGGGAAGGAGGGAAGGAGGGAGGGAAGGAGGGAAGGAGAGAGGGAAGGAGAGAGGGAAGGAGGGAAGGAGGGAAGGAGGGAAGGAGAGAGGGAAGGAAGACGCGGCGGCGGCCTGCGGGGACTGATTGCGTGTGTCAGAGTGTGGACCTTAGGGTGTAGGTTCTCGGCTGGAACCTACAGGAACCTCTCGGCTGGAGGGCGTGACTGTGGCTCTGAGTGCGCTAACCTGAGTGTTAGGGGGAGTGTCGCTGCTGGGTGTGTGCTCATTTTAATGCCTTCGCGTATATGAGTGTGGGTTTCTCTGTAGGGTGAGTGTGACTGTGTGTGTGTGTGTGTGTATGTATGTACTTCCTGGCGTGTTAAATCGAATGTGTTAGGGTGTATGTGTTAGTGTAACTGTGTTAACCCGAGTGCGTATGCTAGTGTGTGTTGGTGTGCCATTCTGAAAGTGGTAGTGTTGGTGTGTGGTGATGATGGGTTGGTGTGTTTGATCGTCAGCCTGAGTCTGTACAGATCGGAGAGAGCCCTGCTAGTGTGTCAGTGTGTGTGTGGATACTCTGTGCCAGCATGTTAGTGTGAGTGTGAGTGTGTGTGTGTGTGTGTGTACTTCCTGGCGTGTTAAATCGAATGTGTTATGGTGTATGTGTTAGTGTAACTGTGTTAACCCGAGTGCGTGTGCTAGTGTGTGTTGGTGTGCCACTCTGAAAGTGGTAGTGTTGGTGTGTGATGATGGGTTGGTGTGTGTGAGATCGTCAGCCCGAGTTTGTACAGATCGGAGAGAGCCCTGCTAGTGTGTCAGTGTGTGTGTGGATACTCTGTGCCAGCATGTTAGTGTGAGTGTGAGTGTGTGTGCGTGTGCGTGCGTGTGTGAATGTGTTGGTCTACGTGAGGGAGTTCGTGTGCGTGCGTGCACGGAGCCCGAGGCCTCGGGGCCTGGGTGCAGGGGCGCCGGCGATCTCCAAGCCGGGTTCCAGAGCCGAGCCGGACAGGGCCTGGGGCGGGAGGCTGGGGGGCCGCGGGCGGGGCGGGAGCCAGCTGGCCGCGAGGCTGGGGGGCCGCGGGAGGGGCCGCGCCCCTCTGCGCCCGGCAGCTCGGGGGGCCCGGGCCGCGGCGCCAGGCCCGTCCCGCAGCGGTGGCATGGCCGCGGGCAGCATCACCACGTTGCCGGCCCTGTCCGGGGATGGAGGCAGCGGGGGCGCCTTCCCCCCGGGCCACTTCAAGGACCCCAAGCGTCTGTACTGCAAGAACGGGGGCTTCTTCCTGCGCATCCATCCCGATGGCCATGTGGACGGCATCCGCGAGAAGAGCGACCCGCACAGTGAGTGCCACCCTCTGCCTCTGCCCCTACCCCTTGCGCGCCCTGCCTTTGGCCGTTTTCGCGATCTCCACCGCCTTCCGAACCTGCAGGGATTCCGAGCTTTAGCAGAGCCCGGGGACGTCTCGTTCCCATCCCCGTCTTCTTTTAAGAGGGATAAACTGAGGCCAGGGAGGGGACAGGGCTTGCTGAAGCTCGCGTGTAGTGAGGGAGCACCACCTGGTTTGGAATCCTGGCAGCCAGACGCCAAATCCAGTGCTTTTCTGCTCCTCGATCCTTTCTCCCCTAATTTCCCTGTTCACTCGGTCACCCTTCCCTTTACTCCCCGCCCTCCCGCCCAATTTTCTCTCCTCCGTTATTTACTTCCCCAACTGATCCCCATTTCACTTTTCTCCAGAGCGATCTGTGGTTTCTTTCCTCCCAGACCTTCGGGTTTTCAGGTTCACCACCTCCTCCCCCCCCGGTGGCTGGACTAGACTCCCCCTCTGCTTTGCGGTGTGCACCAGTTTCCCTTGGTAAACCAGTTTCCCAAGTCCCTTGGGCCCTGGGCTAACTCAACTAACCTCAGCCTCCTGGAGACCACTTCTGAGGAGACTGGCTACCTGCTGCCTTTAGGAATGTTCCCAGCTGATTATGACTTTAAGGGAAGGGGGAAGCCGGCGGCTGCTGTTTACTGTCTCTCTTGGGTAGGCCACTTCCCAAACAAGTCGAAGTTCATGAGTTTTTAAAGAAAGGAAGACAGCAATTTTTTCTTCATTGGAAAAATCCTTTCATAGATACTGCCTTTTAAATTCAGAGTCTGAGCAGTGTTGAAGCCTTAAGGAATTGGCAGCCCTGCTTTGGTTCCTGTACGAGTGTTAATGCCGACTCCTAGCCCTGTCTTTTTTGAATTGTTGAAAGCAGAAAGAATGGGGGGAGGGGGCGGCGGAATGGCCTGTGTTAATAAGGTGGAAAAGAATATAAAGTGTTAATATAAAGTGTTTTTGGTTCTTTAAAAAGAACAACCATCTGTCACAAAATTCCAAGGGATAACATTAGTTTAAGGAGAGAAAGGAGAAGAAAAAATGGGATACTCTTTGTGATATTGATGTTCAGTCCTGAGTTTTCTTGGCAAACATACTGGAACGGTTTGCCATTTCCTTCTCCAGGGGATTCAGACAAACAGAGGTTAAGTGACTTGCGCAGGATCACACAGCTAGTGAGTGTCTAAGGCCGGTGGATTTTCACTCAGGTCTTTCTGACTCCAGGCCCAGTGCACTATTCACTGAACCATCTAACTGCTTTCTGGTATGGGGGGGGGGGGGAGGTACTATATATACTGACCTGTTAGCTAGACATCATGCTATTCCCTATGAATGTCTCATTTTTTTGGTATGGGTAAAAAAACCAAACACGTCACTTACATTAGCACATTATTGGACAGCAGAAATAAACTTTTCTTTCTTTTGTCTGTATTTCTTATTTTATCCAAGTGATAACTCCTCCATTGCCACCAATGCCAAGTTAGATGTAATTTATGTCTTATAGAGCTGTCTCGAGTAATGAGAGGTTAAGTAACTCTGGCCCTTTTCCCTCTCCCCACCACACTCTGAACCTCTTCAATTTCAAACCAGAAGAAAGCTCAGGGGACACCTAGTCCCCTCCCCTTCTTTTTGTAAGCTCAGTAAACTGAGGACAGGGAGGGAACAGGACTGGCTTAAGACTGCAGCTGGTTAGTAGCATAACCTGGATGGTGGCACTGACTCTAAATCACTATTTTTCTGTTTTGGTCACAAAAACTTGAATTCAGGTCTTCCTGACTACAAAGCTGGCCCTCCCTCCAGTACACGGCATTGTCTTTTAAGCCACGTAAGCTTTCGTTAGCATTTATTCCCCCAAAGATTTGTTTTGGCTCCTTTTCTGGAAGGAAATTCTAGCAGTGTGAGACATCTGTTGCCCTATTGATACCTGAAGAGGTCTTCAGGGGTCAAGAGATGCTCTGTACTCCTAACTGGGTGATACCAACTTCTATGGAAGGATTAAGAGAGCTGGCTCTGGATTAAAGCCTTACCTCTGGCTCTAACTGCCTGCCTTTGGACAAGTCATGCAATGCCCCTGGCTCTAAAATGTCAAAAAAAGAGGATTTGGAGCAGATGGTGGTCAAGGTCCCATGCAGCTTTGTTCTGTGACCCCATGACTCTGCTAGGAACCCTGAGCTCTGGGTATTGAAGGAAAAGGACTCTTCTTAGTGAGATCTTTATTACTTCCAAAGTTATAGCAACAAAAATATTTAATACAAATGTTTCGTAGGTAACTTTGCAGGTTCATTTGAAAAAATTTTTCTGATCTCTCAAAATTTTTAATATCTTACCACTTTTCCACCAGCCCTTTCTACTTTGTCCAAAGGGATAGAAACAGTGCCTGTGATATATAAGCTTCCTTATTGGTATGCCTTGGTTCAATCCATCTGGGTCAAGTGTCTGTTGCTAAAAGAACATCTAGGGCCATGGGACTCATCGGAGCATGGGACATTTTGTTTGGTTTTGTTCCACATGTGACATACTGGCCAGCTGCTTAACAAAAGCATGCCGTTTATCAGAAGGGGTGACTGGGTAAGAGTATGGATGGGTCAGTGCCAACTCATCACCACTGCTAGAAAGAACGCAAAACTTTTATCTGACTTGTGGCTCATGGTAGGCTGATACTGTCATCTGTGCATGCACAGAACTTTCCTCCTTGAGATTCATGAGAGAGTCATACCCGTCCCAGATATTGAACTAGAGGGATAAAGCTTACCCAGTCAGACCACTTCTCCCTTTCCTAGCCTATAAAAAAAGGCCTTGTTGAATATCTCTGGTTGACAGTCCACTTCGATGCTCATTGATGATATAGTTGATATTAAGAACATATTTGCTTCATAGTACTCTATTGATCATTCAACAAACATTTATTGAGCTCCTAACACCAGCCTGGCATTGTACTTGGCATGGGGTATAGATGCAAAAGTGAAACAGCCCTTGATCCAAGGGCTAAGGGATACAACACATATCAGGAACCGGTTGGCAGGGAAGGGAACTTTGGTCTAGGCAGGCACAGGGATTGTGAGTGCAGTGATAATTACAGCCTTTCTAATAGCAACGATAGTACTGATTTTATTAGTCTTTCTGGAGCAAGAAGTAGAAAGTAAGGCCAGGAAGGATAGGCATGCAATGGCAGGACAGAGGGGCACCCTGATTGTGCTAGCAAAACCTTGGTGCGTGCCTAGATAGGAAGAAGTATAGTCAGGGCTAGCTAAATATTGAGGGCCAAGGTAGGATTTGATTCCCTCACCCTCCAGTTTTAGGCAGCTAAGTCCCTAGGAGAATCCCAAAGTTGAATGGAATGATACCCAAGGGTGGGGGGGGGTGGGAGGCAAGTTCTCTACAGGGCTAGGTTAGAAGGTGACCAGCTATGGCTGGTGAGAAGTGGGTACCTGCAGGGCCGAAGGCAAGAGACTGGTGCTGTCTAGGCCCTGGAGCCTCGACAGATATGACATTTTTATTGTCAGGGATGACAAATAACCATTGGACAGTCCATAAACTCCATTGGTTTCCTGGAAATGTCAAGGGAAAGTAAAGAAGGCCCCCAGCACATTGGGTAGTTCCTATGCTGTGAATTTATGAGAAGCCATGGTTGCATACGAGGCTCAGGCCTGCATTTGCCTTCCTGGGGTCAAGGTCACAGATATGTTTGAGCATTATGATTGCTCTACTTTGATCATGGGATCATCAGTCTCGAGCAAGAGAGAAGGGACCTGAGTGCTCATGGAGTTCGCCTTCCTCATTTCACGGATGAACAAACTGTAGAAGGAGGAAGGCCGAGTGACTCTCCCCAGACCATCGGCAAAGTGGTAGAGCTGAGATATGAGATTAGCTCCTCTGACTCCCAACCCAGTGGCTGTTCCTGAAGCACATATGGTCACATGGAAGAGAAATTAAACTGGGTTTTGCTTGGCCCTGGACGGCAGACCAGTGAGTAGAAATTGCCAAGAGGCCAATGAAAGCTTGACAATGGGAAGAAAACCAGCTTCCCAACAGTGAGTGCTGGCCCAGGAGTGGAAGCTTGTAGGAAGACTTCCTTCTCAGCTGAGGTTAGACTGCCTGGCCACCGAAGTCTTGACCAGCTCTGAAATTCTATGCCTCTTGGTACTTCTGGGGTTCTCACGGCACCTAGATGAGACAGGCAATGCCAGTGGCAATCCTTATCTTCACAGGAGCATGAGATTTAGAGGGGGGGCCCTTAGAGACCATGTAATCTAACCCTTTCGTTTTTCAGATGTGGAAACTGAGGAACAGAGAGCTCATGCAGAGGGAAGGATGAGAACGGCCTAGGGGCCAAAGGGTGAAGGGAGGCAAAGATGGGGCACTTAGGAGAGTCCTAATAAACACAAACAACGGTGAACTTCATTTCCAGAGTTTTGCCAAGGGCCAACTCAGCTTGGCCTTGGATAATCCAATGAGCTCTTTCCTCTCTGGGATCAGGTCCCAGCACTTTCCTCTGAGGCCTCAAGAAAACCTGGCAGGTTGACCTGTGAAGGCCTCAATGAGGTTATTAAGAGGGGTTGCCAAATCCAGGTTATTTCTCTGAGTGTAACAGTCTACTTTTATTTTGGCCTTTCCTACGTGGTCTGCATGACAGCCAGGTGAAGTAGCTGAAGCTGGTGTTATTTACATCCTTCTTTTGAACAGATGAGGAAACTGAATCTCAAGTAGTCAGTCATTAAACATTTAACAATCACTTGCTACGTGGCTCGGACTATGCTAAGTAAGCCCTGCGGATTTAGAGAAAGGCAAAAACACAAGGTCATCAAGAAAAAACCTTTCTGAAGATGCAGAGGACAGGAAGAAAGATGGAGAGAGAGGGAGAAAGGAAGAGAGAATGGGAGAGGAGAGAAATGGAGAGAGAGATAAGTAGAGAGATGGAGAGAGGCAGAGAGAGAGATCAGAGAGAGAAATGGAGAGGGAAGGAGGAAGGGGAGAGAGAGAGAGATGGAGATAGAGGTGGGAAGAAGGAGAGAGAGAGAGATAGAGAGAGAGAGAAAGAGAGAGAGAGAGAGGTTGGAGAGAGAAGTGGAGAGGGAGGGAGGAAGGGGGAGGGAGAGAGACAGAGAGACAGAGATAGATACAGAGAAACAGAGACAGCAAGACAGAGACAGAGACAGAAACAGAGAGACAGAGAGAACATTTATTAAGTGTTTACTGTATGGTAGGCACTGTACTAAGCTCTGGGGAACAAGAAGCCAGCCAGTGCCTGCCCTCAGGGAGCTTGCTTTCTAGTGGGAGAAAGGGAAGGTGGAGGGAAGGATACCTGGGTAAAAGAACAGTGGGCACACTGGCATCCTGGTTTGAGAAGGCAAAAGGCTCAGCTATCTAAGGTGGGAGGAGGAGGGGGATAGAGAGTGTGAGCTAAGATTGCAGTCCTAGCTCCTGGTGGGCTGGGGTAGAGATGGTCCAAGAGCCAGACCCTGTGGGGAGACTGCAGGAGGCCTTCCGGAAGCCTGGGAGCTGTGGCCTCTCCTGTTCTGGCAGGGCTCTTCCAAACATGTATGGATTTTATTAATGTAAAACATAACACTTATTCTATGCCCTAAAATTTTGATTCACATAGAGCCACTCACAACAGAGAACATTTTCTTCTCAACAGCACGTAAAGCATGTGGTGGAGAGTAGTAAATGAAATGTGTGCTCTGTGTATGTGTGTGTGTGTGTGTGTGTGTGTGTGTGTGTGTGCGTGCATGAGCATGTGCTCGTGGGGGGAGGGGGGTTTGAGTATGAAATCTGTTCCAGATGTTCTCATTTAGGACCAAATGGAGTCAGTAAGAAATGCCAGATTAGCCTTTCTACCTTTCCTGGGGAGGTACCTGGGGAGCCTCATGAGTTGCACTCATGTCCACACTGGGGCCTCACTGCTGGCCTAGACCTCCTGGCATACGCCCTGGGGCTCCGAAAGGAACCCAGGTCTGCAAGTCCAGATGAGGGCTAGACCTCAGCAATCAGCTGGCTTTTAGGACCAATACAATCCCCAGGTCCCTGGGCATTTTCAAGATGTGCTTGTGTCTTGAAAAGTCCAGCCTGGCTTGGGCTCCTTCAGGGTAGCATCCTTTGAATGATTTTGGCCACCCTCCCATGACCTCTGAAATCCAGCCTGGCCTGGCGTGGGTGTTGATCTGTGCTTGTAGATCATACCTGCTGTTCAGAAGTGAGCCCTCAACCTCTTCTAGTTCACAATCAGTTCCCCAGGGGTTCTTCTAGCACCCCCACAGCTCTGGTGGAGAACGGAAACAGGCCATTTACCTTCCTGGCCGTGAGGACTTTGGCTCTGCCGACGGCCCAGCTGCGAGCAGCCCTTTGCACGTAGTGCTTCCTAGTGGGCTCTCTGATTGCTCCCTTCTGAGTCTTTTTTACTTACAGAACCATAAGAAATGAATCAATTCTGTGGGAGCCCCCCACGTCCTATTCGGTCCCCTATGAAGAACTTGGTTTCATGATCTCTGAATAACATTTTTAATTAAAGAGACTGAAATGCTGAATGGGAGACTCAGTTGTTCCTCCCCGAGGAGAGAAGACACAACAAACAGCAGAATTGATGGGCGGAATCTCGCTGTGTCCCCTCGGAGATTCTGCGATATTCAATCGGTTATTGTTGTCATCGTGGTTGTCCAAAGGCAACCATCAAAGGCATCCGTGACTCTGGACTCAGAGCCTTTGCCTTTTACCTCGTTGCTGTTGTTATTGTCGAGCCGTTTTCAGTCGTGTCTGACTCTTCCTGACCCTCCTTTTAGGATTTTCTTGGTTTGCCATTTCCTTCTCTAGCCCATTTTACAGAGGAGGAAACTGAGGTAAACAAGGTTAAGTGACTTGCCCAGGATCACACAGCTAGTAAGTGTCTGAGGCCAGATTTGAACTCAGGAAGATGAGTCTTCCTGCCTCCAGGCCGGGGACTCTATCCACTGCATCACCTAGCTGCCCCAGGGCTTGCAAAGCGTTTTATAAATATCGTCTCATTTGGTTCTAAAACAACTGGAAGGTAGGTGCTATTAGTATCCCCATTTTGTGGATGAGGAGGGATTAGGTAGCTTACCCAGGGTCACACAGCTAGGAAGTGTCTGAGACAGGATTTAAACTCAGGACTTTCCTGACTTCAGGTCTAGTGCTCTGTCTGGGCCACCTAGCTGCTGTAAATATGTACTGACACACACATGTACACAATGCACACACATGTATGTATATACATATATGTACATACGTGTATGTGTTTTTTATGGGTGTATACACGCATACACACACACACATACTTGTCTCAATGTGGCTTGCAAGGAGATGAGAATAGACATCTCTATCATCTCCTCCCTCCACCCTTCTCCAGGGGAGAGTTTGATTCCTGCCAAGAAGGGAAGCAGGAGATTGGGGTCTGAGGCTGACCTCTCTGCTCTCTTCAGAAAGAAAGGGTTCTGGGCTAGAATTCTATCTGCTTCCTTAAATCTTACTAGTCTAGGGCATGCAGTTTTAAAGTCCAAACTACATTTCTGATTGCTGTTCCTTTAATGGGAAAGGAGGGACCCAAATTTTGTATCCATGGCTTGATTCCTTTCCCACCAAATACCAGTTCCACAATGAATACACATAGCATATGACAAAGAAACTCAATTATCCAAGTGGAAAGCAAAACAGAAATCAGAGAGAATATACATCTGAGAATACATTCCAGACTATACACAAAGTAGATGAGCTCTCCCATTGGGAGCCAGATAAGTCAGCTCAGTCAAGAGAGTCTCAGATCTCACCCAGGAAGAAATTCCCTGAATTGTCTAGTGTAGCAAGCTGGGGATGAAGACTGCGGGCTCCCGTCATGTCAGTTTCTTCCCAGAGTCTTTCTCTCCCTTTAGCGAACTGAAGAAAGGTCGGCATCACAGATATTCTCTTTGGAAGCTGAAGACCAGAAGAGTCCCTTGAAACTAGAAGAAAGGGTAAGAAAGAGAAAAACTTTTCTCTCTCTAGCTCTCTCCAGCTCTGGCTCACCCCTCATACAGGCACGGAGTATTGATCTCCACCAATGAGGAGAGAGTCCCATATACTTTGCCAGATGACATATAATTATGATATAATATGATACGATATAATGTAGCATAACATTTGTGATCTCTTTGTATTTCATTTTATGCATTTGAAAATGTGATTCTGAGAAGAGGTCTATAGGTTTCACCGGACCCTCAACGGGGTCTTTGACTCCTGACTTAGAGCCTTTTCCTTTTAGCTCAGCAGGCTCTAATCTCTGTTAAAATTAATGGGCTTTCGCAGAGAAAGGCTCCTTAGAGATCATCTATTCCAAGCCCTCATTTACATATCTGGAACCAGAGGGCCAAAGAGATAGATTCATTTGCCCCAAGGTCACACCCATAGCAAACATTTCAAACCTAGATCCTGAGAGTCCAGATGCTTCCCGCGCTGTGTCCATTCAACTCACCTCTTCCTCAGAATTTCCTTTACAATGTTCTCAACTAGTCGGTAGCTAGCAGCCTCTGTCTGAAGATCACTTCCCATATCTGCTATCCATCTTGGATGGATAAACTCTCCCTTATGTCTTCTCTTTACCACCTGCCAAGGGAAGTCCCGCCCTTAAGGTGCTTGTAATTACTTGAATCTCACTAAACACTGTTACAATTGGTCAGTTTCACCTAGTCATAAATTAAGAATCTGAGAACACTAGGTGACTCAGTGGATGGAGTACTGGACCCGGAATTAAGAAGACCTGAGTTCAGATCTTCACTTGTTGGCTATGTGACCCTGGGCAAGTCATTTACTCTCTGTCTGCCTCAATTTCTCATCAGTACAATTGGGATAATAATAGCACCTATCTGCCTGGGTTGTTGAAGGGATCAAATAAGATAATATTTGTAAAGTGCTTTGAAAATCTTAAAGGGCTATATAAATATAATTGTTACTACTACTACTACTACTACTACTACTACTACTACTACTACTACTAGGTAGATGTCTGAAGAGGTCCTAAATGATTATTCAGTTGTGTCCAACTCTTTGTGACCCATTTGAGGTTTTCTTAGCAAAGATACTAGAGTGGTGTGCCATTTCCTTCTCCAGCTTGTTTTACAAATGAAGAAACTGTGGCAAACAGGGTTAAGTGACTTGTTCAGGGTCACACAGCTAGTAAGTGTAGGAGGTCACGTTTGAACTCAGGGTCGGCATTCTATCCACTGGGCACCTAGTGTACTGTACTGTGCATCCTAAATGGTAGTGAGAAAGAAATGCTATTGCAGGACCACAGAAGGCCTTTCCCTCCCTGAATCCAGCTCATGCTTCTCACCTGCCTATTCTCCATCTAATTCTGACTCCCCTCCATTCTCCATTAATAACATGAAACTGTTCTTCCCCGTCTCCAACTCTTTAGTTTCTCATAGAGGTAGAGAGAAAGGCTTCTGGGTACGCCCGCTCAGAAAACTGAGTCCGTTCTCCATTCAGAGAGGACTGAAAAGCATAAAGGACCACTCACTGTGGTCTGCAGGGATGTCAAATATTGGAAAACGTACTGAATGGCTAATTTACGCTCAGATTTGAGGTAATACATACCTTTATATCTTCTTCTGTCTGGTATTTCTGTTGATGACATGCTAGACCTTTTCATCTGTCAAATAAGACAATTCTTCACCTCTAGTCTACTATAACAGCTGTGAATCTTATCAATCTATTTTTTGTGAAATAGACATAAAGAACTGGTGTTTAGACCTCTTAGTTTGCCTTTGGGGTATTTATAAATATGTGTCTGTGTGTGTCTACACGTATGTATGTATACATATATGTATACCTTTGGAATTCTGAAGGCAAATTAATAGAATCTAAATACCAATTCTATATCTCCATCCCACAAAAAGATATCTATGCACACATGTGTGTACATACATTTAAATACATACACATGTATTTATGTGTGTAAACATATGTTTGCCCCACACATATAATATGCATATATGTGTATATATAAATATGTGTATAGATACACATAATCTTATTGTTGAGTCATTTCAGTCATGTGGGACTCTCTCAAGAACCCATTTGGGGTTTTCTTGGCAAAAATACTGGAGCGGTTTGCCATTTTCTTCTCCAACTCATTTTACAGATGAGGAAACCGAGGCAAACAAGGTTAAGTGGCTTGCCTAGGATCATACAGCTAGGAAGTGTCTGAAGCTGGATTCAGGTCTTCCTGACTCCAAGCTCGGAACTCTATCCACTGCGCCACCTAGTTGCCCTAAATACACATAAGCATGCACATATATAAATATAAATATATACATAAAAATTTATGTATGTATACACATATATGTTTATTGTATGTGTGTGAGGTAAAAAACATTGGGAAATTGGGAAAAACCTAGGACCTCTCTTCTTGGGGAATCAGCATGGCAACCAGAGCACCAGGATGCGTCACAGATATTGCCACACCTTCTTTGCGTTAGAAGGGAAGCTTGGTGCCATTTCTTAGCTGAAGTCACTTGGCACATGTGTCCGCCGGACACACCCTGAAGTGCTTTTGTTTTGCTTATAAAACCTCCCTTCAGAATTATCCTCAAACAATGGTGAAATAGAATGGTCTGGAAAGGCTTCACTGTGCTGTCTGCTGCCATTTTTAAATGGATGGTCCTTATTTTAAAATTTAATTCAAGAATAAAGCCTGTTGCAGCTGCTGCAGGGGACCCAACCATCTGTTGTGGGTTATTATTTACATAAAACCTGTGTAATTCCCACTTCATTTACCTGCACTTTAATTCTCAGTAACAGCCACTCATACTTTTTTTTTTTTTTTGCCCAGACGTTTGATTTCGATGGTGGAGGGAACTAATTCCCAGTGATAGGATTCTCTCCATTCATGCACGTTTTTTGTTGTTGAGTCATTTCAGTCATGCCTGACTCTCTGTGACCCCATCTGGGGTTTTTTAGGCAGAGACACTGGAGAGGTTTGCCATTTCCTTCTCCAGCTTATTTTACAGATAAGGAAACAGAGGCAAACAGGGTTAAGTGACTTGCTCAGGGTCATACAGTTAGTAAGTGTCTGATGCTGGATTTGAACTCACAGAGATGAATCTTCCTGACTCAAGACCAAGCTCTCTTATCTCCTTTACCACCCAGCTGCTCTGATTTTGTTATTCAGCATTTTTAAACTCCTCTTTACGTTCTTCTATCCATAGTATCCTTGGACCCTTTTTTGGACAATGGCATGTAAGAAAGCTGTCCTGGGCTAGCAGATCATAGGATCCCACCAATTTTACAGATGAGGAAACTGAGGCCCGGAGGCTAAGTGACTTACCCAAGGTCCCACAAGAAGTAAGCCTCAGAGCTGGGATTTGAACCCAGGTCCTCTGGTCTTTCCACTGTACCATGTAACAAAATTAATTAGCATGGCCACAGGCAGGGCTGGCACGCCGGTGATGTAACAAATGGATCCCAGAAGAGAAGCCTTTGAGTTGGCCATGATAATTAAAGCCATTCAGCTCCTGGGCCAGACCCTACAGGGAGCCCCCGGGCTCCTAGCATACTTCTGTTCACCGAGCAACCACTCAGAGATGTTTGTATAAACTTATAGGGGAAAAGCAAAGTTTCTCCTGCAAGAGCTTTATTTCTATCCTGAGAAGCTGACATCATGGTGGCCCATCCCCGTTTCCCAATGCCCTCTCCTGGCAGTGCCGGCGCTCTGGGTCACCTCTGCCTTGCTTTCCTCACCCATCATCACTGCTGCCAGCTGGGTCCCTCTGACCCAGGAGAAGGGTCACAGAAATCCAGCTCGTGGGCTCTGGTCTGGGGCACCCAGCGCCAGCCCCTTAGCTTCCTGAGGGCGCTTTTAGCGAGGACAGATCGGGAGCCAAGCAGCGCCTGGAGGCGGCCGCGGGCTGCCGGGATTAACCCGGACTTTAGCCCAGCTGCAGTCATTTCGTGGAGGGGCTCGTGGCATCATGGGTTCTAGCTCGGCTTTAGTGTGGACGAGAGGTCGTCCTTTCGTTTCTGCCTGTGCCCGGGGCCCCAGGGTCCCCTCAAAGCTGCTTGATGCAGTAAGGGGCTGACTGCAGTGTCCTGGATCCCAGAGCGCTGCCACAGTAGGCAAACTTCCATTTTTATCAGACCCCAACCTCTCACGGTTCCTTTTGCCCATCGAGCCCAAGGCCCCTTGCCCAGCCCTCGCAGCCCTGCCGATCAACGCTTGCTTCTCATTCCTCCCCAGCATCGATACTGCGATCAAATCCGATTGCTTTAGCGCTCCTTCCATCCCCTCCCCGGGGCCATCTGTATTCCCTGCAGTCGGCTTTCCCCCCCTAATAATGACAGGAAATACACACGTATGTTTATACACACACATATACATGCACATGTATGCATACACACACATGCACATGTATGTACGTACACACATGCATATGTATCTGTGTATAAACGCACATACATGCATATGTATGCATGCATACATGCACATGCACGCATATGCATCTATGCATACACGCACACATGCATATGTATGTATACACACATACACGCACATGTATGTACACACATATACATGCATGTGTATGTGTGCATGCACACGTACATGCACGTGTATCTATGTATACACACATACATGCACATGTATCTATGTATACACACATACATGCATATGTACCTATGTATACACACACATAAATATCTTTAAACTTTTCTTCTCTAATAATAATAGCTAGCATATAGCACATAGAGTTTTAAAGTTTGTAAAGTGCTTTACAAATACTACTCCTTTTAATCTTCATTACAACCCTGGGGGTAGGTGCTATTACTATCCCCATTTTACAGATAAAAAAAAAACACGGAGGCAGATAGAGGTTAAGTGACTTGCCCAGTGTCACACAGATAGTAAGTAGCTGGGATGAGATTCGAACTTAGGTCTTCCTGGCAATAAGTCAAACATTCGATCCACTCTGCCCTCTGGCTGCCAGGCAGGCTCTTTCCATGGCTTCCTCCAATGCCGATTCTAGCTTTCTAATCCATCAGACAGGGAGCGTTAGCTCGTGTTTGCCACGTGCCCGGGCACTCTGTGGAATGCTGGGGCCAGGGGCCAGACCTGTGATGTCCTGGTGTAGTGAAGGCCCAGATGAGGAAACTCCCCGTTTTCAGACAAGATAAGGCATCCGATTTTTGGCAATATCTCGACCAGATCTGATTTTCCAGAAAGGGAGAAGAGTAAATCTGGCATAGCAAAAGCCAGGCTCTTCATCTTTTCTTCCAATCTGGCTTTGCTCCAATGGGATGCTGGATCCAGCTCCTAGAGGTGAGGAGAGCCAATTGTTAAATTTTCAATGTGAGCATTTACACCTTGAAAATCAAATGCTACAAACCAGGGTTTGATTGATTGTTTTGTTGATTGTCTAGACTTCAGAAAATGATGGAGTAGATGTCAAAAATGCAGATTAAACTTAAAGTGTCTTGGGTACATTTTTTTTTGGGGGGGGAGAGCCAGTTAAACATTTATCAGCACACCCAGCTTTGCTCCCTAACTTCCCTTTTTCTGGTAATGTTTCTATCACTCTCCTTCCTCTTGCCTGGGACCCTAGAATTAAGTTAACATTGCTTCTTCTCCCCTCATCCTCCTGCCTCACATGTTCTATCAGCTATTAAATTCTGTTGATTCTACCTTTGAAGTGTTTTATGCATTCGCCCCTTCCTTTCTATGCCTATGTTGCCACATGGGCTCAAGCTATCATCCCTTCATGCCAAGATTACTGCAATAATCTCCTACGGTAACTCCCTCCTTCTAGCATTGCTTCTGCCTGCTATCCTGTGTGATATGACCTGATTAATCTTTATAGGTGACATACACAGACCTGTGTTAAACAGTCATTTGCAAAATATTTACATGTGGGGTCAGCTGCTGCTTACAACCTCAGGTCAGCTTGCCCTTTCCACATGGAGTAAGTATATTATATATAATTTATACATTTATATATTTTATAAATATAGAACTAGATTTTTCAAGTTACTATCTTTTTTTTCTAAAATCCTGACCTACTTGAATTAATAATAATGATGATGATGATGATAGTGACGATAATTACAATAATCAGTATTTATATAGCACCTGAAAGTTTTCAAAGCACTTTAAAAATATTATCCCGTTTGATCCTCCGAGCAACCCTGTGAGGTAGGAGCTATTATCCAGATGAGGAAATCGAGACACAGAGAGGTTAGCTTATTTGTCACAGCTAGTAAATGCCTTGAGGCAGGAAACAAATTCAGGTTTTCCTGACTCCAGTTGTATTGTTCTGTCTACTTAGAATTAATAATAGATTTTTGAAATTACAATTCCAAAAATATCCAAACTTCAAATAATAACTAGCATTGTTCTGAAGGAGATGTGTGGCCCAGAACAAATAGTGTGTATGTATGTATATGTATATGTACATATGCGTATATATATACATATACATGCATATATACACATATATGTTTGTGTATGAATATAAATGTATATCTATTCCACCCTGCCACCCACACACAAAGTGTTTTTACATAGGTGACATCAGGTTAAAGTGTGCATCATAGGTAATAAATATACCTAAAACACAACTCTAACATCCCCTCATTTTACAGATGAAGAAATATATTTCCCCATGAGGTCAGGTACTTTGTTTATAGTCATAGATATGGCCAGAAGTGATAAAGGTCATGGAGAAAATTCACAATATGCTGTCTTGGCTTGCTACATACCTCTCTGATTTCTCCTCCTCTTTCTTTGCTGACTCTTTCTCTTCCTTGTCCCGCCCCCGCTCCTACCAATGTATTCCCCAAATCGTTTAGTCCTGATTCATTACTCTTTTCTCCTTACATCATTGCCTCTGGAGTTCATTCACTCCCACAACTATTATTTTTTATTTCCAGATCAATCTATCCATCATTTAGTCAGTCAATCAGCAAACATTTATTGGTTGCCTACTTTATATGGAATCAGTTTTCTGGAGTTGTGATTGGTCATTGCATTAACCAGAATTTTCTTGCCAAAGAGATCATTAGAGGTACTGAGTGCTCTAAATTAGTAACCATTTGTCTCTTTGAATTCAATAAAGGGAAGGGTTTCATTAAGATTGAAAAGAGGAAATTTTTGTATTTTCCATAATGGTGAGAAGATGACTACATTCATAGCATTCCATAGCTTTGGAGACATTAGAAAATCAAGAGTGGTAATGGGGAAAAGTTCTCAAGTCTTTCAAAGATGTTTTTCTTGATGATATTGTTGTTACTGTATAAAACTGTTCTCCTGGTTGTGCTCACTTCAGTCTACATCCATTCATACAAATCTTCCCAGATTTCTTGGCAACCATAGCTTTCATAATTTTTTGCAGCACAATAGCATTCCATCACATTCATATACCATCACTTGTTCATCCATTTCCCAATAGATGGCTATGACAAGATTATCCAGGGGTACATTGATTGGGTAATGCCAATAGATGCAGAGAGATGTGAAATTGAAGTTTATTCAGAATGACATGACATCAGAAATTGATGGATGTATCTTTTCATTTGGTTGGTGACATTTAAACCATTAGCAAAGAGTGGATGGAGAAGAGGAAGGATCAAAGGAAACCTTACATCCTTTATTAGATAAGATAAAGAGTTGTGCCAGACTCTCGTGGGCTATCAGAGTCCACTAAATCTTCTTTTGGGATCATAAAGCTGTTGTTTGCTCTGTGTTTGAAGAGGACCATGACATCAGGAAGGTGATGCCAGGACATGCAAGTGAATTGGATTTAAGTGAGACAGGGCTGTGCAAAGTACCAGCCTCACTTTCTCCTCTAGAGCCATCTGGGTCTAGTGGCAAGATATAGATAAGGACAACTGGAGATGGCCTTGGATGTAGTGGGAGACCTTTTTAAGCTAAGGTCTTTAACAGGTCTTAATTTGTCTGAGGCAATGTCCATTCAATGATGAAGGCTAGGTAAGAAATAAGGCAAAGAATGTCCTCTTTTACCTAGTCAAAAAAAAAAAATCAACCTGGGAGGGGAAGGCCCTCAGTGACTCACAAAGCAATTAGTGGCTGAAGGGAGCTCCTGGAGAACACAGCCTGATGTAAATTGATCCTGAGCTGTGGCAACCTAACAAAATGGAATTAGCCATGTCAACTCTCGACAGAGAACTCAGCTCCCCAGATTCCTCTTTCAACAGCACCCACTTCGTTGTCATTTCTTTGCTATAACAAAAGGTGCTGCTACAAATATTTTTGTATATATGGGTCCTTTCCCCCTTTCTTTGATCTTTGGGCTATATAAGCTTAGTAGTGGTATTGCTGGGTCAAAGGGTATGCACAGTTTAGTGACTCTTCGTATAGTTCAAAATTGCTTTCCATAATAGTTGAACCAGTTCACAATTCTATCAACAGTTTATTAATTACACATGCACACACACATCTATTCATATACATAAATACATATGTATATAAAACAGAGGTTAAATAATTTGCCTAGGGTCACATAGCCAGTAAGCATCAGGAAGAATCCAGGTCTTCCTGACTCAAGGGCCAAATCTGCACACCACACTGCTTCTCGTGTGCATCCATCTATATTGGACCAAAGTATTAAAGCAAAGTTAACAGTTTGCAGCCACTTTTCCAGCTGTGTAGCATCTGTAGAGTGAAGTAGATGAAACACAGTTTTACTGGGGGGAAAGGGAAAGAGAATAGTGAGGAGCCATGGATAATTTTTTTAAATATTGATGACCTTTCAACACAACTTTCTGCCAAAGCCAAACATTTAACTTTTGTAAATGAATTTACAAGCTGTATTTCCCCCCAAAGGACAGATTAATGATCACTAACAGAAAAAAGTGTGATGTACCCTTTTCCTTTGTCAGTGTAGCGCTAACGCATGCCATTGCATTTGGCCAGAATTGTGTTGCTTTTCTCTATTTGCTTCATATTGATTGTATTTCTGTTCCTTAAGGCTCTTGCTCCTTTACTCTGGATCACTTCATACAGGCCTTCCTGTGTTTCTCTGAATTCTTTATATTCGTCATTCCTTACAGCAGTAATATTCAGCTACATTCACGTGCCGTCTTGTTGAGTCATTCCCTTATCATCGTTTCTTTGTATAACATCAACTGCTCACAAGTAATGGCTCTGTAGACATTTGGCACACACAGGTCTTTTTGTTGTTGTTAATAACCTTCTTTGTGGGGGCCATCATCAGTCATCCCAATCTATATTTTGCCACTGGACCCAGATGGCTGTGGAGGAGAAAGTGAGGCTGGTGACTTTGCACAGCCCTCCCTCACTTAAATCCAATTCACTTGCATGTCATGGCATCACCTCTCTGGTGTCATTGGTCCTCTTTAAGAATGAAGGACAAACAACAACCTGGCAGTAGGTTGCTGCCTCACTGGGGACCCAACTGGCCAGTTCCAATTGGGCAATGCATCTCCTCCTCTCCTGTCCCCTCCCCTCCTCTCCCCTCTCCTCTTCTGTTCTCTCCTTTTATTTCCAACCCCATTTGGGGTTTTCTTGGCAAAGATAATGGGGTGGTTGGCCATTTCCTTTTCCAGCTCATTTTACAGATGAGGAAACTGAGGCAAATAGGGTTAAGTGACTTGCCCAGGGTCACACTGCTAGTAAGTGTCTGAGTTTGGATTTGAACTCAGGAAGAAGAGTCTTGCTTGTTCCAAGCCCCGTGTTGTATCCAATGTGCCATCCAGTTGCCCCAGACTTCCCTTCGTTAGCCTTTCCTTTGCAGGGTACTCTAGAGTTGATGGTACCTTTTGATCCCCCTAGAAGGGAAGGATAGGAAGCCTGGGGATACCTTCTTCAAGGGAAGCTTCCTCCTACTTTCTTCCTCCCAATGCCACTGTTTAGCTTAGTTGAATGAAGAGGAATCCATGAGGTCCAGCTTAGTGTGGCTTTTACCCAGGGTTGTGCAGGTAATTTTTTTTTAGCAATCAGTTCTCTAGGAAAAAAAAGTAGGCACTCCTTTTAAGTTTAATCTTTTTTATTAAGAGTTTCTCCATCACTTTCTCAAGTCTAGAAAATCAACAAAACAATAAATCCAATCCTGATTTGTAGGGTTTGCCTATTTCTGCAGTAAAAATGCTCACAATGAAAATGTATTGTCCTGAGAACTGGTAAGAGCTGACTATAGCACTCCGTTGCTTTTACCCCATTTGGGGAAGTTATGGAGTATAAAATCAATGACTGTCTTTCATTTAGCTCTAGAGCCCCCAGCCAGAAGTTCTGAAGATTCCCACAGAGATTCTATTTTCTGTGTCTCCTCCCTCCTTGTGTACCCCACCCTTCTCTCTGGCTCCCTATTCCCTGGGGTAGATTTGTTGAGCCCACTCAAACAGCAGTCATGCCAGCTTTCCTTCTGGGCTTTACCCAATCTCTGTCCCGTCTCCCTCGAGTCTCTTAAGAGTTGTCTCCTAATTTTTATGCTAAGGGTCTCTGCTCACTCCCACACCCCAATTCACAAATCTTGCCTCTTGCAAGATTTCTCCTCCAGAGTGAGAAGATGTATTAAGACTCAGTTCCTCTTTTAGTCACTGGATATCAATAAACAGAAGATTTCCGACTCAACCCATAAGCTTCATTCTCAGCATATGTATATCTCCTTGGCAAAAGAGAAAGAAAAAGAGAGCATACTAGGCAGTTAGACCACAAAGGCAAGGAAAAAACAACAACCCTCTCTTCAGAAAACATCCATCCTGCTGAGAGTGGAATACAGTGTGCGTACAGAGAAATTAGTACAGTGAAATTTAAGAAAAGAGATTCTGTAATAGGAATCAGGAAGGGCTTCCTGTAGGAGATGACCCTTGAAGGAAGAAACTTTAAAGGAAAAAAATCAATCTTAAAATGCTCCAGATGCATTTGGAGCTTTTTCTCATTGCCTTTTCTCAGCATGAGTGCAAGGAACATTTATTGAACACCTGCTGTGTGCTCAATGCTGGGTATATAAAGACAGAAGGAAAGCATCCCTGCCCTCGACCATTTTATGTTGTGTTGTTTATCTGTACGCTGACAGGCAGCAGGGGCTGATGCAGCAGTCCCTCGACTCTTTGGTCTCAGGACGCCCACGGACTTCTTTTGCTTACGTGGGTTATGTTTATTGATATTTATGTTAGAAATGAAAATGTCTTAATATTATGACGATGACACTTTTGACCTTGTGGACCCATGAAAAGGCCTAGAGGATCCCCTGAGGTTCTCTGGACCGTAATTTGAAAACTGCTGTTTTTGTTCAGTCATTCAGTTGTATCTGACTCTTTGTGACCCCACAGACCATAACGATCCAGGCCCTTTTATCCTCCACTATCTCCACAAGTCCATGCTTCCATGACACCATCCATCCATCTCATCCTCTGCCATTCCTTTCTCCTTTTGCCTTCAATCTTTCCCAGCATCAGTGTCTTTTCCAATGAGTCCCATCTTCTCGTTATGTGGTCAAAGTATTTAAGCTTCAACCTCGGTATTTGACCTTCCAATGAATAGTCAGATTTTCTAAGATTTTCTTTAAGTATTGACTAATTTAATCTCCTTGCTGTCCAAGGGACTCTCAAAAGTCTTCTCCAGCACCGCAGTTTGAAAGTGTTAATTCTAGCTGGCCTCAAAGTCAGGAAGACTTGGGTTTGAGCCCTGCCTCTATCACAGACCCACTGGCTGTGTGACCCTCGGCAAATCCCTGGACTTCTAGGTGTCCCAGACAATTCCCTAACACCATCAGTTTCAGAGAAAGTATAGACTCACTTTGGTCAAGGGAGTTGTTTATTCTGGCAATGATAACATGGGTCTTATCCTTATTATTATGTTACTAATCCATTCTTTTAATAGATCTGTATCACTTACTTTGTACATTTTAATTTTTAATTTTTTTTTTTATGTGAGGCAATTGGGGTTAAATGACTTGACCAGAGTCACATAGCTAGTAAGTGCTACATGTCTGAGGTCACATTTGAACTCAGGTCCTCCTGCCTCCAGGGCTGGTGCTCTATCCACTGCACCACCTTAGCTGCCCCTATTTTGTACATGTTAAATAACTCATTACAAACTTAATATTATATATCAATGCACCCAGAATTGTGCATTTTCCATCTATTTCCTGCAGATATTTTCTCATATAATCTAAATGCAAAATGTTTGACAGTCTTGATGGCAATTAATGACAAGAACTTGTATTAATTAGTTTGGCATTATTGGTTTGCTAAATTTGAATAGTATATCATCATCATCTTAAAGTAGACAGTGATATGTTGAATGTGTATTGTGATTTTCTTGGACTAGAAACTTATAGGAATCTCCTAATTTTAGGGGTAGGTCTAGAAAATAAAAATGAGGACATTATTTTAAAATATTGTGAAGAAATGTCAAGGAATACAGAAATTGCAAAGGCAGCTAGGTGGTACAGTGGTTAGAGTGTTGGGCCTGGGGTCATGAAGACTCATCTTCCTGAATTCAAATCCAACCTGAGTCACTTATTAGCTGTGTGATCCTGGGCAAGTCACTTACCCCTGTTTGCCTCAGTTCCTCATCTGTAAAATAAGCTGGAGAAGGAAATGACAAACCACTCCAGTATCTCTGCCAAGAAAACCCCAGATGGGGTCACGAAGAGTCAAACATGACTGAAAACAACCGAACAACAACAGAAATTGCAAAGTCATGCATAGTAAGTTTAGACCTCGGGAATTCACTCTGTGGGTATCCTGTGAATTGTCCAAACTACGAAATCATACAAAAATACCCGATACCTTAAAAGTAGGGAACAGTTTATGGGAACTGATTTATACAACAGGTAGTGAAATTGATTAGTAATGTGGAGAACTTAATAAGAAAAGAACGTCTGGCAGCCAAGAGGCTGAAAAAAAATTGGAGGCAGAAAGGGACGGTTTGTCTCTCAGTTGCTAGAGCCTGGCTGGATCCTGTAAGTGACGGAGGCATTGGAGAAGAGAAACAAAAGTGAGGCCAGAGATGGAGGTCAGCCTGGACCTCCAAAGCAGTAAAACTCTTGTCAGCATCAGTGAAACCATAACAATGACGTTGTTATGTCACTCTCAAGATATAATCAGCAGAGCAGCACTGTGCTGTCTTACAATGTGGGCTCCGTGGTCATAAGTATGTTAAGTGCATGTCAGGGGAGCATTATTGCTTGATCAAGAGGAAGCAAATGCCCACAGAACCAGTGTCAAGTGATAAGTGATGATGCCAGGAGGCCTGATAATTTTCTTTGCCCTTTTAAAGAATTTAGATAGCACTTGGAGGTCTGCGAGGTATTCTACATGTTATCTCTTTTGATCCTCACAAACTTGGCAAGCACTATTACATAGATATGTAATATGTATGTATATATATGTATACATACATTATTATCTGTAAAATGGCCTTAATTATATATTCATATGATATGTTACATAAATAATAATATAATGATAGATCAATACAACCCAATTAATATAAATTATAATTATTACATATGATTATATTATATAATCATATCACACAATAGACTTATATTTTAATATAATTATAAGTAAGCTAATAATATAATATAAATATGTTTTAAAATTTTATATATAATTATTATCCCTATTTTATTATTATTAATAATAGTAAGGCAGCTGGGTGGAGCACTGGGCCTAAAGTCAGGAAGACTCATCTTCCTGAGTTCAAATTTGGCCTTAGCCTCTTACTAGCTGTGTGACCCTGGGCAAGTCACTTAATCCTGTTTGCCTCAGTTTCCTCATCTGTAAAATGAGCTGGAGAAAGAAAAAGGCAAACCACTCCAGGATCTTTGCCAAGAAAACCCCAAATGGGTCGCAAAGAGTCAGACACGACTGAAACAATTGAACAGCAAAAGTAACACCAATAATGGTAACATTCAAATAACACTTACTATGTTCCAGGCGTTCTGCTAAATGCTTTACAATTTTTATGTCATTTGATCCTCACAATAACCCTCTAAGGGGGGTGCTATTATCATCCCCATTATATAGTTGAAGAAACAAACCCAGGCAGAGTGACTTGTCCCGGGTCACACAGCTAGTCAGATCTGAGATCAAATTTGAACTCAGGTATTCCTGCCTCTAAGCCCAGTGCTCTGTCTGCTGCGTCACTGCCCACTGAAGGCAAAACAACTTTCAGAAGATACCCCAAAGGGGAATGGTATGTTGATTGTGGGTGACTCCAAGATGTGGCTGCTTAGCTTGCTTCCCATTCAGCCAAAAGAGTTGCTGAGAAAAGTATTGCTTTGAGTAAAGAAGATGCTTAGGTGAAAGAAACCCAATAATTTTTCCTAAGACCCCAGTTCAGACAAGAGGAGTGGGGCTGAAGCCGGGGGCGCCTCAGCTATAGCTTCCTGCAGGTTAAAGAAACAAACTAGGGATTAAAGGTGCGGGAGGTGAGTTGATATCACCAACACACTTCAACAGAGATATAAAAAAATGAATAGCTCAAAAAAAAAAAGAATTGGAACTTACAAATAGTTTAGATTATAATAATTACAATAATTTAGGTTATGATATAATAGAAATGGTCACTTCTTCAATTATATGTAATTCATCATTAGATAATACGTAATATATCATACATAATGTTGTTTTGTTCTTTTGAGTGTTAAGCATGTGTTATTACCGTAATTAGCATTGAATTATTTTATTCTTTTCCACTCTTATTATTACTATTATTTTATTCTATTTCACTATTATTACTCACTATTGTTATTATTCTATTTCACTATTATTTGTCACTATTGTTATTATTCTATCTTACTATTATTACTATTGCTAATATTTCTCTCCTTATTTAAATCAGGTTGTCAAGTGGTACATTGCTTTGAGATATGTGTGTGTTAGACATTTTCATTATATTGTGTGGACTTTATGGTAACAGAATAGGAAAGGCTCTTCCTTTTGGGACAATCATGGCTTTTCTAGAAAGTGTCCCCAGCTACTTTGGCCCCCACGGATCTCGATCTCAGCCCTTCCCAGGATGGCTTTGCCTGTATCCGATTTTGGTGCTTACCGATCCTTCGTCTTCTAGTCTTCTTTCATTATATTGGTGTTTAAATATTGTCTCTCTGACAACACCATAAATTCTTTAGTTCTTTTGAAAACATAGAACATATTTCTTTTGTACGTTCTATGGGCCCAAGCACAGTGCTAGTCAAGGAATAAACTGCTACTATGTGCCAGGCACCGTGCTAAGCACAATTACAGGTATTATCACATTGGATCCTCATAACAGGCCTGCAAAGTAGGTGCTATTATTATCTTCACATTACAGATGAGGAAACTGAGGCAAACAGAGGTTAAGTGGCCACAGTCACACAACTTGCAAGTGTCTGAGGCAGGATTTGAACTCAGGTCTTCCTGCCTTCTGGCCCCATGTTCCATTCACTGCAACACCACCCCACTTGATACAAAGGAACTATTAGAAGGTACTTAAAAGGAAACCACATTGAATGTTGGCCGCTGGGCTTATTTCCTATTCAGCCGAGAGAGTTGCTGAGAATGGTATTGCATTGCCTAAAGAAACCGGGTAATTGCCCCTAAGACTGAGGAAGACCTGAGTTCAGGGAAGAGGAAAGGGCTGAACCCAGGGGCAGCACTTTTATTGCCTCAGCTGTGGCTTCCCCCAGGCTAAAGAAACAAAGCAAAATGTTTAAAATTACAGGATGGGGCTATTATTATCTCCACTTTACAGTTGAAGAAACTGAGGTGAACAGATTAAGTGACTTGTTCAAGGTCACACAGCTAGGAAATGTCTGAGACTGGATTTGAACTCTGATCTTCATAACTGTAGGACTACCGCATCACCAGTATACAGTAAACAGTAAATAGTTGATACTTAACTGAATCGAATGAAAGATCCTTTCAGATCTGCTTTTAAAATCCTTGGTGGGACCCATGAATCATCAAGTCCTTCTTATGTTCTATTTCCAAATTAAATTCTTTAGAGCTTGCAGACCTTCCCTGTAAGGAGGATTGAGGCTATGATGACAAAGATGAGTGGGGAGAAAAGTAATTTGTATGAAAACATTTGTTGCCACTCCTTGTGAAGAATTAGAAGACTGCATTGGTATCAGATGGTACCTTCAATCCTGTAACCATCTAGGGAGCTCTCTGTACTAAGATTTGATTATTACTTCGAGAGATCTCTTGTAAATTCATGTGACTCACTAATTCTCAAAGTAAAAAACCTTTAATGAATATGACGTAACGGGAACAGCCAGTTTTATTTACTAGGGACAACCTACCAACAGCCTAAAAGTAAGGCAATTTGACTTTGTGATACAAAAAAAAAACCAAAACTACATTATCTGATATGTTGGCCCACTTGGATTAATTTTGGAAGTACTCCACCCAAAAAGATTCTCTTAATTGACGGTGAAATTCCAGTTAGACATTTGTTACTTGGTATTAGACATTATCCTTCGAAAAATGAAAATCCTTCTGGTGGAAATCCTGTATTTTACCCTTAACGGTTTAGTAGGAACAAGTTTTTCCAGAGAGTTTTAGCATCAGGGGATCTGGGTTCAAGTTCTGGATCTGCTGCTTGCTGCTTTGGGGACCTTAGGCTCCAGTTACTTAGCCATTTGCTTATCTGTGAAAGGCAATGAGAGGGGTGGACTGGATGACCTTGAAGATTCCCAGTGTGTTGCTTTCAGACCTCTGGGGCCAGAGTCTACATCCCGGGTGCTTTGATTCCTTTTGGCTCCAGAACTCCCACCTTAGGGACCTTGAGTTCTGATTGATGAATGCCCCATGTGTAGCCCATCATGTCAGGGTGCTCTCGCCATGGTTAGTGTTATTCCTGTCATCTTCTCATCAGCCACCTTGTCACTGAATGTGTATGTACTCCTGACTCTCCTATATGTGCTATCTCCTCCTGGTAGAATATAAAATCCTTGAAGGCAGGAGGTTTGATTTTGTTTTGTATTCCTAGCAATTAGCATAGTGTTTGACACATAGCAACACCTAATAGATGCTTTTACATTCCTTCCTTCCATCCTTTGCCCATCCTTCTATCCATCTATCCATCCATCCATCCATCCATCCATCCATCATTTTATGCCTTTGCCTCCAACCTGAACCAGACACTCTAGGTCCTGCACTGGGACCCTGTACTTTTTAATTGGTAACTGACCAAGAAAACAGTTCTCTGGCCATCTTTACTTATGTATGCTGCTACAAAGAGCATTCCCTACCCTGCCTGTCTCTGAGAAAGTAATCAAATCAAAGCTTCCATTCCTGAAGAGGATGGATCGGCCAATTACCCTATGGTTCTGTTCATCATTCCTGTGACCTCCCACATCATCCCTCTCCAGCCTTGATCCCTCCATACATGTTGTCTTCTCTTTTTATAATGTAAGTTCTTTGTAGGCAAAGATTGTTTTCTATATTTATTTTCCTGATGCTTAGCACAGTGCCTGGCACACAGTAAGCACTTTATGAATACTTTGCATTCATTCATTCATAAATTCATTAATTCAATCAAACCACCCTATCCAGCAAGCACGATCATTTTTAAACACAAAGGCGTGTTGATTCAGGGCAAGATCACTTTAAAGTATGAACTTATTTTTAAAAAACCACAGCAGAAGAGTATAAAAGATTCAGGCATTCTTTTCTTGGAAGACAGCTGACGAGAGGTGGAAATGAATCTGGAGGAAGCTTGACATGAAAACCAATTAAGTCATATCTTCCCCAGAGCATTTGGAAATAAATCTGGGAGGAGAGCAATAAACAAATGAAAACTGGAAACATCTGCCAATGTTTTTATCGTGACCTATTTCCATCATCTGTGACATTGGAAAGACTGCTTTGGGAGCCCCAGAAGTTCTGCAAGGTATTAACAGCACTTAAGGAAATAAATTCAGAAATAATCATAGCTCCCATTTACATAATGCCTTAAGGTTTGCAAAATGTGGTTTTTTTTTTTAGTATTTTACTCTGAAGTAAGCAGATGCCAATTCAAGTGAGCACTTGCGCACACACTGTTGTTGTTGTTGTTCGTCCTTCACTTTTTCAGAGGACTAATGACGTCACACTTGCTTGCAAAGTCTCCACTTGCTTGCAAAGTCATCAGCTTCACTCTCTCCTCCAGAGTTGTCGAAGTCCAATAGCAGGACACAGTAGAACAGAAAAGGAGGTTTGTATGTGAAACTACAAATCTTTATTATATACCTTGCTTTTTAAAGTGTATAATAAATTCAAAATGTAGCTTTCAAAGCTGTCCTAATTGTCTGCGCTTCCTTCTGGTCCATTCTCTTCTGTGCATTCCAAAAAAATGCTTCAAGGATTCTTTTTTGCTTCTTTTCTTTTTATTGATTTAGTTTTTTAATTAGCAGCCCTATCTCTAGCTTCCCAATTTCTCCCAAGTCAACTTTCCCATTTGGAGAAAACAAACAAACAAAACATTTTACATATATTATCAATTTTGCCTTATAGAGGCCAAGTGACTTACCAAGGATTACACAGCTAGTATGTGCCTGGGGATGGGTTTATACCTATGTCTTCCTGACCACATCCAGCCTTTTCACATTCATGCCAGAAAGAGCCAAGTACACAAAGAAAAGGGCTCTTATGGGGCACATTAACATTAAAAAAAAAAATAAAGCTTTTGGCTTCCCAAGGATTCAGAGGCCACATAGTCTAACCCCTTCATTCTATAGACAAAGAACCTGCGGCCCAGGGAGGTTAAATTCCCAAAGTCATACAGGTAGTAGATACTGGGGGTAGGATTAGAACTCCAATTTTCTGAGTTCAAGATCATTGATCCTTGCATTATACTATCTGATCTGTCTATTAGCTCAGTTAGGAGCTTGACATCAGCTCAAGCACCACCTCCTTATGTCAACTATATATATATATTTTCTATTTATTTACTTGTGTTTTTGCTTTTCTTCCTATAAAATGTAAGCTCATTGAGGGCAGGGACTGCTCTGCTTTCATCTCTGGTTTCTTGGTACCTAGCATACCGTCTGTCACAGAGCAGCTACTTGGTAAATGCTAGGGGACTGATTGATTTTTTAAATCTATCCCAAATGATTCTTCTCTTCGGTATTGAAGACCCTCCATAATATGGTACACAACAAGATGGCACTGCAGTGGATAGAGTACCAGTCTGGGAGTCAGGAAGACAAATCTTCATGAATTCAAATCCTGCCTCAGATACTTACTAGCAGTGTGACCCTGGGCAAGTCACTTAACCCTGTTTGCCTCAGTTCTTTATCTGTAAAATTAGTTGGAGAAGGAAATGGCAAACCACTCCAGTGTTTTTGCCAAGACAACCCCAAATGCGATCACAAAAAGTTGAACACAACTGAAATGACCAAACAAGAATAATAACAATGTATGTCGTGCTACTCTGGCTCATTTTCCCAAAGCAAGACCAGCTAAATCTCTCCCTCTAGGTTCTAGGGTTTGCCTGATGGGTTCAGCTATCTATCTCAAATGCTATCATCTCAAACTCCCTTTCTGAGGTGTTCTCTCCCTGCTGAGGGCTTACTTAGTCCTTGCCTATTCACTTGCACAAAGCCAGCCAGGAATGGGGACCAGCCTTGCTTTGGATGGTCAATGCTTTTTGAATGGCCCCGAGTTCTGGCTACAACCAATCAACAGAGCGTCTCTTCACTCTGCGGTTGGAGGACCACAACTAGTTAAGGGATAATCTGTGCATGCTCCAAATCGTGGAGCAGGGTCCTTGCTTAATGTGTCGTCGTGCCCTTCCTGAAGCAGGGTTCCCAGCCTCTTCCATGAGAGGACTGTATCGGCCGAGCATCGTGAACCTGCTCACCGGCCTGACACTATGCATATATAGCTCTTCTCATTTATACATGGTGCTTTTGGCTGCATCTGGAGACTTTTTGTTAAGTGGTTAATTACTTGACACTTGTAAATACTTGGCTTAATTTAAGTATGTTTTCAGATATTTGCTGACTTGACATGGTAGCGTGTTTTATGCAGTTAAAATTAGCCACTGTTTAGAGGCAGCATGATGTAAGGTTTAGAGAAGCAACCTCAGAGTCAGTAGCACTTGAGTTCAAATCCTGCCTCAAACGCTTATAAGCTGTGTGATCCTGGGCAAGTCCCTTAACCTCTCTGCGCCTCAATGTCCTCAGCTATAAAATGGGGGTGGTGTTGGACTCAGTGGCCTTCTAACGGTCCCTTCTGACTATAAAGCTAGGATTGTATGTCAGACATCTGATTATTTAGTCTCTTAGCCTTCCAGACAAGTCCCTAAGACTGTAAATTATAGGGGGGTGGAGATGCCCACTAGGATCTGCCCCAGTCACTGCCTATAGCAATGAAATTACAGGTTAGGACAAAAAAAAAATCTTTAGCATCAGGAAACACAAGCTGCAGAGAATAGAGTTCCTTTATACTCTGGTTAGAGGTAACAATCTCCATATAGTTTTTTTTTTTAAATTAGTTCTGGCCTTGCTCTGATTTTATTAGCTTGTGACTTTAGGCAGTGGCAGGTTAATTGTTTTTCCTTCTTTCCCTTCTCCTCTTGGTTATCTCCATCTGTCTCTGCTTTCTTGCTCAGTCCGCCCAGCATATGTCATGCAGGGGAGGCAGGCAAGAATTTTCCTCCACGGGGCCTCTGCAGAAGTCTTGGAGATGGGCCTCATGCTCTTGGCCGGTGTCTCGGTTTTCCGAAATAGAGAAGGCAGCAACACTCGTCATTGATGGAGGGATGTGCTGCTTGGACCATCTTCAGACGAGACACATAAAAGTCACTCTTGTCCTGGGTCTCCTCTGAAAGGTGTTTTCCTAATGATTATCCCCATTCAAATCAAGAGAGAGAAGGAGGAGGCGGGAGTCGCTGGAACACCAGGGCTGCCTCTGCTGGCCTTCCCCGAAGCCCTTCCTTTGCCAGGCTCTCACACACACGCTGCTCTGTTTTCTGTGCTGAAGCAGCCCAGACTGTGTGATTTTTGTAGATGAATGTGAACTCTTCAAACCAGAATAGAAGTTCTGGGAATGGGAGGCCCTGCCCCTCCTTGGGGAGGTGGGGTCTTGTAGGGTCAGCCCAACTGGCTTCCTTTCATCCATGGAGCACTTTAGTGTGAGGGCAGCTTAAGATTCTCATCGTTCTTCCAAGAAATGTTTTCAAAAGTGGGAACAGAGAGCCAAGGGTAGGCTGTGGCCTGGAGGTGCCCAGTTTTCTGCGGATGCTGGGCGGCTTGTCTTAAACACTTCTTGGCCATGGTTTTTGCTTTTGGCCCTCAATCCATAAAGCTGTCCTCTCCTCCTGGTTTCTCTGGTCTTAATGGGGACCCTATTTAGCAACTCCTTGAAGATGTTTTGAAATCATCAACACAAGTTATTCTAATGTTTTCTGAACATGCCTCTAATGCCCATGTGACCTTGGTCCTCAGTTTCCTTCCCTGTAAAATGGGACAGTTAGACTACCTGGCCTTTGAGGCCTCTTCCAGATCCATGACTGGAGAAGTTGCTGAGGATTTTTCAAGTGAATTAATCATTTTCGAAGGTGGGGAAAGTCTAGACCTGTGATTTTATTAGCATAAGGGAACTCTTGGTAAGGAGATTCCTTCTACCAAATACAGAGAGCATAGTGTTAGAGTTGTCTGGGAAATTGAGGCTAAGTGAGTAGCCCAGAATCAGCCAGCACATATTAGAGGCAGGATTTGAACCTGGGTCTTCCTGACTCTGAGTTCAGCTCTCTCTGTTCACTATACCATACTGTTTATTTGTCATTTTAAAGTTAAAATACAGACCCGGTAGCAACTGTTCACTCTTAAAAGTATAAAATAAGGCCAACTTTTTAGGATCATTGTATTTAGATTTCAAAGGGACATCAGAGATCATCTGGGACAACCCTCTTATCCAGGGTCATGCCCATAAATGTTTAACAACCAGCTCTGGGGGAGGAGAAGGAAGAATGTGCCCATGACACACCTATAAGTTTAATTGACATTATTAACATTTTCTTCATCACTTTCTTAGGTCTAGAGACAAAAAAAAAAATGATGAATCAAGCCCTGATTTGTGGTGTGTGCTAATTTCCAAGATGTGAAAATTCACATTGAAAATTTAACAATCAGCTCTCCTGAGCTAATTTGAGCACAACCCTGGGTAATATCTTATAAAGGAAGAAACTGAGCCTCAGACAGTTCAGGTCCCTTGTTCAAGGTCAAATAGAGAGTAAATAATAAAACAAGCTGTGATTCAAATCCTGGCCTTCTCTGGCCAGACTTTGTGCTCTTTTCACTGTTTTTTTCCAAAGAATGGAAGTGGCCTAAACTTTATTTTACCTAATACTTTCAATCTTCTTTACCATTGAACCAAAAGAACCATGTATACAAGGATTACAATAATGGAAGTAAAAAAATACCTCACATGATGCCAAAGGCTGTGTAATTGGAGAAAGGTGGGGGGCTGTGGTTGTAGGATATTACATACGTGGTCAGGCAGGCACTAATGTTTGTTTTTACTTGACAAGGGAAGACTTGTTGTTAGGGGTGGGGGAATGAGGGACAGGGGAGTAGATCCAGAAATAATTATGATGTAAAAACAAAAGGCACAAATATAACTTTAAAAAAATACCTTTTCTGCTACCAAACATTTGCTTTGGCCATAAATAAGGAAAATGGTTTTGTTTTAATTTTACTTTCCCCCCAATACCGTTAGCTATGGGAGAAGTATAGTACCTCAAAGCTAGGAAGCTAAGTATGTATCTCAAAGCTAGGAAGAAGCATTAAGTGGGCTGGGGAGGAAAATGGATTAAGATGATGAGGAACATCTCCGTTGGCAAAGAGGTGGTGGACTGTGGGTACAGAATGAGACATTTGTTTTCAGACAATGTGTGGATTCGTTTTGCATCACTATCCTTATTTGTTTAATGGGAGAGGATCAGAGGAAGAAATGGGAACAGCAACAGTAATATTAAAAACATGGAAGAAGAGAAAAAATAGCGTCAAAGAATTACTGAAAACCAAACAAACCAGAACGGAGCAGAAGGAAATTCAGAAGGGAACACAAGCAAGGCGATTTAGTTATGGTTCTATGGTGTAGAACTTAATATATAACTTTCTAAAATCCCAAACTACAAAATTGAAGTTCACAAGTTCACTTACAATCTTCTTTTCTTCTCTCTGTGAAATGGATGTGCCTGCTGATCTTTTTTGGGTTCTTAACGAAAAGAGAGAATTTAAGCTAAAAGCCAGAGGCCTAGATAATCTGCAGGCTGACTAATTCACTCCTGAATAATCAAGAATGTCACAACCAGAGAAGATTAGGGAAGAACTGCAGAGTAGTGGTTCTTTTTGGAATTGTTTCAAAGAATTATCCACCAACTGTCAATCATTATGCTGACATATTGTGGTATATTAGAAAATTGTTCGGTCTAGGGGGCTGGGGGGCCGCACCCACTTGCTCTCCCTGTGGCACTTCTCTGCTCTGGACCCATGCAATCTAGACCACATTCAGGCCTGGGGAAGCCTGGCCTCTGACAAGAAGGGGCCAAACTCCCCTTTCCTTGCTTTCTTTGGCTCCAACAGTTCCCCACCCTGGCACACCAGGGGCAAAGTATTTAAAACAGATTTTGACTCATGTTTAGTTTTCCCCAAAGGGGTAGGGAGAAAGAAGAAAAATATTCAATGGGCAATATGAATCAGGTATGGGACAGGTATTTATTTCCTACACACAAAAGAAATGCTCAAAGATAAAAGACACAGCATGCATTGACAAAATGACTTAAAATGGGATTCGTTAACCTAACCTGTGACTACTGTTATAATCTGTTGGGAGACTGATACGTAAATTTCATCTAAACATGAAACAATTTCCAGGACTGGTGATTAGCCATTTTATATTTCACCCTGGCTCTGCGCTGTCTCTCTCAAAGTCCATGTCTTCAGGAAAGTCAGGCTAAGGGTTTGGCTTCTTCCTCTTGATGGTGGTCATTTCTTATGAAGAAGCTTCCTTTGTCACCATTCATCTCCACTCATTGGACCCAGGAATTCTGGACCTCTTAAACTCACTAGGTCACTTTCAGCCTTAGAATAGCCACCTTGAGAACAAAGTTTGGTCACCAACATAGGGAAGGAAACACAAAGCTGAAAACGTAGTGGAAAGACTCAGAGGCAAGCTCATCTACCCAAGTCCATGCTTCCCATGGGAGCAGCCACATGGGATGGGGAAGCAGCACCACCCATCATCCCCTGTCCCTTCATGGGAAGTTGAATGACCGAAAGTACTATTTGTCATGTGGAAGAGTTGCAGCAGGAGAGAAAGTCAGAAGCTATTTCTCCTTTTTAAAAGTGCACTGTCCATCTCAATAGCTAATGAAGGGATTACTCTGTCATTTCAAAGCATCCACGTCTTTCAGCATGACTGGGTCATCCCCAAGTCACCCAGGTACTGAACCAGCACACGCAGTGGGCCGGAGCCAGGAAGGTCAACTCTTCGCAAGCTCCATGGCGTGGCCTTCATTACATTCCAAATGGAATCATTGAGACTGAACCCACTCCCAGGAACAAAGCAACAGGAGCTAATGGGTAGAGTCTTTATTTGGAGTCAGGAGAGCTCTGGATCCTGATCAGACGCTTCTTCTTGGCTGTGTGACCTTGGGTCACTAAGTTTTCCTCTCTGCACCCCAATCTGACCATCTGCAAAATGGAAATAACAATACTTACATGACTACCTTCCCATGGCTACTATGAGAGAGTGCTTTATGAATCTGAAATGCTACGTCAATGAAAGATACTGTGGGATGTAACTGGTGAGAAAGAGTTGAGTTCGTTGGATCGTAGCTGTGTGTTATGGGGAACTTCCTGTGAGGAAAGTCCCTCTTTAGGGGTAGATAGACACCTTTTCCTCATCTATAACCTTAGAGAGTTGCTTGGGTCCCTGAGACGTAAAATGACTTGCCCAGAGCCACTGTGCATCAGAGATGGGTCTTGAACCCCTGAGGCTGGTGCTCTATCCACTATTCCATGTTTCCTATCAAGAAATTCCTTAAATTAAGTCGCATAGGCAGGTAGCATTTTAAGGATGATACAAGATAAACTACAAACAGCTGCAAGTATCCTCCACTCCCTTGGACTTCTCCCCATGATTCAATGGCTCCTCCCAGAATTTCCTTTTAAGAAGGGTGCCCAGGCCAGCCATGTCTCATTCTTCTCCAGGATGTACACAGGGCTTTCTCTACCATACCCCTTCACTGGATATCTTTGTACCCCCCAGCCCCTTTTCACATGTTCCCCTTGGTGTATCATCTTCCTTCATTAGAATGTAAGTTCCTTGAGGGTAGGCACTATCTACTTTTATTTGTATTCTCAGGGCTTAGCACAATGTCTAGTACATAGTAAGAACTTAATAAATGAAAGCTTATTACCCAACTGTTGTTGTTGTTCAGTCATTTCTCAGTTGTGTCTGACTCTTCTTAACCACATTTGGTGTTTTCTTGACAAAGATACTGGACTGGTTTGCCATTTCCTTCTCTGGCTCATTTTGCATTTGAGGAAACTAAGGCAAACAAGGTTAAATGACTTGCCCAGGGTCACACAGTTAGCAAGTGTCTGAGGCCAGATTTGAACTTAGGAAGAAGCTTTTCTAACTCCAGACCTGTGTTTTATCCAGTGCACCACCTGGCTGCCCTTGTTGTCTGACTGACTGATAATTAATACTAAGTTTCCAATTAAGAAACCAGATGAACTTTCCTTGAATGCTGATGGAATCATCCAAGTAGCTAAGTTCATAGAATTCTAGAGCTGGAAGGGCACTTCAAGGTCATCAGGGACTAAATTCTAGGCCAATTCCCTCATTTTAAAGGTGGAGAAACTGAGTCCCTGAGAAGTCATAGGATTAGTGTGGGAGGAAACTTGGTGATTATTCATCCATTTCAATTTATGTATTCTGAAACTGAGGCCTGCAGAAACCAAATAGCTTGCACTATTAGCTGGCCTATTCTTTTTATTTAAAACAACTCATCCTCTTTCCCAACATTTGTTGGTTTTATAAAGAGGAGTCTATTTGGAAATTATCTAAGTCTGACGACACTTGATAAATCTGAGACCAGCTTTTGCTCTTGTTTGGAGCTGCTGTTTGGAGACACTGGGGGATTTTGGGGAGACCCAAGCAGCTAAAACTTCAGTAGGCATGCTTAACCACAGATCGCCACTACCCGAGGTTGGCAGGATATCGTGGTTTCACTTAGACTACCTCTGGGTTGCAAGCCAGGGAAATTCCCTGGAGACCAGGCAAGTCAGATCCATCCTGCAGCCACTGAGAGGTGGGGAACCTTTGCAGAGGGAAAGTCTTCTCGTCTCCACCCAATCTGCTGGAGCTGTCGGTGGGAGAGTTCTTGGAATCTTTCCTCTCCCTTTTTCTCCTCCCTGGTGCGCTTCTGTCCCTAGTGGCTACTCTGCCTGCTGAGTAGCAGCTGAGACATGGAGAACACTTAGCTTCCAGTATTACACCCTTGAGCTGAAATGTTACAAGGTGCCAGATGGGCAAAGAGAGTCCCTCCTCTTCCATGTGCCATTTGCCTGTCTTTCCCATCATTCTTGAGCAGGATAGCTTTGGCATTAGAGCAGCCTATCTGTTGAATGGGGTTGGCTGAGTGTGCCACAGGCTATGCTCATACCTGTCGGCCAGCCAGAGCAAATACTTTTTAAGTTTGTGAAGTCATAAATCCAGTGGGGGACAGGCTTTAGAGGAACAGGAAGTGTGGTAACTGGTTGTTTTTATGGACTAAAGCTGCCTGTGGCTACCCTGTGTTGGCAGAAGACAGCAGTCATTCATTAAAAATAATTTTGAAAAATTGTTCACTTTTAGATGATTTGGCTTGGAGGAAAGAAAGATCTTTGGCACACCATGGGGACTGTGGTAACAATGTTCTGTATTTATTTTAGCCAGTCTTATGAAATGAAAACAAAGTCTCCATTCTGAGGGTAAGGATAACACTTCTGTTTTACAAATATGAAAACTGAGGCAGAGAATTGGATTGAAGAAGGCTACATTATAATAATAAGCCAATCCAAATGGTTCCCAAGACTTGTCGATTCTACCTTTATTATGTTGACTCCATCTCTACTGATCACCCTACTGATCATTTCTTACATGGACTACTGTAATTGTTTTGTAATTATTTTTCTGCCTTTAAACTCTCCCCTCTTCAATACATTCAAGTCAATTCAACAAGCATTCAACAAACATTCTGTGTGCATCTGTTAAACACCTAATAGTATGGGGGAAGGTGCTGGGGGGAAGCAACATACACACAAATAAACAGAAACTCCACATGTAACCTCTGGTCTAGAGATCCTCAATCTTTGGCTTTAAGGAGTTTGATTTAGGGGTATATCTAAAATATCAATATCTCTTTAGGTTTCTTATTGCACCAGCGTTTACTCTTAGAAAGCTTTGAATATAACTTGTGAATGTTTATATTTTGACAGACAGAGACATCTCTATAAAAGCATCCTCAGCTCCTGTATAAGCACTCAAGGTAACAAATTTATATTAGGTAGAGTTCAACTTTTATTTTACCCCCCAGAAAATTACAGTAATAGGGTTAATGATGGGGTTGATGATGGGGATGAAGATGTTGATGAAGAAGAAGGAGAAGAAGAAGAAGAAGAAAAAGAAGAAGAAGGAGGAGGAGGAGGAGGAGAAGGAGAAGGAGAAGGAGAAGGAGAAGAAGGAGAAGGAGGAGAAGGAGAAGGAGAAGAAGGAGAAGAAGAAG
>NW_020949971.1:9318602-9333869 GCF_900497805.2 Vombatus ursinus
AGAAGAAGAAGAAGAAGAAGAAGAAGAAGAAGAAGAAGAAGAAGAAGGAGGAGGAGGAGGAGGAGGAGGAGGAGGAGGAGGAGGAGGAGAAGGAGAAGGAGGGGATGGAGAAGAGCATCTGTCTCCTCTCCTACCTCTACCAGAGGATAACCTGGTCAACTTCACAGATTTTGGCCTTCCCGTTGATATCCTAGCAGTGTCCTCAGAGTAGCAGTGTCCTTCATTGAGAATTGAGGAAAAACTAAGTTCCCTGAGGAAAGGGGGCTTGAGGACTCTATGAGAAGCCCAGCAGAGAGCTGCGTCCTGCCTAGGGGGGCTCTGTGAGAATCCAAAGGGACACACGGGCTTCTGGCAGCCAGCGGCTGAATAACTTCATGTGTTCTCTGATCAGTCGAAGGTCAAGTGGGAACTACCTAATTAATCAATTGGAAGCAATGAAAGCCGTTGGATGCTTGGACTCCTTGTGTATTTGTGTAGATATATTTTTTGTTTGTTCGCTTGCTTGCTTGAGGAGGAGATGTAGTGAGAGAGATCTCAGCTCCTGCCTTTTGGATAGCTCCTTGGCTTTCTCCCATGGCCTTTCCCCTCTGCCTTACCATCTTGTTTCCTATCTTTCTAATGTGTTCACTCAGATACTCCAAAGTGTATGATCTCATGCAGGTGGCTGTGATTCTTCCCTGGAGAAATGCAGAGTGAAGCCCAGCTTCGCCTGCTCACCGTGTCACCCTTGTACAGGTCTTCTGACACCCGATGTATGGCAGGCCTTCCCCCCTTCCTGTTGACATCACACTGCTATTGGGGAAGGACGCGGGATCAAACAGCTCTGGCTCTTCTCTTGTGACAGCCCACTTGTTCCTATCATACATTTTCTTCGGTGAAATTCTTTTCCCCAGCTCTTCTTGGTATTTCTCTTCCTATGCACCACTCAGCTCTCCCCATTGCTCTCTGGGAAATGATAATTTTTGATTCCTCAGAGCACGTAGCATTCCATGGCTCATAGCCATACAATAATGCACACTCATCATGAAATGTTTCCTATTGTTAAAGTTATATCTCTTTATTGCTTTTGTCTCTTCTTGTTGCAGTCATTTTCAGTTGTGTCTGACTCTCCATGACCCCATTTGGGGTTTTCTTGGCCAAGATACTGGAGTGGTTTGCCATTTCTTTCTCCAGCTCATTTTATAGATGAGGAAACTGAGGCAAACAAGATTAAGTGACTTGCCCAGGGTCACAGATCTCAATGAAGCAATTCAATCAGACAATAAACATACAAATATCTACTATGTGTCAGCCACTGTGCTAAATGCTTTACAATTATTATCTCATTTGATTCTCACAAAAACTCTGGGAGGCATGTGTTATTATTATCCTCGTTTTACAACTGAGAAAACTGAAGCTAAGAGATGGAATGACTTGCCCAGGGTCACATAACAAAAAAGCACTGAGGCTGGATTTGAACTCCAGGCCCAGTGCTCTATTCACTGAACCTCCTCACTGCCTCATAAAGACGGGTCCTTTAGCATATTAAGCTCTTTGTCCCTCTGAACATTTACCAGACTAGGCTCATTTGAAGACATGAATTTATTGGGCAATTATGAACCTTTCATTAAATTTTCTTTGGAGAGTTAATCACTGTCTCCATACTATAAATATAATCCTTACTTAGTGAGAGTGGGGCGATTTTTAGATGCTTTTTTGGGAACCAGTGGCAGAAATTTTTCCTTTGTGTGAGTGGTGGAAGAGGTCGCTTGCATCATTAAGACAGAATTTCCATGGACTGGGGAAACCATGCTGGGTTTCCCATTAACCTGCATAAATACTATAGCACACACTGAAGGATGTTTTATTGTTTTCAGTCAGCAGGCCAAGATCAGGCCTCACCAGAAGGTTAGACTCAAAAGGAGCTAAACTCTTTTTGGCTTCCAAAGAGATGGTGGTGAATCCATCCCACATTCTTCTGGAGATTTTTGTCAGTTGGCCTGTTCTACAAATTGCTTCATTTCCTGAAAAATATAGGGAATGTTTACTTTCCATCATTCCTCTGTTTTCTAGAGGCAGAATTGGATTAGACATTAAAAAGATCCTTTTGACCTCTAGTCCTTTATGATTCCTCCATCTGTAGATTGTATTGATAAAAAGAGCCAAATTGTAATGGCACTTTAAGATTTGCAAGATGCTTTGTTCAGCTCAGTTGATCCTCTCAATGACCCTGTGAGATAGAGGCTATTATTATCCCCATTTTATAGATGAGAAAACAGGCTAAAAGGTATCAAGTGACTTGTCTAAAGCCACATAACTAGGAAGATTCCGAGGCAGGATTTGAACTCAGGTATTCCTGATCGCAAGTACAGCTCTCTACATATCATGCCATCTAGCTGCCATCCGTTTTTATATTTTCTTTCTCCAAGCTCAGTGACAGGAGGCTTAACTATTAAAAACCAAGTTAAATCACAGCTTTAGAAGTGGAAGGGGTCTTAAAGGCCTTCTGGTCCAACACCCTCATCTTATGGGGGAAGAAATGGGATAAAAAATTGAGTTACCTGGGGTTGATATTAAATACTCTTTTTATGTATGTGTCTATGATGGGGGCAGGGGAGGGAGGGAGAAGAGAGAAAGAGAGAGGTAGATGAGGGGGGGAGAGAGAGGAAGGGAGAGGAGAGGGAGGACAGGCAAGAGGGAGGGAGAAATGGAAGGAGGGAAGAAGGCAGAGACAGACAGACAGAGAGGGAGGGAAGGAGAAGAAAAGAGAGAAAGAGAGAAGGGAGGTAGATAGGTATGGAGACAGAAAGACAGAGACAGAGAGGCAGAAAGCAAGATGGCGGAGTCAGCTTTTGATTATTCCTGCTTATGAAGGGAAGCAAAGCCATGGATAAAGCAAAATTTGATACTATCCCCAAATCACTTGTTTTTATCCCTAGAATTCATTTTAAGTACAATAATGACCTGATTAAGGAGGAGTTGGGAAGTTGTCTATCCCACTCATTTTCTTAGTAACTTCCCATAGTCTAATATCATGTCTGAAATAGTCAGCCCATTCTTAGACACATGCAAAACCTCAGCCTAAGCAGGGCTGCCCGCTCTCAAACTTTCCTTGGAGCAGATGGTTAGATGAAGTTATGAGTTCAAACACAGTTGCTCTGAGCCCCTAGTTAGGAAAATTCCTAACATTGAGGAAGATAAGGCTCTCTGCCTTAATTAACATTTCTGTCTATTTTTAGTTAACCCCTGTCCTCTTTATGTTTGGGATCAAATTCAGTTTATTTTAAATATATGAGTAATGAAATAGCAGGTTATTTCTATAGTGTCTCGATAAGCAATGGAAGGAGGAAGAGGGGAGTTGAGGTAAGAGCCAACCTCCTTTTAGGAATTTTTTCAGGGCTTGAATAGGTAGCTGACACTGGTGGTGTCAGCCCGAGTCTTCTGCTCTGAGATGTCTGGAGGGCTCATGGTCCCCTTTGATATCTTCCTTCTCAAGTGCAGCTCAGTCCTTCTCTTTCTCTTTTCCTTGGTTGTCCTTGGGCTGCTGGTTCTTTTTGGTTCAACTCTATAGGATCCCATTCTTTCTTCTCTACTTCTGAACCCTCATAATGTTTATCTGGTTCTGAGATAGCCCCTATATTTTATACAAGTTTTTATGGAGTGGCTGAGTCTCATATGCTTTAGCTTTGATTGATTTAATCTAATCACAAAGTGTTCTTATCTAGCAGAGGAAATTATTTTTAAGTGGGGTGGGATAATTAATGGAATCTAGGCTAAGGAGTTTGTATGTTATCCAAGAGACAATAGGAAGTCACTGAAGATTCCTGAGCAGAAGAGTGACTGCTTATAGAGGATTATTTTGGCAGATGTGTGGATGGTGGATTAAAAAGGGAAGAAACTGAAAGAAAGGAGGCCAGTTAAAAGGCTATTACAAAAGTCCAGGTGAGATATGATAAAGGCTTGAATTAGGGTGGTGGGTGTGTAAGTGGAAAGAAGGAAATGCCAAATGATTGGAAGGGGGTGGTGGTGACTGAAAGGGAATAGTCCAGCAAAATTCCTAGGTAGCTAATCTCAGTGACCAGAAAGATGATGGCACCATTGAGAGAAATAGGAGAGTTTGGAGGAGGAATGGGTTTAGGGAGGAGAAAATTAGCTCCCTTTTGGGTATGTTGAATAGAGATGCCCATGGGGCATCCAGGTGGAAATGCCCAGTAGGGAGAGATGAGGTCTGGTTATATCAGTTTAGGAGTCATCATCATAGAGATAATAATTGAACCCATGGCTGGTTACCAAGCAAGAGTATAGAGAGAAAAGAGAAGAGGGATCAAGATACAGCTATGGAAAATGCCCAGAATTAGGGATTAGAGTAGAGATAATGACTACAAAACTAGGGGGAAAAAATCTTTGCAGGATTTCTTTGATAAAGGTCTGATTTTCAAGATGTATAAGGAATTGACTCAAATATAAAAATGAAAGCCCTTTCCTCAAGTGATAAGTAGTCAGAGAATAGTTTTTGAAGAAGAAATATAAATTATGATAGCCATATGACAAATACTACAGATCTTTATTAGAGAAATACAAACTAATACAACCCTGAGGTTCTACCTCACATCCATTAGATTGGCAAAGATGACCAAAAAAGGAAAATACAAATATGGAAGGGCTATGGAAAAATAAGCCCATTGATCTACCACGTGTGGTGCAGCTGAGAATTGGTACCATCATTCTAGAATGCAATTTATGACTAAGGCCCTTTAGGTACTAAACTGTGCGTAACCTTTGACTCATTGATAAAAGTACTAGTCCTACAGTTCATCGAATTCAAAGAAAAAGTAAAGGGATGCATATGCGCAAAACATATTTGTAGCAACTTTTTAAAGTGATAAAGAACTGAAAACTAAAGGAGTGCCCATCATTTGAAGAATGACTGAGCAAACGATAGCATTTCAATGTAATGGAATACTATTGTGCTGTAAAAAATAAAGAGACAAGCTCATTTTATACATGCTTAGATAAACATGAATGACATGTTATGGTGATATTACAAGCCACTATAAAGGTTTTTGATGTAGTTAACACGAGTTAGTTCATGTAGATAAAGCATTTGGTAAGCATTTACTGGGTGCAAGGCTTGTTTGCTGTTTGTCCTTCATTCTCAAAGAGAACCATGACATCAGGGAAGTGATGCCATGACATGCAAATGAATTGGATTTAAGTGAGGCAGGGCTGTGCAAAGTTACCAGTCTCACTTTCTCCTCTGGAGCCATCTGGGTCAAGTGGCCAGATATGGATCAGGACAACTGGAGATGGCCAAGGATGCAGGGGGGACCTTGGCCTTTTCAAGCTAAGGTCTTTAACAGGTCTCAGTTTGACTGAATCAGCACCCTTTCAGTGATAAAGGCTTAATAAGAATTGAGGCAGAGAATGCCCGCTTTACCTAGTCAAAAATTTTAAAAAAGGCCCTGTGCTAAGTAAACAATATACTTTGATTCTAACATTCTCAAATCTGACCTTCATGTTTTAATAAAGATGTTTGGAAACAGGAAAAAAAAGAAATAAGAGATAATTTCAGAGAAACCTAGGAAGATTGGCATAAACTAACAGAGAGAAAGGAGCAGAACCAGGAGAATAGTTTATACAGTAACAACAATATTGTAAAGGTAAAACAACTTTGAAAGACTTAAGAATTCTGATCAATGTAATAGCAAACAGTGATTACAGATGATTCTAGTGCTTAGCACAGTGCCTGACACATAGTAGATGCTTAATAAATGTTGTTGACTGACTGACTGATACAGGACTGATGATGAAGTATGCTATGTATCTATTCCCTACAAAGAAGTGATGGACTCAGGGTACAGAATGTGACATATTTCAGTGCTGAAATTTGTTTTGCTTGACTCGTCAAATTTGTTACAATGGTTCTCTCCCCCATCAACGGGGGGAAGGTAGGAGGGAGAGAAAATCAATGCTCTTTAATTGAAAAAAAAAAAAAGGAAAATTGAATTAAAGTTACATTTTTAAAAAAGACAAATGACTCTGTAAATGAGTCAAGAAGGAGTAGTAAGATGTACGACAGGAAGAGAAATAGGAGAAAACAGAAAACATCCAGGAGGAAGGGGATGGTTCCCAGCAGCTACAGAGATTTGGCAATTCAGTTACCACTGGTAATCTTGGAGAGAGCAGTTTCAGTTGAGATGGCAAGGTGTTGAGGCATGAGAAGTGAAGGACAGGCAGGCAGAGAAGAGTTGGTCTCAACAAAGAAGAGAGCCATATCTTGGTCAGAACTGGAACAAAGGAGAAGATTATGAGGGAAGATGTCAAGGAATATTGCGGTACATAATAGGAAAAAAGCAGAAACTCAGAATAGATGGCCTCTATTTTCCTATTAAAGAGGAGAGGTCTTCCACTGAGAGGGAGGGAAAGAGGGTGCTTTAGGGCATCTGAGGAGAGAAAATAAGGTTTGCAATAACCTTGGTGGGGAGTATGCTAGAAAGTCATTTGGGGAAGAATAAAAGGGATACTCTGTAGAAGGTGAGGTGCCAGTTAAAATATGTTAACCAGACATCAAAGTTGTGTAACTTTCCTCTAAATCTGCTCAACAGTCTTTGAGGATGAAGAAATAATGAACAAGGCAGGGGGAGAGAGAGAGATGAAAGGTTAGGAGTTTGTAATCAGAGGAATGTCAGCCTTCTGGATTAAGTTAGTGGCTTTAACAGGTGATGGTGATATCAATCAATCAATTAACATTTGTTAAGCACCTGCTAAGTTTCAGGTGCTGTGCTGAGCAACTGGAGATACAAAAGGGGCCAACCTTCCTGCCTTCCAGGAGCTCACAATCTAAGGGGCATCCTTGTGTGTGGTTGTGATAGAATGATGTTATAGGTTATGGGAACTTAATGAGGCCAGAATGTTTGAAGGGACAACAGCATACATATTGAAGACCCCCAAGTGTGGAGATAGGGGCTGGGAGAAGGGGAAACCTGTGAGAAAGGCGCTGAGCTCCTTGAGAAAAGAAGGGAATTATCTGGTAGATAACTACCACCAATATCCAAAAAAGGCGATCTGAACAGATCACAGATAGCAGAGGGTTGGTCTGGAAGTGTTGGTAGTGAGGAGCAAGGAGTATGTCTACTCTAGGCCCAGCATTTTGGTAGGCATGAAGACGATGCGGTGCCTGCTGGGGGTAGCCAGACTTCCATGTGTAAGAAGATGGAAAGAACAAGAGAAGTAGAGATTTAAGATGAAGAAACAATAGAATAGGGTTTCCAGAGGGGAATGGGAGGGAAGAGCAGGATAAGGATTTGGTTGGGATAGGTCTGAGATGAATGGGAAGGATTAGAAGGTAAGGAGGGGGTTTTTGAGATGTAGGGTAGAAAAGTAGGGCCCCACCTCCAAGGGTTGTGTAATGACAGAAGCTAGCTTAGCTAGTTCTTACATATACAACAAAGAAAACCTCAATTCTCTCTCAAGTGTTAGCCTTCCCATATCAAAGAATACACAAAGATAGCAATATCAAATTGACATCAATATCAACTATCAATATTGGATAAGAATATCAAATGTTTATTGGCTGAAGTGGTTCCTGGCTCTTTTGTTCTTTTTTGTTGTGATTGATTTATATAAGTTAAGCTTCCTTCGGAAATAATGATAGCCTGTTTTAGTTCATGTTTGTTATTTTCCCCATTTCCCATTTTCCAGTGTCAATACTTGTTTAATAACCCACGTTAGGGTTGCCTCAACCGTGCATGATGCCTTTTCATTTTTTATTTTTCTGATATATTGATTTTGACCTTTTCTCTAGCAAGTCTTTGGTACATAGAGCAATAATTCAGAAATAACTCACAGTGGCAATCAATCATTTCCTGTCTGCTAACAAGTAGGGCTATATCCAGTACTTTCAACTCCCTTCTGGAAGAAAATATTCCTGATTTGGGGAGATGAGGTTTCCCTCCAGTCTCCAAGCCTTTTCTTAATCTTTGGTCATCTTTTTTTGCCATCCGTTCTTCACCATCTATGAAGCCATCAGGTACTGAGTATATGTTGATTCACTTGACCAAATATTTTGTAGAAATTTCTCTGCCTCTCTGGTCTCTACAACAAAAGTCGGCACATGGGCTGCATTTAGCTTCATGGAAGTGTTGGCTGGTTTTTTAATGCTTCTTCTGAGCACTGCAATACGAAATAACCAAATGTCCAGTGAAGTTATTCTTGTCTTTGCTAATCCGCATCCTTCTTGCCTTCTCTGCAGCCTCTCCTGGACATTCTCTCTCTTCCAGGCTTTAGAGATATGGCTCTTTCTTGATTCTGCTCCTACCTGTTTAACCCTCTCTTTTTCCTCATTTCCACCTTCTGGCTTCCCTGGCAGCATCCTTCAGGACTTGCTCAAATCTCAGGATAGGAAGCCTTTTCTACTCCCCCTCTGCCCCACTGTAAGCGCCTTCTCTTTGAAATTATCTCCCATTTACATGGTATATATCTTGTATGTACATAGTAACGTACATAATATCTCTCATTAAACCACGAGTTTCTTGGAGGCAGGGACAATGTTTTTTGCCTTTCTCTGTGTTCCCAGCACTTAGTACAGTGCCTGGCACATAGTTGGTGCTTAATAAATGGTCATTGACTTACTGACTGTGTGGATGCTTGTTAAAATTATCTCTGTTTCACTAAGAAAAACTTTTCCATTTAACGACAACTTTCGACTCTTTCTCCGGGTTTCATTATATGTTGGGAATGTCAAGAATGGTATGATTCAGTTCTTCCAGTCACATTTAAATTAATGTTGATAGGGAAGCCAAAAATAATGTGATTCTTAACCTTCTCTGCTAATACTTGGCCACGATCCCTTCAGAAGTGGAAGGGGCAGGACAGAACTGAGGGCCGTTCTGTATTCTGTCTCCCTGTCTCCCTCTCTCTCCCTCTCCTCTCCCCCCTTCCTTTCCCTCTCTTCTCCCTCTCACCCCTTCCGCCTCCCTCTCCTTTTCTCACGTTGCTGTAGCCAAAGATTTCATTGCCAATAAGCCCATACGGAGCTAGTCTGGCCCACAGAAAGTAGACAGTCTGGTGCAGGGACCATTCTGAGAGCCCCACCTTCCCTAGTAGAACCTTCTAGAGTTTACATGTTGCTGGCATAGCCTCAAGAATCCAGGGCCCTTCTGTGCCCTGAAGTGATGTCAGAGTTGGCTTTGTAAATATTTCCTGTAAAGAAACACACCAGTGGACAAACAGAAGAGAGATCAGAAGGGACTCAGGGCAAATGTTATTAAGTTGACCTTGCTAATATTTTTATTAACATTTAAATGTTGTCTTTGATCAAAATGTGAATACTTTGGATTTGAATGGTTTTATTGAGGGTTTTAATCTTTGTTTTGTTCAATCAACATTTTATTGGTGACTTATTGAAATCATTATGTTGTTAAGAAAATGCACTAGGTTTTTTTTTAAGAAATGTGGTACATAGTAGTATGATGTTTTAGTCCAATTAATATCATAAGTGAGAATTTGTGGGCTAGCCTTAGACTTATCGTCATATGTGTGTCATGGACGCCTTTGGAAGTCCAGTGAAGCCTATGGTCGTCCCTTCTTAGAATAATGCTTTTAAATGCATAAGGTAAAATAAATCAGATTGCAAAGGCAACCAATTATATCTATAGCTCCTGTGTTCAAATAAAACTTTATTTAAAAATGTAATATTTATTGTTGCTCAAGAACCTCACAAAAACAGGACCACCAGCAATGGTTGGTTGGCCAGAGAGAAGGAGAGAGAGAGAAAGAAAGAGAAAGCCCGAGCATGCACATCCTTCAAGCTCTCTGTGTAGCTGACTGCAGCTTCCTTTTTCCCCCTCAAGTGCCCTAAGCAAACAAAATACTTTTAGACCAATAATGCCTTGTTGGATTAATGAGTTTTATCTTTGTGTCTGTTTCTAGAGAATAAGTGAGCAGCAAATGTAAAATAGAAACTGTAAATTACCAGATAAACTTTGTATATACTCCCCAGAAAGGAGAGGAGAGAGATGGAATCTCTAGTCTTTTCTTCATCAGCTGCACGTGATATATCTATCTGTCTGTCTGTCTGTTTATCCGGTCAGTCTCTCTGTCTCTGTCTCTGTCTCTGTCTCTCTCCCACTGTCTCTGTCTGTCCCTCTCTGTCTCTTTCTCTGTGTCTCCCCACCTCCCTCCTGGGTACAGCTGCAGCAGCAGTGGCCCTAATGATCCCCAGAAGTTCCTCTTGTCTCTGTGTCTTGCTTGTACTTCCACAGTCTATCCTCTCTTAACCCTGGGGCTCACTTCTCGCCTCTCGTGAGATTTCCGTTTCCCCCTCCTTCGAGATGAAGACAAGGAACCTCTGTTTTTTCAGGTACTGACACAGTCCTAGGCAGACTTCCTATCTGTCTGCAATCCCCGCTCTCCACTGCCCTGCTCCAGAAGGCACTTTGGCTGCTAGGTCAAATAGAGCAATCGATAAACAAGGAAAGGAATTAGGCACCAAATGCCATCCATTCCATATCTTTTACAGCTGTGAGGCTGAAGTCAGCTGAGGGGAAGAGAGGAGGTGAATGGAGAAAGAAGTCAGAAGCCAAATCAATGTCTAAGGCTTGCGTTCTTAGCCTGGAAGTCCTGGAGCTTGTCATTCTGAAAATATGATACAATTGGTTTCCTTTGTAATAATCTGCATTTTATTTTATACATTTAAAAACATTCTGAAAAGGTGTCCAGAGATTTCATCAGCCAAAGGGGTCTGGGTCCCAAAGGTTAAGAATGCCTGTTTTAAGGAGAGTCAAAGTAGGGTAGCTGAGAGAACACAGGATGATTTGAAGTTGAAACCTCTGATTTGCACCTGGGCCCTGCTGCCCTGTGACCCCGGACAAGTAATTTCCTCTGGGCCTCAGTTCTCTCTTATGTAAAAGTGAAATTAAACTAGATCACCTCTTAGTTCTCTTTCTGTACTACAACCTGTGAATAAATCATGTAACTAGTTAGTTGTACTGAGGGGTGTGCTGGTGCCCACTCAAATGGTTGAATTTTCCACGTAAGCATTTATACCTCAGAAATCTGCAAAGGTTACAATTGGAATAATTTTATCGATTGTCTATACTTAAGAAATTGAGGGAGAAAACATTAATACAGGTTAAAGTTAAAGTGTGCTGTGAGCTTATTTTTTTTTAGAGGAGAGAACCAATTATTAAACATTTGCCAATTTCCCCTTGCTGTATTTCATCCAGACACAAATAGCTAACAATGAGTACAAAGACAGTAAGTGCTGAATCTTGGAAATTACTGTATCTGAGAATCCGCTCATTTAAAAATTTCCATAAAATGGATAGATGGATAGTGGATAGAGCACTACCCCTGGAGTCAGGAGGACCTGAGGTCAAATGTGGCCTCAGATACTTACTAGCTGTGTGACCCTGGGCAAGCCATTTAATCCCAATTGCCTAAAAAAAGATCTAAACTAGACAAGGCCTGGAGAGAGGTCACTTGCTAAAGGGCACACAGATGGTTAGTGTCAGAGATTAGGTTAAAACAAAGGTCACCCCCAGTTGGCTGTTCTTGTACAATGTGGGAGTTGGGTCCCATCCATTTCGTTGGTATGTGTGGTATCAGTGGCCCCACACTCACTGTCCCCTGTTGTTTTTCTCTTTTCCCAGTTAAACTACAACTTCAGGCAGAAGAGAGAGGAGTGGTGTCCATTAAAGGAGTATGTGCTAACCGCTACCTTGCCATGAAGGAGGATGGCAGATTACTGGCTCTGGTATGGAATGGTTCTTGGTTTGTTGTTTTTTTTAACCAAACGTTTTACTTTCTATGTTCAGAATTAGCAGCAGTTGTCACGACATAAAAATATTTTACTACCAAACTTTGAAAGTTTTCTTATGTTGAACAGTTGTATTAGAATTAATTTATATGGGTTTTTTTGGGGGGGAGATGAGGGATGGAAAGAAGTCTTCCAGACCTGTGATTTCACTGGTGCTCAGAACTACATCAATGAAACCACCACACAATGAATCAGTGAGCTACACACAATTTCCAGTGTGGAATTTCCTTCGACAATGCAGATTTGCACCTAGCTGGTATATGATCTTCCAGAATTGCCTGAGGCAACAAAGAGTCTAAGTGATTTGCCCAAGGTCACTCAGTCAGTGTCAAAGACAGAATGTCAATCAAAGTCTTCCTTACTCTAGCCATTGTACCACACTGCCTTTCAAAGGGGACAAACCTAACTGTGCATTCTAGTTAGCGTGTAGGGTTTGTCTTTGGAACTTAGCAAGCTAAATACTTCAAAATGAATAAATGGTTTTGATGGTTTTATGGCTTGGAAATACAAGAAACAAAAAGACAGATTACTCTTTGTTATGTTCTTAAGTACAAATAGTTTGAATATATGAAAGGAACAAAACTCACACCTGGGAAATCGGAGGCAGTAAGGTGCTTTGGAGAGTACACTGGGTCTGAGGACCTGGGTCTGAATGCTTACCTGTCTGAACTTCAATAACCCATTTCCCATGTCTGGGCCTTATTTTCTCAAAAAATAAAAAGGAGTTGGAGTGGTCATTTCCAAGTTTCTTTCCAGTCTATGGGTATTGGCAGTCAAGGAGGAGAGAGCAGCTGCTTTATTCTTATTCCTTTCTTATGTTGTGGTAAGAAAATCTACCTTCTTATACTTTAGAATAGAAGTCAGTGAAAGAGTATTCCATACATTATTGCAAGCCATGACAAGGAGAAGCAACAGCTGGTACAGGGAGTCTCCATGGGGTAAGCGGGCTTTTGAATAGGATCTGTTTCCCACAGGTTGAGTTGTTGTTCAGTAGTTTTTTCAGTCACGTCTGACTCTCCGTGACCCCATCTGGGGTTTTCTTGGCGAAGATACTGGAGTGGTTTGCCATTTCCTTCACCAACTCATTTTACGGTTGAGGAAACTGAGGCAAACAGGGTTAAGCACCCAGGGTCTCACAGCTAGTCTATGTCTGAGGCTGGAATTGAATTCACAAAGATGAGTCCTCCTGATTTCAGGACCAGCACTCTGTGCCACCTGGCTACCCCTTCCCACAGTTACTTGGGTATACAGAAAACATGTTGCCGCCTATGTTTACAGTCTCCGAATTAGGGTTGCTGTGGGGGCAGTATGCTATGTTTAAGGGGAGGGGAGGTCTGCCTTCTGGTTATTGTGGGATCATACATATTGTGGGATCTAGATTTGAAAGGGATCTTAGAGACCATTAAGTCCATACTCCCTTCCCTCCTCTTATTTCTCAGAGAAGGCAACTGTGGCACAGAGAGGTTAAGTGTCTTGTTCCAGGCTCATACAGCTCCTACATGTTAGAATTGGGATTTGAACCCAGCCCTCCCAGCTTCTCATCTAGTGCCCTATCTACTACTCCATACTGCCACTTCATAAGAAGTGGGGGTGGGGTCGGGTTAAAGGAGGGCAAAGGGTGGAGTTAGACACGGCTGCCCATTTAACACCAAAGTGGAAGCTTATTCTATAATGGCATTACTCACTGTCAAGAAGGGAAAATTCTGTGTCCCTGTTTGTGTCACCACAATGACAAGTATTTTCCCATCCACAGGGAGCTCTGCCTGGCTGATATCTGTCTGGAGCAGGGGAACCCATTTACCCTGGTGCTCAGAGTGGTGGGGAGGTGGCAGTCTCCCATTAATGGCGCTGGTTCCCAAAGCCAGAAGTGAGGCCATCATTCATAGCTCTATGGACCACAGTGAGGCAAACAAGAATAAACTTCATCCTTCCCAGTGAAATGTTTGTGGGCACGAATCCACAGGAGGAGTAGGAGAAGTGAAACCACAATTACAGCCTGGGTTCTGAGAGGCTGGGGAGGGTTGTGCAGAGTGTTGATACATCATGATAGAGACTTGTCCAGACAAAGTACCAGGGAAGTTCTTGTGTTAGCCCCATCTTCTCTGTGCTTTTCATTTAGACTCTTCCTATTGGAGTTTTAAATGATTCCCTGGTAGTTCAGGGGTTCCCCTTTGGCAATTTGGTGAAGCCGATGGGCCCCTTCTCAGAATCATGTTAATGAAACAGAGGATTACAACAGAAACCAAAAATTGGTAAAGAAAAAAGATTTAATTTCCCCCAAGTTCACAGAATCCATCAAATCTACCCACAGATCCCTTGGGGGTCCATGGACCCCAGGTTAGGAACCCCTGTTTTAGACCCTCATCATCATCCTCAAAGTGTAGGATAAACCTGTGATTGGTGATCACAGTTTGGAAAACTTTGCAAAGAGCTGTGTGTGCATCCCACCACAACCAGGGCACCTAATTCAATCCTACAAACATTGGTTAAATTCTTGCAAGAGTGTTTTCGGAAGAATTTCAAGGACTTTTGGTCAGTGCTGTGGGAGTGTCCCTCTCCTGGAACAGATCAAAATCCTTCTATAGTGTCAGGCATTGCTGTGGGTGAAAATTCATCCCACCTGATGTAGCCAACTTGGGGATGAGCTTTTTCTAGTTCAGATAAGAAACAGTCCATCTCTGAATACGTACTTGGGATCATAGGATTACAGACCATAGATTTAGAACTGGAAAGGAATCCAATCCAAGATTTATTAAGCACCTACTACATGCCAGGCAATGTGCTAAGCCCGGAGAATACAATTAGCAGAAAGAGAGTTCCTGCCTTCAAAGAGTTTGCAATCTAATGGGAAGAGAAAACACATAAAAAGAGGCAGGGGAGCAGAGGGGGGAGGGGTGAAACTACAGGGGACCTCGTTCCATGGAGTTGAAACCAGGCGGAGCCACAGATGCAGCACCAGAGAAAGGCTTTGATTTTGTATTAGCTTCCCTCTATGTTTAGCATTTAGTTTACTGCGCCCAATGCAAGAGAAATAGCCTAGATGGGAAGTTGCTGGCATTATACAAATGATGTGTGCCTCTAGCTTTCCGAAATTTTCAAAATAAGAATAACCACAATAATAATATATTTAATAATAATTGCTAACATCTATACAGTATTTTACTAATAGTCTCAGTTCCCCAATTTTGTCCTAAAACCAAGGGGACAGCCATTGCTACCACTTCACCACTACTGCTGGTTTCCAGGGAGCGTTCCACTCATCTTGCTTTAATTGTCCTAGAACGTTCTCCTTCCTCACCTCTAATTCCCTTCAAGGTTCAGCTCGAGACTCATATCCTTCAAAACATGCTTCACAGTGCTGCTCCTTCCTGGAGAGGTGCTCTGGGTCCCCTGGCATTTGCAGTTATCACAGCTCTTTGTAGCTCTTCCCAATCTCTCTCTCTCTCTCTCTCTCTCTCTCTCTCTCTCTC
>NW_020949971.1:9333969-9338274 GCF_900497805.2 Vombatus ursinus
TCTCTCCTCTCTCTCCTCTCTCTCCTCTCTCTCTCTCCTCTCTCTCTCTCTCTCTCCTGCTCCTCCCTCCCCATCTCTACCTCTCTCTGATTATAGAGTTGGGGGTCCTTAGAAGCCATCTCATTCAGTTGCCTCATTTTATTTTATCTTTTTGTTCATCTCCACTTTATCTTATCTTATTGCTTTTATTTTTATATCCCCTCCGTTTATTTTTTAAGTTCAACTTTATTTGCTATTCAGGTCTGTATTCTCAGTTCATCAAGGACAGTTCATGCCAGGTTAACCTCATCACCTTTGTGGACAGTGAAAAAGGAGGGATGTGGATCAGACAAGAATACAATCAAATAGATTCAGAAATGGTTGGATGCCCAGACTCATGGGGGAGTGATGTGCAGTCTGGCCAGGTAGGCTAGAATCATGTTCATGGTCCAGTGTCAACATGGCAGGTCTCCAGGAGAGTACCCCAGGGATCTGTGCTTGGCCCTGGGCTGTCTAATGGTTTTAATCAATTAATTGATTAAAGGCATAGGTGGAATACTCATCAAATTTGCAGATGACATAAAACTGGGTAGGATAACTCACACTATATATGACAGAGTCAGGATTCAAAAGCATTTTAGTGGGTTAGAGCATTGAGTTGAATCTAATGTAAAATTCATTAGGGATGAAAGTAAAATTGTGCACTTGGGTTCAAAAAATCAATGTCACAAGTATTAGATGCATGGTTTGTCAACAGTAATTCTGAAATAGATCTGGGGGTTTCAGTGGACTCCAAGCTCAACATGAGTCCGCAAGCAGTGTGATGAGGTAGCCAAAAAAGCTGCTGAGATCTCGGGCTGCCTTAAGATGGGCAGAGATTCCAGGAACAGAAGGTGCACTCTGCCCTCGTCCAGCCTCACCGAGAGTATTGTGGTCAGTGGTTTGAGAAGGACTTTGAAGTGTACAGAGGAAAACAACCAGAATGGTGAAAGGTTTGAGTCCATGAGTCCTTGTCACAGGAGAATGTTGAAGGAACTGGGCATGTTCAGCCTGGGTAAGAAAAAGCCCAGGGGCATGAGACCTGTCTTCAAATATCTAAAGGGCTGTGATGTGAGAGAGGAATTGGGCTCCATTTAGCCCCAGAGGGTAGGACCAGCAGGTTGAAGTTGCCAAAAGGCTCATTTAGGCTTCGTGTCAGGAAAATCATCCTAATATTCAGAGTTTCCCCAAGTGGAATGAGCTACCTCAGAAGGTAGAGTTCTTTAAGCAAGGGCTGGACAGCTACTTGGTAGGACAAGGAGGTTATAGTAGGGATGCCTTTCAGTGCCTGGTAGACCAGAAGGCCATTGAAGACCTTTTCAAGTTTTGTGACTCTATCATTTCATAGCTGTAGTTAGTACAATATGCCTTCTCTTTCACTCCACTCTGAGCCCTCCATCCTTTTGTCTAAGCTCAATTTCTTTACCTCATATCCTGAACTAGCAATCAACTCTGTTAACCAATCCATTGATTAAGGCCACCTGTAATTCACCAAACCTCTTGGACTTTAGTTTCTTCATCTGTAAATTTTAGAGGTTGTATCAGATGATCCCTAAGATTTCTTCTAGGTCTAAATCCTGGGATCACTGACCCATGCTAAAGAGTCTGATACTCGACTCAAGTACTGGAAAACCATCACAAACACTAGTTTGCATCTCAGAGAGGTCCTTTTTTCAACCTTTCTGGATGCTGCAAATCCCCTGTAGTATTGAGAAGACAGCCTTTCTATCCTTCTCATGACATTTTGCATTTACCCATCTATATTGTAAGCTCCTGGAAGCTAGGGACTGTTTTTCTTTTTTTTTCTTTGCATTATCAGTGCCTGCCACATAGTAGGTGCTTAATAAATGCTTGTTAAATGAGTTAAAGTGCTTTGCAGACATGAAGCACTAAACCATATCAGTGTTGGGTAGCTTATTATAAATGCACAAATCTATAGCTCAGTGGCCTCAATCTCTTTTGGTATCTGATGAAACTGCAAGGTGCCCTTTTCCTTTTCATGTCTGTTCTCATCTTCCTTAACTACCTACATTTCCTTTAGTCAAGGTTCCTTACTTGCCTCCAGGGGCATGCTTCTTCTTGAGGGAGAGATTCTCTTCAGTTTCCCCTTCATCTGTCTGTTCTTGACCTTGATTTCCACCCATCCTGACCCACTCTGACCTCACTTGTTCTCTGAATGATTATTGGGAAACAGCCAGTGGAGTGTGCAATGGCCAAGGTGTGTAGCCTTTTCAACGGGTGCTCTCCCCTTCCAAGGAAGTGAATCAGCCATAACTGTTAATGTTTTCGGCATGACCAGGAAGAGAGAAAGGCTTTTAAACTCAGGATGTGACAAAACACGGAGGGTGAATCACGATGTTGTCTGTCCCAGCCCTCTTTTGGCTCCCATGCAGTGGTAGGGAGACAGAAGGAGACACCACCACACAATCTTCTCTGTCAGAATGACTTAGCCATGCTCAGCATTATTCACCAGGCTTTGAAGACGACCGCATTTTCCGAGTCTGGATTTCGGTGAATGGTTCTGATTCTGCTGGGATCGAGCCACTGAACTGTCACTCAGTGAGTTTCCATTGAGCATGACTATAGGGACTGTGGCCTTAGGGTCTCTGGGCTGGGGTTAGTCATTGATCGGGCTGGTCACCTCTAGGGTGCAGGATAGGAAATGAATGAATGGACATTAAACTATTACTATGTGCCAAGTGCTGGAGATATAAATAGAAAGGCATAATAACAAACCCAAATCTCTGCAACTTTGTGGTAGATGATAGAGAGGGATATGATGGCTGCTGCTCTCCTGGACAGTATACTTTTGAGGCCAAGAAGACAGTTAGGAAAGATGCTAATACAGGCAGCTAGGTGATGCAGCGAATCGAGTGCTGCACCTGGAGTCAGGAAGACACCTCTCTGAGTTCAAATCTGGACTCAGACACTTCCCAGCTGTGTGACCCTGGTCAAGTCACTTAACTCTGTTTGCCTCAGTTTCCTCATCTGCCAAATGAGCTGGAGAAGGAAATGGCAAACCGCTCCCATATCTCTGCCAAGAAAATCCCATTGGGGTCAGAAAGAGTTGGACACGACTCAACAACAAAAATGCAGTAGGCCTAAAGTCCAAGTTGTCTTTTCATGTCTAAAGAGCTGCCTAGGTTCATGTTGGGGGCTCACCTGTTGCTCGTCTCAGCACTAGATGGAAGAGTTCTCGGATTTGTCTGTCTAGCACCTTTTGGGAAATGCAGCATCCTCCTCGACCTTCCATATTGTGGGTAGAGCAGTTGAGCTGGAGTCAGGAAGACCCACTTGCAATTCCACTTTGGGAACTTATCATTGTGACCCCAAGAAAGTCACTAAACTTTGCTGAGACTTGAGCAGCTCCCTAAGACGTGGCTATTAAGTCCTGATGGCTGGGATTGGATGGTAGACAGTATTCCTCGACATTCTGACATGGAATACTTCCACTGAGTCTGGAACGAGGCCCCAGAAACCTCACTTCAGACTTATGTCAGAGCACTAGGTTATGAAGTTAGAGGACCAGGGTTCGAATCCCAGCCCTGACACTTATTAGCTGTGTGAGGAGGAGTAAGCTGCTTAGCCTCTCTGAGCCCCAGGCAACTCTTGGATTGAGTCTTAGACGGAACACCCAGAAGGCCTAAGTTTGACTGCGCCCTCAGACATGCATTAGCTGTGTGACCCTGGGTAAGACTCTTAACTTCTCTGGGTCACAGTTTGCTTAAATAACCTCCAAGTTTCTTTCCAGCCCTAAATCTACATTCCTGTGCCATTACAAACAGGTTGCCGCTATCTGTGTTGGTAGAGAGAGTTTCCACACTGAACACACAGTCCTCGACATATTGATGCATCATTCAGCCAAACATCCTGCCCAGGTGTCATCATCAGACTTCAAAACAGGCGACTGAGAAATGCATTTTAAATGTCTTTTTGCCCCTCCCTCTCTCATTGCCTATTTCTGATGCAACAACAGTCATGTGGAAAGTCACTGAGCAATTCCCCCATGCTGGAATGCTTTCCCTTCCCCCGCTGCCTTCCTGGCTTCCTTCAACTCCCAAATACATCCGACCTTCGGAAGGGAGCCTTTCCCAATCTCCCTTAATTCTAGAGCCTTCCCTCCATGGATTTTCTCTCTTCTCTTCTCTCTCTCTTCTTTCTCTCTCTTTCTCTATTTCTCTTTCTCTGTCTCTGTCTCTCTCCTCTCTCTCTTCTTTTTCTCTTCTCTTCTCTCTCTCTTCTTTCTCTCTCTGTCTCTCTCTCTCTGCCTCTGTCTCTATCTCTCTT
>NW_020949971.1:9338284-9362703 GCF_900497805.2 Vombatus ursinus
CCTCTCTCTCTTCTCTTTCTCTCCTCTTCTCTCTCTCTTCTTTCTCTGTCTCTGTCTCTGTCTCTATCTCTATCTGTCTCTCTTTGTAAGTTGGGAATTTTGACAGGCTTCATCTCCTTTGAGGGCAGCAGATCCCAGTTGCCCCCTTTCTGTCCCCTCCAGCTTCCCTCTTTCAGGGGCCATCCTAGCTCCCTTGCCAAGTTCATCCCATTCTCTTGCAATGCAGGGTTCCCTGGCTGGCCTCCACACCACGGCAGGCAGCAATCTGGCCTCTCTCAAACTTGTCTGTGTTGAGCTGAGTTGGTCCTCAGGTAAAAAGCCCTCACTCCCTGGAACCCCAAGAGAAGTGGTAGGGGTGGTTGTGGGTGAGAAACACTTCTGAGGCAGGCCTACGTGTAGTTCCGGCCCTGGGGTTGCCCACAGCAGCAGCTTTGAGGGAGAACACAAGGTTCTTTTGTTGGTCCACTAGGACCCTCACAAAAACCCTGGAAAAACCAGCCAACCTTGAAATGATGCCCTCCCTCCAGAGGCTTCGTTCTTCCCACTTGTGCCTGCTCCTGTGGCATCTCCCTTCAGGTGCCTGTGATTATAAAACTTGGTGTTGTTCAGATGGGCGCCTGGTAAAGCTTGCTCTCCAGAAGGAAGGGTGCTCCAGGCTCATGAGGCAGTGTGGTACACTGGAGAGGGCTGACCGAGGTGTCACAAGACCTGGGTCCTCCATCATTGGCCTCCATCGATGGCCATTATGGCCCCTTCCAGACTTAGAACTATGATTCTCTGATCCCTTTTTTGTCAGAGTAATACGTAAGAGTTTTTTAAAAGTCTAAGTCAGGGGAGTGCCGCATGGGAGGCATGAATGGACATGTGGGGACTTTCAAGCTAGCTTTGACTTTCCCTGGTACCTTCCTGGTATTACGGACCAGGAGTAGGAAAGCTTTCAGGCAAAGGGACTGACTTTTCATGGCTTGAAAATGTTTCTTCAGGGACTCCCAGCCTTTCCACAGTCCGAAAATTCATGGAAATGTTAGTCATGATGATATTTAATTCCTAAGGCCTCTACTTGGCATCTTGAATGCACATGAAATGTCTCCCCTTCCTCCACAGTGGAGTTGGTGCCATGCCATGAGCACAGATATTAGGATTCAGAATTTCTCAAGTGTGTTCACCCAAAGATTGGTTTTCTGTTCTTGCATGGGTATGGGGAAGCTGTTCCCATTTTCTTTTCATTTTAAACCAAGTTAATTTTCTGACGCCACCTCCCCCATGTCTCTTGCATCTGTCCTCTTCTCTCCTTTTACATCATGACCACCCTAATCCGCACATAACGGTGATTACCCTGGTCCCCCACTACCCAGAAGTCATGTGTGTTACATTTGACCCTGCCCTCCCCCAGGATTCTCTGGTACCCATTAAAGGGACTTGAGGGATATATGGTCTTTGCCTTTGGCTCAAGCCCCTATGAATTATATTCCCTTAATTTCAGGGGGTCTCCTGCACCCCAGTTCTATGAAACCACTTAACAATCAGAAGGAATATTTGCTTCAAAGTAAACTCAGATCAAACAAAACATGCCCCCCTTCAACATGTCAGGGCATAAACCCCCCTTCCACAACCTTAGTCTTCAGGAGGGCTCATGTTCTGTACAGCATGGTCCCATCAGGTTCAAAGTCCAAAGCGCTCCCCTCACTCCCAGCTTTGATCCCCACAAAGTCTTCTCAGGACTATTCTTCTGGGCTGGCAACAGCATATGGCCTAGAATCTTGCCTCCAAGGTTACCATGGCTTAAGCTGTCAGGTCCAGGGACTCTACCATCTGTGCCTAGAACTGAGGAGAACAAACAAAGCAGGCCAAAAGTTCAAATCCAATTCTTAAGGCCATGGGGTGTAAGGGAAGAAGGGGAGAGGCGATCCTTGTCCCCACTCAGCTTTGTTCATGAAGCCCATGGTAAGAATGAATAGGACCTTCCCCCTTCTGGATGCAGAGAGGGACAGAGACGGACAGCCACGCAGAGAGACAGAGAGATACAGATAGAGACAGAGACTGCCCCAGCTTGGTAGTTTTAGACACAGCCTTTTCTGGCTCCACAGTCAGTAGAAAAGGCTGCTCCCATCCATGGCATAGGGAAACTGTGAGATATCTTCTCCTAGAAACCGGTCTCTGCCATCTTCCCCATGGCCGCCGCCATCTTGGGTGATCTGGACATGCCCCAAGCCCACATTCCACACAGAGTCGTAGCCTTAGAGCTGGAATTTGGACGTTGGTCACTTCTCATTTGACCTATTAGAAGAACTTCCAAGTTGAACTCCTACCTCCAGCCTCTCTTCTTTGATCCCCCCTCCCTACATTTGCCAAATTAATTTCCCTTCCTGGGATCTCACCTGGTCACCTCCTACTCCAAGATCTCCAGTCAGTGCCTCGACAGTGACCAAGTGCTTACTTAGATTAGCAGGCACTGTGCTCTAGGTTTTGCCTCTAGGAGAAAACATAATATCCTCAGCCTGGTATTTCAAACCCGGGACAACACGGCTCCCGCCGGCCTTTCTGTTGTTCCCTTGTTTAGGTTGAGTCTGACTCTTCATGACCCAGTTTCAGGCTTTCTTGGCAAAGATACAAAACATCTTGGTTCCCACTTACCTTTCCATCTTACTTAATATTTGCACACTCACTTCTACTCAAATTCACCTTCTGCTGTTGTTCAATCATGTCCAATTCTCCCTGTCCCCATTTGGGGTTTTCTTGGTAAAGATGCTGGAGAGGTTTGCCATTTCATTCTCCAGCTCATTTTACAGGTGAGGAAACTGAGGCAAATAAGATTAAGTAACTTGCCCAGGGACACCAAACTAATAAGCGTCTGAGGCTGGATTTGAACTAGAAGTCCCTTCTGATGCTACATACTTAACTGCAGAGGAAGGAGGGACCCAACACATTTCCCATTACTAGTCTAGTCTGTACAAATTCAGATAAGTCATTTTAATATAAAATTTGCTTTATGGTGAATAATAATAATCATAATAATCATCATTATTATTACCACAGTAATAATAGCTTAGCATCTTTATAAGATTTTAAGGCTTGCAAAATGCATATGTGTTATCGCATTTGATTTAATCCTCCTAACAATCCTTTGAGGTAGGTGCTATTATATTTCATTATCCCCATTTTACACAAGAGGAAACTGAGGCAGACAGAGGTTAAGAGACTTCCACGGGGTCACACAGCTAGGAAGTGTCTGAGGTCAGATTTGAACTCAGATCTTCCAGACTCGAGGCCCAGAGCTCTATCTACTGAGCCACCTAGCTTTCTAGAAGTTACTCAGTTGCTGCTATTCTGCATTGGAGGAGGGAGGGAAGCTTCCACACTGGGAATTCCTTCCTTTCTGGATTTCCTTTGTCACCCACATTTGGCAGGACCAAAAAGTATTATTTTCCTAGAGCTGAGTGGCTTCACCCCTCCCCCCACCAGGGTACCAGAAAGCAACTCACTCTTCCTCCCACGTTCCCCATTGTCTATGAATGAGTGACGGGAAATTCTTTTCTTAGAAGCACACAGTACTAGGAGTCACAAGGTAGATTTTCTCCTCAGGAGAAACATCTGCTGCCTCCTTTAAAGAATACCATGCTTGTTGGCCAAGGTATCAGTTAGAAACAAACAATGCTGACCCCCCGCAGGCGCTCAGAATTAGGGAAGAAGAGGAAGAGGAGATGGGGGTGGTGGTACACGCAGCCACATAAGAAAGGCTGGCTTTGTCTTCAGTGGACGCCTAGGCTTGAATATGGCTCCAGTGTTGACCAGCTGTATGAAGTGGGCCTTCCCTCTGTAGACCTCAGTTTCCTCTTCTAGAAAATGGAGGTAAGAATGCTTTCCCCCCATACCTCCTAGGGTAGAAGAATGAGCAACACTCTGTAAACGCCCACGGCATCCAGAAATGTGAACACTAAAATAGGAATCATTTCATTTTATTTTATTTTTTCAGAAATGTGTGACCGAAGAGTGTTTCTTCTTTGAACGTCTCGAGTCTAACAACTACAATACTTATCGCTCGAGGAAATATTCCAATTGGTACGTGGCACTGAAACGCACAGGGCAGTACAAGCTTGGCTCTAAGACCGGACCGGGGCAGAAAGCCATCCTTTTCCTTCCCATGTCTGCTAAGAGCTGATTGGCGCGGGGCCCTCAGTTTCTTCTTCCATTCCAAAAGGAGGCGGGGAAAAAAAAAAAGGACGGGAAAAAAAGAAGACACAAGCTTGTTTACTCATTTGGGATGACTTTGACCAAACAGTAAGCTTTTATTTACCGGGGGTGAGTTAAATTGTTGTGTCAATGTGGAAGGAAAACAACAGCACAACAAGCTTGGAGATTGCCTGAAGTGACTGATATGTCCATAGTGACACGTGATGGGCCTCCCTGGAAGGAAGCACTCCTCTTTTCTTGATTCTGGCTCCCTTTGTAAAAGAAACTTCTAAAGATGTGCACATTTTTAAACACATTCATCCTTAAAGAAATAATGTAGAAAAGACAGGTCTAGTGATCGCTCCCCCTAAGTCTATTACTCATTCATCTGTCCCATAGACTCTTTTTAAATTATTAAAGGATGTAAATGTGAATTTTAATCCATTCTAGCTACATTTTCACAGAGCTCTGGCAACTCCCTGTGATAGAGTTTATAGAACAGGCCTGTGTAGACAGAGGGGAGTTCCCGCATGGTGATGTCGATCTTCTCAAACCCTTCCCTGTGCCCGTAGAGCAGCAAATTTGCTACTTTGCGCGTGATGGGAGTTGTGTCGTCTGTTTGCGCGAGGTCTGTGAGATTCATCCACTCACACTTCAGGCACTCGTGCGGACAGAAGCTAATGTGGAAGGAAAGCGGCTTCAGCCGGCAGACGATGTACATATCTGACTTCCCGAATGCGTTGGGGGCCCCGTGTTGCTGCCTGATACTCAGGAGGGCTTTGAATTCCGACTTGATGCCAGTCTCTTCCAAAACCTCTCGAATAGCTGTGTCTCCTGGGGAAAAGAAAAGAATGTGCAACAGATCACATTGCGGGGGACACATCCTTGTGGAACGTGGTCCTTTGAGAGATCACAATCTGCTGCCACCTCAAAGGCCACATTCCCAATGCCAACCAGTGAAGTCTTCACATGCCTTTGGCCAAGAAGGAAGCCTGTGGGGACACCCTGAAAAGGATGAGACCTACGAATGACTTTCTTTTTTAAAGGATTTAATATTTCATTTTTCCCCAATTACACGTACAAACAATTTTCAACATTCATTTTTAAAACTGAGTTCCAAATTCTCTCCTTCCCTCCTCCCCACCTCCCTCATTTAGGAGGCAAACAATTTGATATAGGTTATACGTGTGTATATGTAAAACCTATTTCCATTAGTCATGTTGCAAAAAAAAAAAAAAAAGAGAGAGACCAAAATAAAAACCCAAGAAAAATAAAAAAAGCAAAAAAAAAAAAAGTCTGCTGCGATCTGCATTCAGACTCCATCAATTCCTTCTCTGGGGATGGATGGCATTTTTTATCCTAAGTCCTTCAGAGTTGTCTTGGATTTATAAATGACTTTCTTACAATACAACTGGGATTCTTTTCTGAAGCGGCTGATCCAGTGAATTGCCAGAGGAGTCAACCTCTGCAAATCTGGAACAACAGAGTGGAGACCTGGCTACTTATTTTAATGGATGAGAGGTCCACGTGCCCAATGCCCGTCCAAGCTTGGGTCATCTGCACCACGAGGGGAAAAGACACAATTTGTCCAGCCTTCATGAACAGATTCGGGTCCTCGTGGAATCTTAAAGCTGGAGAGGAACTTAGAGGCATTGTTTCACCCCAGATAAGGAAACTGAGGCCACAGGGAGGAAGGAATTTGTCTGAGGTTATGTATGTGAGCCGGGGCTAGAAGCAACATCTCCTAGCTCCTGGTTCAGTGATGTTTCTCCCACTACCAAATGCTGCTGTTAAACTGTTGAGTGACTGTTCTCTCCTGAGGGTCTGTTCTGACCTGTGGGGGAGGTCTCCATACTTGCTGGGTAGGCCAGCTCACGTCCTTTCTGTCTTTGGTTAATGGCAGCTCCTGCCTCCTTGCACCGTGTACCCCTCTTTAACCCAGGGCCAAGATTCCAAGGAACCCAAATGGACTTGAGCGAGACTAAAACACTCCATTGACTACTTATCTCACTGTTCAAATTTCTTTCTAGATAATAGTGTGAGTAATGAGCACTTTTTAAGTACAACATTGTTTTTTTTCTAACAACCTTTCTTAAATAATTGAAAGTAAATACGGTGGACTTCATTGTTAGACTCCTAGACTTTGAGCTACAAGAAATCTCAGAGCTGGTGTGGTCCAACCCTAGATAGTCAGAGATGAAGAACCAGACGAGTCAGTGACTTGCCCAGAGTCGGGCAGGTATGCGACATCAGAGCCCTAACGGGATTATTTCACTCCTGGGGCATAAATTCCTCCTTGCTCTGCACATCCAGCCCAGTAGTGACCTGTCCTAAGCAAACGTTCCTGGGCGGATTTGCCCCCGGGCTTCTCTTCTGTGACCACTCAAGGACCCTGGACACAGCTCCCCAGCACTAATCAATCCTGTTCCTTGGATGCCATCACAGGACCCCAAGAGCGAGTGTTAGGAAGGTCCTTGGAGGTTTGCTGCTCTTGAGCCCCATTTTATGGCTGAGGATAAAGGGGACCAGAGAAGGGAAATGAAGGCGATAGCTAGCATGTGGCAGAACCCCCTTCTCTTTCTTCGATTCCCATTGGCTGTAGGCATCTGGTTTCCTTTAAAATACTTTTTTCAATTGCTTCCACTGTTGCTGGCTGTCAAGCAATAAGGTTGTTGGAAAGCAGGCATGGAAGGGAGTGGAAGAAAATGTCTCACTTCCCGGCATCTCCCTGTGGGCTCTTCCTGGAAACTGTCTTTCCATCTCCCTGCCTTCCTTACTACTCGGTCTCCTGTTTCAGCAATGCTGGCAGAGGGGAAATTTGAGGGACTTAAGAGGCTACAGGATTTGGTCCCCACTTGTTAAATGGACCTGTAGGTTCCACTACATTAACTGCTATAATGAAGAGTCAACTGTAGGCCAAGACGTACTTAGAAATTACAGTCTTAAAAATAAGGGAAGAAATCCCAGAATATAATTTGGAAAACTCAATTCATTTTTTAAGGAGCAAAGTGGTTGAGTTTTCTTTCCTCATCATTCGAGGCCATGACACTCATTTTGATCTAGCTACACTTTATATCCTATATCTATGGATATAGATAAACTTAAACTACTTAAGCTACTCTTGACATTTTTTCAAGCAAAGCTATTTGTAAAAGCATTTAAAAGGTACAAAATCCTTTGCCGTAATCGTTTCTTACTACTCCTACCCAGAGAGATTGGCATTGAATTTATAGCCTTGGCCCTTGTATAACTGGAGGGTGAGAACTCCTGGGTCTGGGGCAGTGGGATCCTTGCACGTCTAAACAACCAAAATTCCAGATAATCAAGAGTCGGTTCTTTAACCAAAACGATAATGTTTAGTCTATAAAATGGACTGGGAAAATGAGAACAAGCAGGTGTTTGGGTGTCCAGCATGCATGGCTAATGCACAAGGATGGAACTCATCTGGGATAACACGAGGACGTCATGCCCTCCCATGGGAGAAAACTTCTCCCACAGCAGGACAGATTTCAGTTTTGCTTCAAAGTAAATTCCTCGATTTTCTTGTTCTGCTATTGTTTGTACAATTTTAATGTACTGTAAATTAACCAGAAAGAACATTTTGCGAGTCTGAAGAGCAAATGGAAAGCTGTCTTCTGTCATTATTATTATTATTATTATATTGTTGTTATTTTGCATACATAAGGTCAGGTCTATCTATGTTATGCCTTCTACGGGACGATGCTGAAATGATGATGACTGTTGTCCTTTGTGTTTTGTGATATGTATTTAACAATGATCGGGAAAGGGCTTGGTAGAATATATGTTTGCCCTGTTTCATGTGCACTGACATTCTTTGTGTGATCTGTCCCAGATGCTGCCTCATAATCTTGCATGCTGTTTGTCCTTCATTCTCCAAGAGGACCATGACATCAGGGAGATGATGCCATGACATGCAAGTGAATGGGATTTAAGCGAGGGAGGGCTGTGCAAAGTCATTAACCTCAGTTTCTCCTCCAGAGCCTTCTGGGTTCCAGATGTGGTTCCAGAGACCTCTGAGGCCACAAAATTCTTGGGGTTATTTTCTTGGCATTTCTTGTCCTTAACTAATCAGAGTTCCATTTGATTTCTAGGTTATTACTATATTCCAACACAATGTATAGAGATAGGGGCTAGACTTGTAATTTTGTAGATATAGGGGATTCCCTCTATCAGTCAACAAAGGTCTTTGTAATTTTGTCTTAGAGTGTTGTTGCCTAGAGCCTTGGGAGGGAAGTGACTTGCCCAGGGTCTCACAGGGGCAACTCCTCCCGGTTCCAAGGTCAGACCATTTTGTTCCTTTTTTATGTTCTGTCCTATATCACCCATTTATCTGGAGGCCCAAAGGGAATGGGGCATTCTGTGGCAATACATTTTCCAGCTCCCCTGAAATTTCTCCTTTTAAGCTCCAGAAACTTTTTTTAACTGAAATATTCCTAAAATATATTTTGCTTCCTTAAAGGGAGTAGCTGCCTAGGTTAAGCCATCTCTCGCACCTATTCTGGATGCTCGGCGTCGTCTTCTTTCCCATCAGTGATGGTCTTAGGAGTTAACGAGGGCTGTGTGCTCTGCTCTTGAGAATCTCCTACCATGGCTCTCCTTCTATTCTTGTCGCTGTCCAGGAACTGCTGCTGCCTAACTTCACAGGCCCGAGGGTGGACTCTCTCACTTAAAAGTCAATCGCATTGGCCTTAGGAGAACTCTTTGTTTCTCAGACAGCTTTCTTTTCCTTCACTCTAGACTAGAGGTTCTTAACCTGAAGTCCATGGACCTATCTGTAGATAGATTTCAGGGGTCCGATAACTTGGATGGGAAAAATTCCATTTTTTATGTCAATGTAACTGGTTTCCTCTGTTGTTCTATGCATTTTATTTTATGCAGTATTCAGAGAAGGGGCCCAAAGGCTTCCCTAGACCACCTAAGAGGTCCCCAGCACAAGCAAGGTTATGGGCCCCTGCTCAAGAAACTTGAGACCTGCAGATGCCTAATCTTTGGGTTAAGTGGGGGCCTTGTTGGGCATAATGATCCGTGTATGGCCAGCTCTTAGTTATCTGGGCTAATGGGAGGGCTCGGGAGTGTTGAAGATGCAGAAATCACTCACTGCTTGTCTTACTCCAGTACTTCTATTTGGATAATGGCGAATCATCTTCTAGGCATTCCTTACTCCAGATAAAACCATGTGCCTCCTCTATCTAGAAAGGAGAAGCTTGAAAGCTCTTCATAATTCCATTGGATTCAAAGGATCATAAACCTAGAGATGGAAGACACCACCCCCCTCATTTTGCAGATGAGAAAACGGAGGGACAAAGTGACTTTCTCATAGTCACACAGGTGACATGCCATATAGAGGCAGAACACGGATGATGCATTCGAGGCCTCCTTTCTAGAGCTCTGTACCAGTTCATTCTGAATGACCCAAAGGAAGGGTCCCAAGCAGAGGTGACCTCTTGGCCTGCCTTGTTCATTTCTTTCCTAGGGTTGACTTGGGGCCAACTAAGTGTGTTGGTAGCAAAATCCTCCTCCCTGAGCCTGCTACAGGCCAGGTATCCCTTTTATATTAACAAAGGATTTTAAGAATCTGAAAGCCAGAATTGCTCCTTGTAAACCCTCCTGCTTGCAGGTCGTTGAGAGCTGGTCATGGTAATAGATTAAAGATGAGTATATCTGGGTGACATGTTGGTATTGGAGCAGTAACAAGAAGGAAGTAGTTTTTCAAATGAAATCAATTTTAGGAACCCCTATAAATTGAAGTTGGAATATTTAGTCTTGAGGGAAGTAATACCAAGTGGATCCCTCCAATTTTTCACTGATGTATTCTAACTAGGATTTTAGTTCCAGGCCTGACACCATAAAATGGCCCTGGTCTTGGTGACTGATCATCTCTGAGCAGCCATCTTTTTTTGGCTAGACAATGGGGTTAAGTGACTTGCCCAGGGTCACACAGCAAGTGAGTGTTACGTGTCTGAGGCCGGATTTGAACTCGGGAGCTCCTGACTCCAAGACCAGAACTCTATCCACTGCACCACCTAGCTGCCCCTCTGAGCAGCCATCTTTCTTCAGGATTCCTCCATCCACTGCTCTGGAGGTTACTGGCACGAGGTATGCTTTGACCGGTGCCTGGCACACAATGGGAGCTGAACTGGACCAATTTCCCTGTCTGATTTCTGAGGGGAGAGTTATGTTCTCTCCTATATAGGTCTGCATGCCTATCTAAATGCCAGATTTAGATATGCCTATCTAGACTTTACTGACGGCTGTGCCTCTCTTTCCTGACCACCTTTCAAGGTCTTCAGGATTCTTTTATGGGCCACTTTTGGTTGGGTGGATCTGAGTCATAATAAGTGAAAAAATATGAATAAATAAATAAATAAACTCCAAATGGAACATGGATTAGGCAAACTGATTTAGTGTAATGTCCTAGGATTTTGGGTTTAGAACAGGAAGGAGTCTTAGCGGTCATTGAATCTAAGCCTCCCATTTTGCAGATGAGGAAAATGAGGTACCCAGAGAAGTGAAGTGATTTGCTCTGGGTCACACAGCTAGTTGGTATCTGAAATTTGAACCCAGGTTCTTCTGATTCCAAGTCCAGGGCCTTATTCACTAAGCCATGCAGCCTCAGCTCTGAGGACAGGGACTGTTATGATTTTGTAAAAGGCAAACAGAATTTGCCTTTTCTTTTACATCTAACCCAGAGCTAACTTCTCCATCACCTTTCAAATCCTATTTACTAGTTAAGCAGACCGGATGTTTACTGCTTGGATTTCCTTAGCTCATTCTAGGCCATTAAAAATAGAACAAGGCACATACCGATATCCTCTCCAGGCTCTGACAAACCTCCTGGAAACTTCCATGCATTTTTCATCTGAATTTGTAAACCAGAAAACAAAACAGAAAAATCAATATACTGTGTCTTTCCTGAAACCAATAGACAAAAAATAAAATAAAATTCAAACCCAACACCCATTGATTAAGATACCTGGGGGTGCTTGGTCGTTTGCCATTTTTATATACTTAGACTTTTCAACTGTTTATTTTTTGTAAGACCTTAATTATATAGAAATAGATTTTTTTTGAAACTGGGTCTTCCTATCTTAATTAGGCTAGAATTGCAGTGGCCAGTCCTACTCTACGGCTTCAGCCCAGGCTGGTTCGCCCTTCCTTAGCTTGGAGGCCCTGGACTTAGTGTAGACACCCAATTGGCTTTCACCCTCCTGTAGCTCAGAACTCCTGAGCTGAAGCAATCCACCATCCTCATTCTCCCCAGCAGCAGGGATCCCAGGCTGTTTTTGTTAATGTGATAAAAATTCTAGTATGACTCAAACCACGGAGGGAAACATCTACTGAATGTTTGCAATGATAGATATGTGTGTGTGTATATATATATATATATATGTATATACATAATTAAGTTTGCTGCTAGTTGACTAGTTAAAGAAACACGGAAATCTTGAGGCTGCTCTCATTAAGTAGTTTGTATAATGCTATATGTAATCACCATTGTATGCAACTTTTAAATGTCCCTTTATTCTATCATATAGTCACCAAAAGATGCTGATGATATGATGATTACTGTCCTATGCCTTAAGTGACTTTATATAAAAGTGTACTTGCTTTTTGTGGGTGACACAAATAAAACATTTATTATTTTATGTTTGTCACACGGACTGTCATTTCTTTCTTGCTTTTTGGGGGGTAGGGATGAGGAAAGGGGAACAAAGAGGTGGAGGAGGAGGAGTGAGGAAGATCAGGAGGGAGCAGAAAACAGTGGCTGGTGTATTAAGTCTAGAGGACCCCGATTTGAATTCTGGGTCTCTTAATTACTGAGTCAACAGTGTGCTAGCCAAGGCGCTGGAAGAGGCAAAGCAAACAGAAACGGGAATTCTGTATTCTGCCCTCCTCGGGCCCTATGTGGGCTTCTGTGCTTAGCCCTGAGTGCCAAGGTTTAAGAAAGATGTGGTCCCGAAGGAATCATGGTGAAAAATGTTATCCAGCTCCAGAGAAAGAACTGATAAAATTTGAATGCAGATCAAAGCATAATTTTTAAACTTTCTCTCTCTCTCTTTTTTTTTTTTTGGTCTGTGTTTTCTTTTGCAACATGGCTAATGTGGAAATATGTTTTGCAGGACTTCACACAGGACTTCAGATGGCTTGCCCTCTATCATCCCTACCCTCTCACTTATCTTCGGTCTCTCCCTGTCTGTTGGCTACTTCCCCACTGCCTACAAACACACCTCTGTCTCTTCCATGGTCCAAAAAACCCTCGCATGATCCACCCATCCCCCATAGCTATCATCCCCCATCTCTCCTGCCTTTTGTGGCTAACCATCTTGACAAGGCCACCATAATTGGTGCCTTTACTTCCTTTCATCTCTTCTCTTCTTAACTCGGGGAAGGCTGGCTTTCGACCTCATCATTCCACCAAAACTGCACTCTCCAAAGTTACCAATAACCTCTTAACTGCCATATCTAATGAATCTTTTCTCAATCCGAATCCTTCCTGACCTGCAGTCTTTGACTCTGCTGATCACCGTCGTGTCTCCTGAATGCTTTCTTCTCTCTGAGTTCCTAGGGCACTACTCTCTCCTGGTTCTCCTCCCATCTGTCTGACCACTCCTTCTTGGTCACCTTTGCTGCCTCTTCATTTAGGCTGCACCTGGTAACTGTGGGTGCCCCCCCAAGGTTCTATCCTAGGGCCTTTTCTCTTCTCTATCTCTCCTATTTTGTTTGGTGATCTCAGTACCCATGGATACAATTATCATCTCTATAGAGAAAATTCTCAATCTATTTATTTAACCCCATCTTCCAGTCTCATGTCTCCAACTGCCCACTGGACATTTTGAATTGGGATAGTAATTTGGAATGATACACAAAGTGCACGTCCTTTGACCCAGCTATGACAATCCTAGCCCTACACCCAAAAGAGAGCAAAGGAAGAGGAAAGGATCCTTTTTGCACAAAATATTTATAGCACCTTTTTGTGGTGGCAAAAAAACCCAAACCTGGAAACTAAAGGGATGCCCATCAATTGAGGAATGGCCTAATGAGTGTGGTCTGTGGATATGATGGAGTATACTATTGTGCTATAAGAAATAAGGAAAGAAGTGATTTCAGAAAGGCATGGGAAGACTTGTATGAAGTGATACTGAGTGAAGTGGGCAGATTCAGAACAATTTATGCTGTAACGTCAATATTATAACAGTGAAGAATTTTGAGGATTTTATAAACTGATGAAGAATGAATTCTGAGAAGAACCAGGATCACAATCTATACGATAACAATAACAGCATAAAAAAACCAATTCTGAAAGCTCTAAGAACTAAGAGTAGCACAATGGCTGTCAATGATTTCAGAGGACCAATAATGAAACGTGCCATCTGTGACAGTGGGATAGATTCAGAGAGCACGAGACGTTCGCTTTTGTAAACAACAATCAAGGGAACGCGCTTTGTTTGACTACACATATGGATTACAAGTAATTTTTCTTTTCTCCTTTTTTCAATGAGGCAGAATTTCTCTTAATTAAAATCAGTAGACAGGTGGAATCAGGGGAAGGTTACAGATGTGAAATGTTGCATGCCCTTTCAGATGAGATCATTCTATTATTAGTTTTACCTAACTGTTTTAATTTGTTATAAGAGATCACTCATGAAGTGGGAGTAATCTGTAAATGTTTGTCATGTAAAAAAGGGCATCAATAAAACTTAAAACAATTAAAATAAACATGTCCAAAATTGAACTCCTTATATTTCCCCCAAACCCTCCCTCCCTCCGCTTCCCTCTTACTGTGGAGGGCTCCACCATCTTCTCAATCAGCTAGGCTCACAACCTATGTTTCAGCTTCACTCTCATCCCCATCCTGCCCCCACCCCAATATCTAATCAGTTGTCAGATTGTGGGGATTCTCCCTTCACAACACCTCTCCTTTGACACTGCCATGACCATGGTATAGGCCCTCATAACCTCACTCCTGGACTAGTGAAGTAACCTGCTGGTGGGTCTGCCTGCCTAAGTCTTTCCTCACTCCACTCACATCCCTTATTCAGCCACTAAAATGATTTTCTTACAGCCCAGGTTCGACCATGTCACCTCCCACTCAATAAACTCCAGTGGCTTTCTATGGCCTCCAGGAGCAAATACAAGATGTTATTTGTCATTCAAGGCCCTTCATTACTTGCCCCGTCTGACCTCCCAGTCTTATACCTTACTCTTCAATCCAGTGACCCCAGCCTCTTGTCTGTTCCACCAATGAGACACTCCATTTTTTGGCTCCTGTCATTTTCTCTGGCTGTCCCTCATGCCTGGAATGCTCTCTCTCTTTAACTCTGCCTACTGACCTCCCTGGTTTTCTTTAATTCTCAATTAAAATCCACCTAATACAGGAAGCCTTCCCCAACCCTTCTTAATTCTAGTACCTTCCCTCTGTTAATTATTTCCTATTTGTCCTGTACATAGCTTGCTTTGTATACATTTGTTTGCATGTTGTCTCCTCATTAGACCGTAAGCTCCTTGAGGGCAGGGACTGTCTTTTGCCTCTTTTTGTATCCTCAGTGCTTAGCATGATTCCTGGCACGTAGTAGGCACTTAATAAATATTTATTGACTGATTGTTGATTGATTGACATTACAGGCACTGTGAAAGCATGTTATTTTTTAGAATAAAGGTAAAGACAGTTCTTGCTTTCAAGGAGCTTACAGTCTAACGTGGAGACAACATGCAAACCACTATGTACAAACAAGCTATAGACATGATAAACTGGAAATCAGCTGAAGGGAAGCACTAGAATTAAGAGGAATTGGGAGGGAATTCCTATAGAAGATGGGATTTTAGTTGGGACTTGAAGGAATCTAAGGAAGCCAAGAGGTGGAGATGAGGGGGCAAAATATTCCAAGCATGGGGCACAGCCATAGAAAATGCCTGGGGTGCAGAGACGGAGCATCTTGTAGGAGGAACAGCCCAGAGGCCAGTATCACTGGATCCAAGAGCACATAGTAGAGTGTAAGATAGACGAAGACTAGAAAGGTAGGAGAGGGCTAAGCTATGAAGGGCTTTGAATGCTAAACAGATTTTATATTTGATCCTGGAGGTGATAGGGAGTCACAGGGTTTTTATTAAATAGTGGCATGGCAGAATCAGACCGGAACTTCAGGAAGACCACTTTGACCACGGAGTGGAGGATGGGCTGGAGCCGGTAATGCCATGGCAAGGAGACCAATCAGTAGGCTACTGCAATGGTGTGAGGAGTAGGGTGTCTGCACTGTTGGTAGTGTCAGAAGAGAGATGGGAGCGAACATGAGAGATGCTAGGAGGTACAGTCACCAGGCCTTGGTAACAAATTGGATTTCAGCCATCAAAGTGATCTTTCTAAATCATAGGTCTGACCATTTTGGCTTCCCTTCATTTTCTCCATTCAATAAACACCAATGGCTCCTTACTATCTCCAGGATGACATATTAAAACCCTATGTTTGGCTTTTAGAGCCCTTCTTACCTTTTGAGACTTCTTCTATCTTACTCCCTTCTATGTACTCTGTGATCCAGTGACACTGGCTTCCTCAATATTCCTCTCATAAGACAACCTATCTCCTGACTCCTTGCATTTCAACTACCTCTTCATCTGTGCCTCCTGGCTTCCCTGGATTTCTTTAAGTCTCAGCTAAGATTCTACCTTCTGCAAGAAACCTTTCTGGACCCCTCTTAATGCTAATGTCTTCCCTTTGAGATTATCTCCAATTTATCTTGTAGAAAACTTGTTTGTACATAGTTATTTGTATGTTGTCTCATTCGACTCTGAGATCCCTGAGAGTAACAGACTGTTTTTTCTTCTTTCTTTGTATCCCCAGTGCTTAACATAGTGCCTGATACACAGTAGGTGCTTAATAAGTGCTTGTTGACTTGATTTGTTCCCCTTCTCTACAATTTGCTGACTTGATGGGAGTGGAAACCAGCCTTTCAAAATCTTTTTTGGCTAGGACTAGTGACTAATTTTCAAATGTACAAAAATAATTATTAGTGCCACCAGCAGGTGTCACTATCTGGCAAGGTTTGGAGGTTTAGGGTGAAAAGTGGAAAGCTAAAGGAAGGATCATTTGTTCTCTTCTCCTCTACCCTACCCCAACCCAAATTTAGAAATGTGGGCAAGGCAGATTTTCCAGACCACATCTTTCTCTTCCCAATGTGCAACCATCAACTAATGAAAAGAAATGCAAGGGAAGGTAGCCTAGCTGTACCAGATCTTAAATTGTATTATAAAACAGCAATCATCAAAACTACTTGGTACTGGCTAAGAAATAGAGTGGTGGATCAATGGAATAGGTTAGGTATGCGAGACCCAACAGTCAATGACTATACTAATTTACTGTTCAATAAATCCAAAGACTCCAGCTTCTGGGATAAGAAATCACTATTTAACAAAAATTGCTGGGAAAACTGGAAAATAGTATGGCAGAAACTGGGCATAGACCAACATCTTACACCCTATACCAAGATAAAGTTAAAATGGGTACAGGATTTAGATATAAAGACTGACACTATAAGCAAAGCAGGAGAACAAGGAATAGTTTTCCTTTCAGATCTATGGAGAAGGGAAGAATTTATGACCAAACAAGAGAGAAAGAACATTATGAAATGCAAAATGGATAATTTTGATTACACTAAATTGAAAAGTTTTTGCACAAACAAAGCCAATGCAACAAAGATTAGGAGAGAAGCGGAAAACTGGGAAAGAATTTTTACAACCAGTGTCTCTGATAAAGGACTCATTTCCAAAATATATAGAGAACTGAGTCAAATTTATAAGAATACAAGTCATTCCCCAATTGATAAATGGTCAAAGGATATGAACAGGCAGTTTTCAGAGGAAGAAACTAAAGCGATCTATAGTCATATGAGAAAAATGTTCCAAATCACTATTGATTAGAGAAATGCAAACCAATGTGCAACCCTAGAAGTATAATCATCCCTTGGTCAATGCCTTTATCCTGCCTCTGCTCCAGAGACAAGAAACCTCTCTGAGAGGCTTAGCAGTCCATACCACCTGAATCTGGTTCATCATTAATTGTATTAGTCTATGAGTGCATGGTCTTACGTCATGTGTTTATCTACCTTTGCTATTTAGGAGCTTGTAAAAATTCTCAGTAAAATCAAAACCATAAAGTATCATCTCAACTGGTCCAGTCCCAGCTAGAGACAGAAAATCCTAACATTATGGACAGAGGTTTAAATCTCTGACCTGTTTAATTCTGTGCATACTAAGCTTGTCATTGACATCTTCCTTTGCACACTCCCCCTTGCCTACAATTAATTAAGAGATGTGAGTCACAGTCACTTATGATCACTATGTCACTGTTTATAGGTGACAAAAATCATGAAATAAAAACAGCTTAGGGAAATAGTTAAACACATGGAAAATGCCTTTCTTCAAGAGGCACCAGGGAAAGGAAGGGAATTAAACCTTTACTGTATTTTTGTGGATCCCAAGGAGTGACCTCATTCAAGCAGTGCAGTACTTTCCAACCACACACCCCAGAGGTCTTTGTTCTAGAGAACAGAAACCTGGCACCTGGAGGCTGCTCAGCCTTCACAGATTTCTCTCCCTCTATCCCTGATTGCCACTGTACTGTGGCTGCCACACTCCCCCAATGCTGCCTGTTGTTCCAATCTCAGTTGCCATAAAGAGCAGCTCTCTGTCTCTCTCTCTCTCTCTCTGTCTCTCTCTCCTCTTTTTCTCTCTCTGTCTCTCCTCTTTTTCTCTCTCTCTGTCTCTCTCTCTCTGTCACACACACACACACACACACAGAGTCCAGTTCAAATATCCTCAGTGCTACAGAAGTCCATCCCCAACCCTGAACTCAAGATGTTTCTCATCCAGTACAGAGAGAAAATGGTGCTGTCTATCTGAGATTATAATTTGATGAGTCACAACCTGGTTTCAGAACCTTCTGCTACCCCTAGAGAAAGTTCTAAGATCTGGGTTTTTAAATATTAGTATCAGAAGTACATAGACTCTATAAGAAAGCACTGGGTTTCTGGTTTCACTGAGAAAGGGAGCCTAGTTTCCACAGAATCCCCTTTTCTGAAAGTCTCACCACAAACCACTTTCCAAGAGAGAAATTTTATAAGGAGGCAGGAAAATCAATTCCCTTGATAAAAAAAGTTTTAAAATTTTCATGCCTCTTTGATTATAGGTGGATTGCAATCTTCTTTCAGTCAATTTTAGGACACTTTGCATTTGGAGACAAGCATTTTTTGGGAAAAAAAGAAAATCTTACAGTGGATAGAAAAAAAGGCTGAATTTGATTCAAGCAAAAGACATCGGCCCTCTTCCCAGTGCAGAATGGAATTGGACTTTGGCCTGGAAAACAGTTGTGATGTTTACTGTTATTTCTTTTAAGACATCTATGTACCTCTCAAAATTGATTCTGTATTTGGGGACCATACTATCACCAGACAGGTGTCTTGGTCTCATGGTTTTAATAAATAAAATCATAGGACTGGTTAACAGAGGAGTTATTAGCATGCTTTCTTACTATAACTACTAAAATATATGAATAATAATGGCTAGCATTTACATTACTACTACATGCCAGGCAGTGTACTAAGAGCTTTATAATAACTATTTCATTTGATCCTCATAGTAGCCTGAGAAGTAACCCATCTTATAGTTAAAGAAACTGAGGCAAACAGAGGTTAAGTAACTTGCCCAAGGTCACATAGTTATTAAGTGTCTGAGGCTGGATTTGTTAAATCAGATCTTCCTGGCTCCTTATCTACTGGGCCATCTAGAGGTCTAACATGCCTACATGAACTTAAATATTACAGCATACTAAGATTAAAGTTTATTTTTTAAAAAAGCATGCTAAAAAAATCTTAATTCTCTCGTTAAAGTAAAATTTGGTATCTCTTACTAATCTTAATCAGTTATTGCTAAATTTAACCTTGGTCTTATAACTAGACTTGAATTGCACTTAGCACAGTACCTGGCACATAGTAGGTGCTTAGTAAGGGCTAGTTGTCTGACTATCTTGGAGTCAAACACCTCTGGGCTTGAACATGGGTCAATTAGTCAATCAATTGGTCACTAACAGCCTGCCTCAGTTAAAGAGCCCAGTATTTTCTCTGAAATATAACTTTTGAAAACAACATTGAAGCAGAAATGGAAAAATCCTAAAGGCAATATTCTCGTAGTAGCAAATAATGGTGAATGAGCTAAGGCTGAAATGTCAATCAGTGTTGCTAGAATCAGATTAAAATATAATTGGGAAATATTTGACAAAACAAATAAAAATACAATAGAGCATGGATGATGTTAATCTGTGGTTTTCTAAGTCAATATGCAGATCCTTACTAAGGTTTAATATCGTGCCCCCCCCACCATTATTTGAGTTTGATACCACTGGGTCCCTGTGGAAGATATAAGTGAGATGATGGAAGGAAGACAGGAATCAGTGGATGGCAGCAGATAAATAATGGTAGTGAAAGTGAAATTTGCTTAGTTCTCAGGAAAAGACAGCACTTGAGGCCAGTGTTTATTGGTTATCTATCTATATCTCATTGACCCACATCTATCAGGAAAATCCAAGATAGGGATTAAGAATTCTAGCTTTCTGACACAGGTAAACATTAACCTTGACATATTCACTGCACACTTATCACAGAACCCAAAAATCTAAGATCTAGAGTGAGAAGGGACCTCAAAGGCTATCCTGTCCAACCCCTCATTTTATAAATGAGGAAACTGAGGTCCACAGAGATTAAGGGATTTGACCAAAGTCACACAGATAGTGTCAGACACCCTCAGGATTTGAACCTTGATCCTGTGATTCTAGGGTAATATTCTCTGAAGCTCTGAAAGTAAATCAACCTTAGTCATGTTAGGGATTCTTGGAAAGGATCAAGGGGTGGTCCATGATCTTTACTGTATTTCCTCCTCTCCCCTAAGTCCTCCAGACAATTCTGTTTCCCTGGAAGCTGAAACCAGGTTCGGCATTGGCAGCTGAAGACTTTGGCCAAGAGTTAATGGAGACAGAAGACCTGGAATACCAGAGGATGGGAATGGATGGCTTCAAATCACTTCACATTTGAAACTCTACAGCGTCAGAGGTTGGGCTTGAACCCAGATTTTCCAGACTTTGAATCCAGCTTTCTATCCATTCTACCAAGGCCTTCCAAGTTTCGATTAGAGAATGTTTAACGAATTAGGGAACAGGGCCAGGAAATGTGCTGAATAGAACCTTTTGGCTACTTCGACCATTCACAAAAAGTAATGCTTCATCAGTTTTGCAGGTTCCTTTCAAGGGCTAGCAGTACTGAGTGAACCTGAGCCCTAGAGATCTGTCATGTCTACGACGGTGACTCAGGCTCAATGGCCTCAGCTATGTTAATATATCTTCTAAGACAACAGAGGGTGGGTCCCCCCAGATTTAAAGAGAGGTCGCTTGGGTCCAAATCGCAGCTTTGCCACAGAGTCCCTGTGGGACCTGGGCTGAATCACTCCCTTCCTTGGTCCTCAGTTTCCTCACTTGCAAAGTGGCTCCAGGCTTCTTTCCACCTCTGAATCTATGATCCTTTTATGAGCCTAAAAACTGAGCCATCTTGGTTGAGTGAGACGGGCCTGCCCTGGCCACTGGGGAATTTCCTTCTGACCCGAGTCACTCTTTCATGACATAATTTAAACACAGGTTTATTTTATGTGAATGTCCACGTTTTGCTAAAGGTGTAATGACATAAATTCTTGGCTGGCTGATCTACCCTGGGAGTCTGGCTAGAATGGGATGAACCAGTTGTGGCAGCGAGGTGGCCTGTCTCTGGGCGGCCTGTCTCTGCTAAACTCCTCAGTGAAATGACATTTGACAAAGTCATTTCCCAGGCAGAGTAGCTATTTTTAAACCTCAAAGGTCTATATCCTTCTTTAAAACAGAACAAAATACCCATAGCTAAACAGACTAACTCCCTGTCTTACCTTAACAAGGAATTTGGTATAGATATTTTATATCATGAGACAGACAGACATGCAAATGCATATGAAAAAAAAAACAACTCAATCTGTCATTTTGTAAATAGTACTCCATGAGACTACTCTTATAAATGTCCTTTTTATTATTATGAACCTGATAAACATCAATATGCATGAACCATACAAAGAACAGAAAAGGACTGAATATGAAACCACAAATCTCTGTAATTTTTCTAACATTTGTAAAGCACAATAGAATTGCTAACTCATATATATACACATATATGATATTTTATAAGTTTTAATAGCTTAATCTGTGCTATGAATTTTGAGATACTGTGTGAGGATATAAATGTGCATGTATGTATCTATCTATGTATATATCTATATCTATGTCTATATATCTATATACGTATATAAATATATAGGTTTGTATCTATATACCCGTGGCCAAGTCTTAGTGTAGTTTTAGATATTAAAGCTTATAAATAATATAAATAATACGATCTAGCATTTATATAGTATATGTACAGTGTGTATATACATACGTGCACATAAATATACACATGTTTGTATATATATTAGTGTATATGTAGGTGTATGTATGTAATACACACACATACACATATACTATCTATATATCCAGATATTCTTTCCAAATTAACCAAAGGAATTAGGGAAGAAAAGATTATTAATTAATTTGTAGGCTTTTTAAAATGTGATCACATACACAATCTACGTGGGTTTAACACACACCGACCAATAGTCATAGCTCAAAAAACAGGCTGTCTTGACACTGGCTGAGCCCTTTCAGTTTGGACCGGCCCATAGAGCCAACACTCTACATAAGTAATTTCAGATGGGGTACCTGGAACTGAAGATCAAAACCTTTGCTCTGCTTGCTTGAGCTGGAGTGAAGTCAAGAGTGATAATTGCATAGAGCTTTCCCGGTGAGGCTCGGAATAGGCCGTCCCTAGGGAGCTAGGATCGCCCCTCACACTCCCAGTATTTGGGGAACTCGTTCTGGGGTTCATCCCATTGTATCTCTGAAGCACTGAGTTAAGGAGGGACCGGGGAGTCATCCTTGGGTATCCAATGTCTAAAAGGAACATTTATTTTGGGTGTTGGCTCGTCAAGTCACTCAAGACTAGGCCAGTGTGTTTGGCAGCAACCTGGATTTTGGCCACCATGTATACAGACAGACACAAAACACAGAATTACATATAAAAAAAGCTGAATTGGATTCTTTTAACCATACAATGAGGTAGCTACTACACTAGAATACCTTGGTAGACTAAATAAATGAATGGGTCTGTTGGGAAATAAGTTAGATACTGGGAAGGAGAATATATGCATCCTTAACTATTAAATTAGGATTCTTAACCCCCAACCCTCAAGTTCATGGAGCCCAGGGTAAGCAAATGTAATTAGGTATGCATGTAAAAACATACATGTAAATATATATATATATGCAAAAATATATAAACGTATTCATATAATATGTAAACACACACATATATGCGTGCATTTACAATTTATAAATTATGTATAATATATAGATACTTAAAGCACACATGGTGGGGTGGGGAGCAGCTAGGTGGTGCAGTGGATAGAGTATTGGGCCTGGAGTCAGGAAGACCTGAGTTCAAATATGGCTTCATTTACTAGCTGTGTGACCCTGGGCAAGAGATTTAACCCTGTTTGCCTCAGTTTTCTCATCTGTAAAAGGAGCTGAAGAAGGAAATGGCAAATCGCTCCAGTATCTTTTTCAAGAAAACCCCAAATGGGGTCACAAAGAATTAGATACAACTGAAAAACAAAAACAAAAACAAAAAAACAACACGTGTGTATATATACATATATATTTGTAAATACATGTATATTTTTAATGCATATGTATGTATGGCTTATCTGTGTATAGTTTAATCTAAAAGTTTAATAGTTTAATTCACACTATGACTTTTGGGACACTGAGCATATAAAATATATATGGATATAGTTTATATGTGCACATATGCATTTATATGTAAGTATATATGTATACACACATATTTGTATATACATACATATATATGTGAGTATTTCAACACAATTGGTTCTCTTTGTAATTCTATGTACTTTATTTTATGTACTTAAAAACATTATTCTCAGAAAGGGTCTATAGTGTTCACCAGTTTGCTGAAGGGTTCCTTGTCACAAAAAGAGTTAAGAACACTTGTTTGTTAACAACTAGAACCAGAATTGAAGGCTACCTCAAAGGCCCAAGCTATGTATGATGATGCAGTGAGGAAAAACAAACAAAACATAAGAAAAAAATTGAGATGGTAGGATGAAAATTGTTTATGTCAAAGTAAAATGGTAATGACTGTAATTATTTGTATTTAAAGTACATTTGTACAGAAATGAGAAATTGTAGTAAATTATCATAAAATTATAAAAAAAAATTATGTCAGTTGATAAGCTCAGGCTTCTAAAAGGTCCTTTAAAAAGTTAACCCCAGTCCCTGGGTACATGGCATCTCCGACAATGAATACTGAGGTTTCAAATGCTCAAAACTGATTGAGTTAATATTTTCCTAATGAAAGACACAGACACATGCAAACACACACACGTCTCGAATTGTTCTAGACAACAAAACCCTTCAGGTGTTTGAATTTCCTTCACTTTCTAATGTGATATCAGAGTAGTTTTATGCCTTTTTCATTTCCAGGAAATTCTAGATTCATCTGAGAGACACATTGGTTAGTATGTATTACTGCAATCTCATTCCCATCCCTGGGTCTGAATTTTGCCAGATTGTTTAGACTTGTTGTTGTTCAGTTGTTTAATTGTGTTTGACTCTTTGTGACTTTGTGGATTATAGCACACCAATACTGTCCATGGAGTTTTCTTGGCAAAGATACTGGAGTGATTTGCCATTTCCTTCTCCAATTCATTTTACAGATGAGGAAACTGAGGCAAACAGGATTAAGTGACTTGCCCATGGTCACACAGCTACCAAGTATCTGAGGCTGGATTTGAACTCAGATCTTACTGACTCCAAGCTTGGTGCTCTAGCCACTGAGCTACCTAGCTCCCACCTGTTTAGACTGCGGAGTCCCAAAATACTCTCGAGTCTAATCTCCATCTGAAGTAGGATCCCCTCTGTAGCACCACCAACAAGTGGTCATCTTGCAAACCATGAAGAATTATATAAATGCTTTCATCATCATCATCTTCATCATCATCACAGTCATCATCCTCATCCTCATCACCATCTGTCTTCATTGTCATCACCATCA
>NW_020949971.1:9362713-9383203 GCF_900497805.2 Vombatus ursinus
ATCATCCTCATCCTCATCACCATCTGTCTTCATTGTCATCACCATCACCATCTTCTTCTTCTTCATCATCATCAGTCTTCATCATCGTCGTCATCATCATCATCCTCCTCCTCATCATCATCATATCTGCTACCAGGAGACTGGCAGGGCCAGGGAATTCATTACATATCTAGGCAGCCTAGTTCCTGTCCATACAGACCTAATTAGGGAGTTTTTCCTGATAAAGAGTTGAAATGCGTAGGATTGTAGACTTCCAAATGGAAGAGACCTTAGGTGTCCTTTAGTCCAGCTGCTCCATTTTAGAGGTGAGGAAATTGAGGACCAGAGAAGTCAAATGGCTTGATCAGAGTCACATTGGTGGTAAGTGGTATATTCCTAGGGCTTCATAAATGCTTGTTGACTTGAGGGACTTTCAAGGAATTCCTCCAAGCTGACACTGATCCATTCCTTATAGATCCTTCTGGTAGCTTCCAACTGATGTCATCCCTCCCCAATATACTAAGAGCTAGTCTAGTTTCACCATCTTGTCTAAAAGGTGATCAAAAGATACTTTGTCCAATGTCTTGCTGAAGCCTGGGTATATTATGTTTATATTTTCCTCAACTACCAGTTTAGGAAATTTATCAGGAAAGGAAATGAGGTTAGTCAACCATGAGTTATTTTTAATGAACCCAAGCTTGATCACTCTCATCCCCTTCCTACCCTTTCCCATCCTTTGTGGACTTTGTGGGTTGCCTGGTTATGGGCACTTGGGCATGACACAAACCTTTAATAACTCATGCCAGAATTTTTCAGCAATAAGTGTCAAGTTCACTAGAGTTTGCTTTCTTTCCTTTCCTTTTTTTTAATTGGGATATTTATCCACTATTGATACTGCTCATAGATGACTGATAGCATTTAGCATTGCAACTACAAGCTCTCTCAGTAATCTACAGTATAATACATCCAGACCAGGAGGTTTGAAGACATTGAGAACAAAGCATTCTTTCTATCTCACTTATCCTTGGTTTTAATTCCTAGCTAATGATTTCTGTTCCATTTTTTTGCAGACTGAAGACTGAAAAAAAAAGAGGAATAGCAACACTCCTGAGTCATAGCTGCCATATAGGCACTTCCCCAAGGGGAGCAGATCACCCAGTGTGAAACCAGTACAAGCCCTCGGGTCAAGTCTGTCCTTTCTGGCCACTCTGCATTCTCCAGCAGTTGCTGCCTCAGGACAGTCTGATATTTAGTTTGGGATGAGTAAATTTTTTTGGTTACCATAGCTCTCCAGGGACGTGCAAGTCAGCCCAATATTTCACTTGGCAAGTAGGTGTTCTTTGTGTTTCAGCTAGATCCAAGTTCTTTCTCTTTTTGTGCTTTATCCTACAGTATGGCACTGCATCTTCCCGAAATTTTGTATTAACCCCAAGGCCAAGCACAGCACTTTGTATACAATAGTTGCTCAATAGATGTTTGCTGACTAACTGAATCAATAAAAAAAGTCAATGCAGGAGCATAACAAAATCTGGGCAATGTAGTGGCTGACTTGGAAGCTGGGAAGGCTTGAGCTCTGTCCTTGCTTCTGAATCTTACCGGCTGTGTAACCATGGGAAATCAGTCAGTCAATCAGCACTTATTGTCCACCGGTTGTCGTCCTTCGTTCTCAAAAAAGACCAAAATGACATCACTAGGTTGGGGTCGAGGTACGGTGTTTCTGACTTCGGCTGATCAGACCAACATGGGCTCAGAAGGCTCTACCACAGGTCAGGCACAAATTTATTAAGTTTCTACTACATGATAGGTAGAGTGCCAAGCACTGGGGATACAAAAAAGGCAAAAACGGTCCCTGCCCTCAAGGAGCTCACAATCTAATGGAGAGACAACATGTGAACGACCATGTATTTAATAGTCAGTAAACATTTATTAAGCACCTACTATGTGCCAGGTACTGTGCCAAGCACTAGGGATGCAAAAAGAGGCAAAAGACAGTCCCTGCCCTCAAGCTGCTCACAGTCTAATGGAGGAAATTATAGCCAACAAATATGAACAAATGAGCTACCTACAGGATAAATGGGAAATAATTAAGAGAGGAGAATCACTGGAATTAAGAAGGGTTGGGAAAGGCTTCCTGTAGGAGATGAGATTTTAGTTGGGACTTGTGTGCAAACAAGACACACAGAGAATAAACTAGGAGTAGTGTCCGAGGGAAAGCATGAAGATTAGGGTGGACTCAGTGCCTTGGGTAGGTCTCTAAGATCGTAAGTGGTAGAGAAAGTACAGACCTGCCTTAATAGAAAGAGTTTCCTCCTTTGAGAGTTCCCTATATCAAAGAAACCACAGGACTAGTCTTTATTCTTAATGTTACAAATTATTGCAAATTACAAAATATTACAAACATGTGAACCTTGATACAGATGAAACATCTCCAAGACCATATAATGAGCACACAAATGAGGGCAAATGTTTAGATTTTCCTATATGGATGTCTTACTCTGCTGTCAAACAGCACATCCCAAACCAAATCATCTTTCCCCTTCCAACATCCTTGTTTTTGCCAGTGGAACTGCCAAGACCCCAGATAAGTAGGCTCATGGCCCTGGAGTTTTACTAAACTATATTGGAATATATCCTAAATCTCTCATCTGTGGCTTGAAAATAATCCTGCCTTTCCACCATAATAGGTGGTGGTAATAATGTTGTATTTATTATTGGGAAGTCAGGAAGGTTTTGAACAACAAGTGATGATGTTGGGAAATGTCCCAACGATGGAAAAACTGTCCATTGACAGTATTTTGGCAATTCAAAAACCTGTGGTTTCTTTCATCTGAGCCCTCCTTCAACCAAGGCAGAGTTCAATAGATGGTAGCTGAGCCTAAAAAAACCATCTTCTTGTGGCCAGCCTTCTGGTGCTTAGCTTTTTTTGTATTTGGCTAGGCTGATCCTCAAATAAAGACACATCATCTACCACCAGGCTTGTCCCTGAAGCCTTCCCAGCTTTGTGAGATCTGCCACAACTTCTGTTGTGTTGGCATAGCCTTTAAGAGACCAAAGTAATGTGCATGCCATGGAGCACCACAGAAGAACTTCAGTCAAAATAAAACCAAAACAAATCCTAAAAGTTTCCCCAGTAAATAGGTAATCTAATTGGTAAATGTTATTTAGCTATTTTTTCAGTGAAAGTCTATATATCCATTCAAAAAATTCTTGTCTTAGAACCTGTATTTGGACATTGATTGTATGTTTATATAACACCAGCTTTGAGGGCCTCTCTTATAGAGACAATGGATGTTATTACTGTATCTTTTATGAGGAAATAGAATCTTGGGGAGAGACAGATCATAGGTCACCAGGAGTGAATTGTGTCCTGGCTAGGAGACACTATGTGAGACACAGACAGAAAGACCTGAGAGACCTTTGCTGGGGTTTAAATGTCTAAGTTACCCTAGAGATAACTCATGGTCCTCAAATTTCACCTGCTGAGAATAACTGCTTCTCTCTAATTCTCAGGCTGCTGAATTCTTTTAGCACATAGCCACCCTTGTCAGGGTCCTGAGAAAATATTATGCTCTTTCAGGGATAATCTAACCATAAAGTTATCTTATGTTGGAGAACTGCCAAGTTGCTCAGATCTTGAAGGCTCTGAGGAGTTTCTTCTTCTAAATTGATGGACAGTGATAGGAGCCATGCAGACCCTCTTTCTGAAGAGAACTGAGCTTAACTCTCTTATGTGGGGAAGATATTCTGAAGAGAACATCTGAGTAACTTTGACTGCCAACCTCAGAGAGCTGAGTAAGAAGACCATGGTTCAAGTGTTTGTAAAGAAGTTGGTATCTGTTTATAGTTGATGGTTAGAGGTGACTTGGGCTGTTTTTGTCACTACTCAGACAATGTTGAAATATTTAAATGTCTTTGTATTTTTTGTTACACTATTTTGTTTTGTTTTTAAGATAGAAAGATTTTATCTTTATTAATGACACCAACTGTATTTTTAGATATAGGAGTTTTAAACTCAAATATTTAGGAAAAAAACAAATTAATACTGTATTTCCTGCAACTCATTACCAGTAACGTATTACAAAGTGAAACAAATTGGAAAGAGGGTGAGAGAGAAGGCGGGGAGGTGGTGGTAGTGAGGGAGGGATAAAGAAAAGGAATTAAATTGATCAAAGTGGAATTCTTTTTTTTTTTTAATTCTTGGGAACTATGAAGTCCTTGCAAGCCCAGCTAGATTCTGCAGATTATTTTCCAAACGTGTACAAAATAGAACCAACATATTTTCAAACAACATTGCTATTATATAAACTTGTGACAACAAAGGGTTTGAGAGAGAAAGAGGAGTGAAAGCTTAAGGGAAAAGAAGTTTCCTTGGCTTATTTATAAACTGGAGGAGATAGGAGCTAATTAATAAAAGAGATGATGCATTTCTATGCACCATGAGGAGTTATTAAAACATACTCTTTAACTGTCTTAGAACTCAGGATAAGCATGAGAAAATGAACCAGTAGCAGGAAGACTGGGAGGAGGGTTGGTGGGGTTGTCACTAGTACTATGGTCCCACCACTTAGGTCCCTGACGAAAGCAAAGTCACTCACTAATTCTCTTCAGGATGTCTTCTCCACTACATGAGAGTTAAAGTTGGTCTTCTTCAGTCCTGGAGTCAACTATTACAGATCATACACAGCCCCAGTCAGACCCATGTAGGCTACATGTGGGATGCCATCCCAGAACTGGCAACACTTATAAAAACAAATCATACAAATAGTTATTCTGCCTACTTATCTATATTCTTGGGAAGGAAAACTTGGACCTCTTGTCTAAAAGTCAGTGTCAGTAACTGTCTTCCCTCTTAAATGTAATATACATAACCAGGTCATTACAACAACTGACAGTTGAACTGTAGCAGCAAACAACCCAATTATCTAACCCACACAATTATTTCATGTAAATTAGTGGCATTGCTTTCCTGAGAGCTTACCGGCTCACTGGAAGAGAGCTGAATCACACTGCTATTTGTCCAGAGTTATCTGAATTTATCCTTTCTACCATAGTTTATAGTCTGAAAGAGGTCAAACCTTATTTTTATTATCTTATACTGTCTTCTCTGGTGAAAGAGAAAAACGGGGAAAGACAGGTTTTACATCTGTTTTGCTGTGAGAAGAGGTATGACTTTGCAGAGAGCTGATTGGACAAAGCAGAATCCTTTGCTATTTGAAGAGCTAGCTGAGGAAAGGCTACATGGCCGCTACAACTTGAGAAGGAGAAACTCTTCAGAGCCCTCAAAAATTTTGAGGAGTTTGGCAATTTTCCAACTTAAGGGAACTTTAAATCACCGAAAGAGCACAACACTTTCTGAGCACCCTGCCAAGGGTGGCAATGTGTTAAAAGAATTTGTCATTACTTCAGCCGCCTGAGAGCAGCAGAGAAGAAGCTATTCTCAGCAGGAGAGACAGGAGGACTACAAGGGGAGCAGAAAGCAGTGGAGTGGTTTAGGCTAGCCCTAGTCAGTGAAGTTTAGTGCAGATTGTTTTCTAGAGAGATCTAGGACATAAAGTCCCGCCATCCAAAGTCATGAATTGTCCTCCCTGGGCACAAATTTCCGTATTCATGTTCCTCCCTGCTAGATGTGTTTGTGTACCCATTTCTTCTCTGGAACACTGTGAATTCTTGGGAGAATATGACCCAGGTTTATTCATTGATTATTATAGCTTTATTATTCCTCCTCTTTTCTTCTATTGAGTAAATATTATTCCTGCTTTTGTCTTACCATTTCATAAATGTTTTATATTTAAGAGTCAATGGTGTAATCATGACTGATTTTGTGTATATGGGAAGGATAGTAGTTAGGGCTCAGGAGCTACAGGGGTGAGTTATTCTAAGAACCTTGATAGAGCTGAATAGTAGCCATAAGGCTATCACTTTGGGAATACCACCGTGACAAGACAATGCAGATGCAGCTGGGATGAGATAGGAAGCCCCAGTCCTGGGATAGAACCTGGGGACAGTTGGGAGATCAGTGCCATGTGTGGGCTATATTTGGACCTGTTTATTTCCCCCATTGGAAGGTAAACTCCTTGAAGGAAGGACTTTTTCCCTTTTCATCCCTCCCCCAATTTTTCCTTTCAGAACTCAGGGCAGGGCTTTGCCCATAATAAGCATTTAATTAATTGTTGACTTTTTAAAATGTCTCTTTATTAGCATCCTATGATTTGTGGACAGTGATATCTTGGACAACATAAATGGGGATGGCTTATTTTCTTGTTCCCCTAGAATAATACGAACATACAGAGTTCATTTATAACAAAGACATCACTTACTTTATTTCGATCTTGTACAACCAGTACTTTTCCAGTGTCTTCATCAAATACAGCACCTGTTAGGAGGAAAGTATAGATGAAGGAAAATTAAATTTGGACTCCTCCAGCTCTCTGCCCTAGCCAACTCCTAATCACTCTTCAAGATCTAGCTCAAAGCCCACCTTCTCCAAGCAGCCTCATATGACCACATCAATCTTCCTTCCTTCTTTCCTTTTTCTTTCCTCCTTCCTTCCTTCCCTTCTTCCTACCCCCTTCTCTCTCCCTTCCTCCCTCCCTTTCTTCCTTCCTCCTCTCTCTTCTTCCCTTCTTTCCTTTCTTCCATCTGTCTCTCTCCATCCATCTGTTTCTCCCAACTTCCATTCTCTGAGTTCCTCCACATTACACTTGTACCTCTCTTCTGGTACCTCACATGTCCCTTATACCTTGGTAACCTCTGAGCATGCTTTCCCCACAGCCAGACTGAAAGCTTCCAAAGAGCAGAGAAAACCTCTTATCTATCACTATATCCCCCAGAGTGTCCTGTAAAGTGCCTGAGGGTTTGCTCTGCACCAGGTTTATCTCAAACCAATCCAATGAATCAGGCTTAGAATTAGCACACAATGAAAAATACCCATTGTGATAAGAGCAGCGTCTTCCCCATGAAAGCTAGACTAGTTTTTCCATAAAAGGTATTGAAGGCATACTTGAGATTTATTGGTCCAGGGGATTAACCAGCGACATAGCTTCCTGGTGACCTAAGTACAAAAGTGAGTGCTGGAGAGGTGAGGACCTGTTCCTTCAAAATTTTTCTTTCTTTGGGTGAGGCAATTGGGGGGCTAAGTGACCTGCTCAGAGTCACACACCTCGTGAGTGTTATGTGTTTGAGGCCAAATTTGAACTCAGGTCCTCCTGAATCCAGGGCCGGTGCTCTATCCACTACACCACCTAACTGCCCCATGTTCCTTCAAACCTGACAAATGCTTTTGAGAAATGAACCAGCACTACCAAAGCAAAGGCAATGAAGCTACCTCTGCCCGCCTGAATCAATGCTGGGTCCTTCCTGAATCTTGTATTTTCACTGATTATTCCATAGACCTGGAATTCTCTTTTTCTTCATCTCTATCTCCTGCCTTCCTCAAGTCCCAGCTAAAACCCTATCTTCTGTGAGAAGTCTTTCGTCATCCCCCCTAATGAGGGTGCATGCCTTCTGTTAATTAGGTTCAATTCATCCTCTATATATCTTGTCTGTACCTGGTTGTTTGAGCCACTAGGTGGCACAGTGGATAGAGCTCCAGGCCTGGTCAGGAAGATTCATCTTCCTGAGTTCAAATCCAGCCTCAGACACTTACTAGCTGTGTGACCCTGGGCAAGTCACTTCACCCTGTTTGTCTCAGTTTCCTCATCTGTAAAATGTGCTGGAGAAGGAAATGGCAAACCAGTCCAGTACCTCTGCCAAGAAAACTGAACAAAAGCTCAACAAGAACAACACATAGTTGTTTAAATGTTGTCTCTCCCATTAAACTATAAGTTCCTTGAGGGCAGGGACTGTCTTTTGTTATTCTTTGTGTTCCCAGTGCTTAGAACAGTGCCTGGCACCTACTAGGTGCTTAACAAATACTTGTTAACTGTCTGACTGACTCATTGTACTTTGGAATCGGCTCTAGTCAGGCCTGGCCCACAACACTCATGGACCATAAAATTCAATAAAAATAAATGTACTCACAGTAAGATTAAAATGCAACTTACTAAAAACAGACACTGTTCTCTGCATTTGCCAGAATGAAAGCATCGGGTCAGAAGCACATTTGGCAGGGCAATGAGAATTCTGCTATACTTTAGGAACATATATTTCCCAATGATGTGGCTTTTTTTTTTGCCTCCAGTCCTTTGAATCGATCAAATCCTGAGGACAACCTCAGTCAACAGAGTGCTGAAATTGGAGTCAGAATGATCCGCCTTCAAATCCTGCCTTTTACTAGCTACCTGACCCTGAGCAAATCACTTGACTCACAACCTCAGTTTTTTTCATCTGTAAAATGGGAACAATAATAGTGACTACCTCATGGGGTACTGTGATGAACAAGAGAGATCAAATATATAGAGCACTTTGCAGACCTTGGAGTATTGGGTAAAGTCTAGTTACCGTCATTCTCACTGTTGTTGTAATTCTTATAACCCAGCCTGTATAAAACAGATTCTGCTCCTGCCACTTGCTGGCAAGGTCCCCCAAATCATCCAGGATACCTGCCACCACTTAAATCACCCTCAGGCCCTTATTAAACAACTCTGGATTCCCACGTTTAGCACAGTTCCTGGCGTATAGTAGGCACTTCATAAATGTTGATTGAATGAATAAATGGTACTGGGGAAGAAGAAAATGTAATTAAGACACAGTCCCCATCTTGGAGCAGCCTGTGGTCTAAGAGAAGAAATGAATGGCCCTGTGTGCCCCTGACTTCATGGTGCACTTCTTGTATTTCATAAGGTGCTTAACATATATGAGTCTATATGGTGGTTACTTTGTACGTGGAATATTACAGAATCTGATAGTTGGAATCCATCGATCAATCACTAAGCATTTATTAAGCACCCACTATGTGTCAGGCAGTGTCCTAGAAGCTGGGGACGCTCAAAGGCACTCTGCCCTCAAAGGCCTTATGTTCTAATAGGAGAGGGAGAAATACCATGTAAATATGTAGCTACCTGCAAGATAATACACAAGGTAGAAGGTGCTAGCACCCTGGGGAGCTGGAAGGGCTTTCTGCAGAGGGTGGGATCTGAGCTGAGTCTTGATGGAAGCCAGGGATTCTAAGAGAAGGAGGTGAGAATATTCCAAGCATGGGGGACAGCCAGTACGAAGGCACGGACATGAAAGATAGACCAGAAAGGATCTCAGCAGCCACTTTATCCAACAGACCCAGAAAGGAATCACCATTGTTGTACACTTGACAAGTGATTCTTCTGCTGCTGCGTAAAGACCCCCACAGAGGAGGGACTTACTGCCTCCAGAACCAACCCCTTCTACATTTACTGAGCTCTGACCCTACTAGGCAGCTTCATAAAGAGAGAACCAGAACTTTATCTAACCTTGCATCCTTCCCAGGGGCAGCTGGCACAGTGCACGTAATCGGCACTTCATAGGTTTGTTGAATTAATGGTGAGGTCTAGTGGAAAGAACACTGGATTTGGAGACAAAAAACTGGGTTCAAACATCTTTTACTACCTGTGTGGGCTTGGGAAAGTCTGCTAAGCTCTTTGGGCCTGAGGGTCCCCCAGGGGAAATGAGGAGAGAGGGTTGGATAATTTCCAAGCTCCCATTTTGCTCTAGCGGCCATGATTCTACAGAAAATACAAAACAGAATTGGGTCAAGTACATAGAAGAGGCATGAATGAGGCTCTAGAAAATTTTATAAGACAGGAGATCACTTTTGGCTGGGAGGGTGGGTCAAGAAAATCTTGGAATCATAAAAGCTGGATTTCAAATCCTGAGTCTGACACTTACTAACTACAGAACCATGGACAAGTCAGCTAACCTCTCTGAACCTCAGTTTCCTCATCTGTATAATGAGGGTAAGAATTCCTGAAGTATGTACTTCACAGGGCTATCATGATGCTCAGATGAGATAAAATAGATGCTGTGCAAACTTCAAAGAGCCACAGACATGTCCGTTATGCTTAACCATAAGAATAATGAACATACTTTTACAACACTGGACATTTTAGTCATATTCTTAGCATAATTCCAAAGAGGGAGTCCATTACTAAACATTCCAAAGTCTTTGACCCAGACATCTCGCTGTTGGGCATATTCTCCAAGGAGATTAAGGACAAAATAACAAGGCCTCCTGTACACCAAAATGTCAGTAGGAGCACTTTTTGTGACAGCACAGACCTGGAAAGGAAGTAGATGCCTGTCAATCAAGTTGTGGCATACAAATATGATGTAATATTACTGCCTTTTCAGAAACAATGACTGTGAAGAATTGAAGGAGGGCCAGGAAAGTTCACATGGACTGGTGCACTATTTATGAAGTCAGCAGAACCATGGAAAAAATAACCACAAACATCGTAAATAGAAAGAAGAGAGAACACCTGATTGTGAAGTAATTACAATGACCAAGCTTGGTGCTGGCGCCAGTTCTGTCCTGATTCCAAGGCCAGTGCTGGACTAGGTAAAAACAGCCTTCTCCTAAAGAAAAACAACCTGCTCTGTACTATTAAAGTAATTTTTAAAAATCATCAAGCAATCAATAATCAGACTGTGTGCTATCAGAAAACATACTTTCTATTCTATTTGGCTTTGAGCTGACGTGTTATCCTGGAGGAAATGATGCCAACAAAATACTAAAATGGATACATACCCTTAAAATTCAGTAATACAGTATATTTGTTAGAGGATCAAATTTGTAGTTCATTATTGCAGGTACTAAGACCTGGGGGAAAAATCAGGTACCGTGAAATCAAAATGTGAGTGCCCCCTGGTGGTCCTGACTTGAAAGTTATGGTAGCCATAATTGGAATGATAACTCCTATTTCAACTATGGTGCTAAGATGCTTTCTGGGGACCAGTCACCATCTTCTAGCCAAAGCCAACGGCTTTGGGGTCCATGAACTTAGATGGGAAAAAAATTTACAGCTTTATTTTCACTAATCTATAATTGAAATGTAGTATTTCCTTCAGTTTTTAAAAACATTATTATTTTAAAAACATTATTTTGTTTATTTTTAAAATTATTTATTTATTCATTTTTAGTTTTTAACATTCATTTCCATAAGATTTTGAGTTTTAAATTCTCTCCCCCTCCCTCTTCTTCCCCCTTCCCAAGATGGCGTGCAATCTGATATAAGCTCTACTTGTACATTTATATTAAACATATTTTCACATTAGTCATGATGTAAAGAAGAATTAGAACTAATGGGAGGAACCACAAGAATGAAGAAACAAAAGAAAAGAAAAGAAAAGGAGAGCAAATGGTATGCTTCCATCTGCATTCAGACTTCAAAGTTCTTTCTCTGGCTGTGGATAGCATTTTCCATCATAAGTCTTTTGAAGTTGTCTTAGATTCTAGCATTGCTGAGAAGAGCTAAATCTATCAAGGTCAGTCATTGCACAATGTGGCTATTCCTGTGTACAATGGTCTCCTGGTTCTGTTCACTTCACTCTGCATTGGTTCATATAAGTCTTTGCAGGTTTTTCTGAAGTCTGCCCGCTCATCATTTCTTAGAGCACAGTAGTATTCCATTACATTCATATGCCACAACTTTAAAAACATTATTTTAAAAACATTATTAGGTCTGTAGGTTTTGCCAGATTGCCAGAGGGGTACAAGAGAAATGACAGATTAGGAATTCCTGGGCCAGATAATCTCTGCTGCCCTTTTAAACTCTTAATTTACAATTCTGTGATCCCAAATGTTCCAAAGTCTTAGTGCAGTTTTAAGCACTTAATCTTTTAAAACCTTTAAAGAAAAAAACATATTTAAAAGTGTTCCTTAGCTGGGTGTTACATTCTCTGAGGCAGAAGCCTTAGTTGCTCTCACTGGTAAAGTTAAAGAGCTTGGAATTTGGGTTAAGGGTGGCTTAACAAAGCCTGAATTTAAGCAGAAAAGTCAGGTCCTTGGACATCCCAGTAATAGACTACAGAAGAGGTGACATACCCCTGTTCTTTGTCGTTGTTCAGTGGTTCAGGCATGTCTGACTCTTGGTGACCTCTTGGACCACAGCACGCCAGCCCTTCTATTCTCCACTATCTCTTAAAGTCAGTCCAGGTGCATTCATTGTTTCCACGACGCTATCTATCCACCTCATCCTCTGTCTTTTGCCTTCAATCTTTCCCAACATCAAGGTCTTTTCCACCGAGTCCTATCTTCTCATTATGTGGCCAAAGTATTTAAGCTTCACTTTCAGTATTTGTCCTTCCAGTGAATAGCCTGAATTAATTTTTTTAAAGCATCAATTGATTTTATCTTCTTGCCGTCCAAGAGACTTTCAAAAGTCTTCTCCAGGACCACAATTCGATTCAGTGTCAATTCAGGCTGTGTGCTGATCGCCAATCAGCACGCACTGGTCAGATACACTCCCTGGCTGCAGGTTCTTCCGTGACTACTACACTGAGCTGGATGGCATCTGGGCAGATTTCATACTCTATTACCAGCCAGGGAACTGAGCAGAGAAATTAAAGGCCTGGATTCTCTGGAATCCACATCCATCCATCAGGCTTGTTAGATAGAGGTGGCATCAACCTACTAATAAGCTTTTACTGAGCACCCATTGTATATACAAGGGATCATGCTGGGCCCTATGGTGAGGGGGGGGGAAGCAAAGCCACAAAAGGGCTAATCAATCCCTCTCATTTTACAGATGAGGAAACTGAGGCTAGGAGAGGGGAATGGTCTTTCTCAAGCTAATAAAGGTAGTAGAAAGGCTGGGATTTGGACAAGGGCAGTGTTACACAGCAGATAGAAGGCTATCCTTGGAGCCAGGAAGACTCTGATACAACATGGCTGGGCAACTCATTTAATCTCAGACTATCAGTTGCAGAAAACGTGCTGACCTGCACTCATGAATGGGATGGTGTTTCCTCACATGAGAGCTCCCATCAGTGAAATCTCAGGTCTTCATCTATTTCTCTTTTTTTTTGCAGCACTATAGCCAAGGTACAAAGTGAGGTTTCAAAGTGTGTGAATGAAATACAATGATGAACCCCACTAAGAATACGTTTAATCTGCATGAGGCTATGCTGATCTCTTTGTAGGAAGGGTAAGTATGTTGGGAAATCAACCTTGCTAAATGCCCTGCAATTTAATGTGGTGAGGAGGGAAGGATGTTTGGGCAGATGCCATGTGGAAGTTGTCATAGCATCATTATTATAATTATGAAATTACACTTTCATAAATGAAGTAACCAAGCTCAGATTCTGAGAGTGATTGTTGATGTCAACAAAGATAGTGGAGGCAAAATAATTATGTTAATTCTATGATTTGGTGCATAAAAACAGAGTAAATGACTCAACTGGGGCTCGCTCTTGAACGACGAGTACCTTCATTAGTCTGAGGATATGCTGGTCTGCTTTAAGGTTCCAACAGAAACCATATGAGGTGTAAAGAGATATATTTTAGTGTGTGGCTTATGAAATGTGTTCTTATCTGTGCTTTTAAGTGCTAAAGTTCAAGAGAGAGAGGTCAGTTTTGGCAAATGTGGTCGGGCAAGAAGAAGCTTCTATGGAGAAACCTGGACATTGTTGTTGAGTCATTTCAGTCACATTTGACTCTTTGTGACCCCATTTGGGGTCTTCTTAGCAAAGATACTGGAGTGGGTTGCCATTTCCTTCTTTAGCTCATTTTACAGATGAGGAAACTGAGGCAAACAGGGTAAAGTGACTTGCCTAGGATCACACAGCTAGTAAGTATCTGAGCTTGAATTTGAGCTCATATCTTCCTGATTTAGGACCCGGGCATTAATCTACTGTTGGATTGTGGAGATGCTCAAATACCATGCTAAGAAATTTTGACTATCTCTTGTAGGTTATAAGGAATCATTAAAGGGTTTTGAGCAACAGAGTACTAGTGTGAAAGGAAAGAAGCAGAGACGATGCTAAATCTGATAGCAGTATATAAGATAGGGTGAAGGAAAGAGGGACCACAGACTTGGAAACCAGAGGAGGGGTTGTTGCAATTCTCCCAACCAGAGATGGGGTTATTGCAATATTCCTGGTAAAGGGGAACAAGAAACTTGAATGGCATCAAATGGAAAATAAGGGATGGAGAAATGAAGAAAAAATGGATAGGGTGAAAAAGTCAATAACTGATTATATTCAGGAAGCATGGGAAATGAACGAGTCACAGATGGCTTCACTGTTTCAAGCCTGGGAAAATGATGGTCATCCTGACAAGAAGGGACGGTTCTGTGAGGGTTGGATCATAGGGTTTCCTAACTCCACTCAGCAAGGTCCTTTCCAATGGTACTTAACATTACATAATCAGGCAACAGCAGTTGGCTTATTGGGACTGATCCAATAATTACTGAAATTGTATCCATCCTATCTAGGTGGAGATGGGAGAAGCTGGCTGATGTCCATGAGATAACTGGTAGCCTTCTCCACTCACAACACCCACATCCTCACATAGGAAACAGAGAAATTCTTAAGGACTTGGATACATTGAATTTACCCAGGCTAGACATAGTTACAGGACCACAGATCCAGATCTGGAAGGAATCTCAAAGGTCATCTAATCCTAGCCCTTCTTTTTACAGATAAGGAAACTGAGGCCCTGAGAATGACACAGCTTGTTCAAGGTCACACCGGGTAGTAAGAATCAGGATTCAAACTCAGTTCTCTGATAACATAATCCTTCTCTTCTAATGTATCTTTAACTTAGGGCATGAATAATGGACTGAAAGGGGGGGCAGTCAGGGTGGGTAAAGGCTTAGGCTGGGACTGTCCTCTTCAATCTACACCGATATGAACTATTGTTGTTCAGTTGTTGTTTTTCTGTCCAGTTCGTTACACCATTTGGGATTTTCTTGTCAAAGATACTGGAGGGGTCTGCCATTTTCTTCTCTAGCTTATTTTACAGATGAAGAAACTAAGGCAAATAGAGTTAAGTGACTTGCCCAGGGTCATGCAGCTAGTAAGTGTTTGAGGTCAAATTTGAACTCAGGGAGATTAGTCTTCCAGACTCCAGGTCTGGCACTCTTTCCACTGCAGCGCCACCTAGATGCTCGATGAATTATTAGCTATCCTTTAAAACTCATAATTTGTTAAAAGAGAGGTCTTCTGCTCAGAGTTTGGGGATAGTAGGAAGCTGAGTTAATGATAAAGCATTTTTTTTTCCTTGGTGAGGCAATCAGGATTAAGTGACTTGCCCAAGGTCACACAGCTAATAAGTGTTAAGTGTTTGAGGCCGGATTTGAACTCAGGTGTTCCTAACTCCAAGGCCAGAGCTCTATCCACTATGCCATCTAGCTGCCCCTTGATAAGGCATTTTTGAAAAGCACCAATAAGACAGTTTAAAAATACACTGAAGGGGGAAAAAAGAACACAAATAGAATTCTGCTACTACCTTGACAAACAGTATACATGTAGCACCCTTTCTGGGCTACCTCCCAAGTCCATACTCCTGGGTTTATAGGTTGAGTCCCCAGAAGAATGACTACTCTCCTATGTTGCAAAGGATGTTCTAGGGTTGGGGCAGCCAGGTGGAGCAGTGGATAGAGCACTGGCCCTGAAGTCAGTACAACCTGAGTTCAAATCCGGCCTCAGACACTTGACACTTACTAGCTGTGTGACCCTGGGCAAGTCACTTAACCCCAATTGCCTACAAAAAAAAAAGAGGCAAAGATACTCTGGGGTTTCATACTTTTAAACCTATAGCTTACGAGCCCCCACTGGTGAGCTTCTCTTCGATAGGCAGCCAGAAGATACAATTAGCTCAAAGCAAAAATATTTAGTAAGATGGCATAATTAGAACAATAGCTACGAGACATTCTCTTTCCCTGCCCTTCTCCCTTCCAAATTTGAAACATACTGGCCCACAAAACTGCAAAGCACTAGAGAGAAGAGTGAGCAACAATTTAGATTACAGCTAGGATCCGATTAGTGTGAATAATGAAACCTGGGAAGTGATCATATATTTGAATTTGCACTTTTCAAAGTTACGATTACGGAAAATATGGTAATTGGTTCCGGACCAATGGGGAAATATGCAGGGTGAATTCAAATAATGAGACTACTTCAAAGGATTCATCACTCACACTAATCGTGACCTAGCTGTACCTTGGCTATGAAGTACACATGTGACGAAGATAATTTATGTGTGGCTATAGCATCCTGATGTCTTTTTTGCTCTCAGGGTCCTCACGCTGCTCCACTCTAGATGAAACATCTCTGCTGGAAGGGTCATTCAGCCAAGCTCCCCGAGCCTGCTCTTTACAGCTCAACTACCTACTGCCAGGGCTAGTCTTCTTCTGAATTAGTGGTTGGCTCTCTTCTCTGCTTCCGGGGGTCACACTCCTTGAAGCTTCTCCTGTCTTGAACTCCACAGCTGTTCAAGTCTCAAATTCTTTGCCTGGTGCTCAGGGGTGACACGCTTGTTTTGTAAGGGCTATTGGGGCAATGGTCAATCTTTGACCTTGTTCATTGACAGCTTCCTTTCTAATTTCATCAGGGAGAATTTCTTACTTTGTAAAGGGTTAACAGGATATGGACATGTTTTTATATTTCATTAACATATTAATGCCTAGTTTCTTCCTCCTCCCAAATACATGGTTGTAGGCATTAGGCACACAGATATCATGTTACAAAATTCTCATAGGTTACCACTTGTCTTAGTGCTTCCAACGGCCTGCCAGAATCAAAGAAGGGAAAAGGAGAAAGAAAATCAAAGTTTCCTTCTCAGAGGGAAAGTCTGGTTTTAATGAGGCTTTTAATAGCAATAGGGATTGACTGGAAGTCATTCCTGCACCCTCAGGGTCACACGGCTAGTGAGTGTCTGAGGCTGGATTTGAACTCATGAAGATGTGTCTTAATGATTCTGGGTCTGGTGCTTTATGCACTGAGTCACCTAGCTGCTCCTCATTTCTGAGTGTAACTGGGTAACAGGAATAAATGATACTGGTGATTAACAGAGAGAGGGAGCTTGTGGATGAAGAAATTTCCCTACCCATGTAGGACAGCACCTTCTTTGAAGCTTCCATTTTTAGAGAGCTGCTTAGATGACTGAGAAGGCAAATGCCTTATCCAGAGTAAATGGCAAAAATAGTCTATTTCAAGTCAGAGTACCTGGGTTCAAATCCTGCCTCGGGTACCTATTACCTGTGTCGTCTTGGGCAAGTCACTTTCCTTCCCTAGAGGCCTCAGTTTCCTCAAATGTAAAATCAGGAGGTTGGACTAGCTCACCTTCTAAGGTCCCTTTTAGCTCTGTATCTGTGATCCCATTCTCTCTCTACTGATACTGCTCATGATTTCTTCATAAATTAGAGGGTCTTGGAGATCTGGGTGACTGAAATAGGTGGTGAACCTCTCCTTAGTTATGATGTGCTTTAATTAGGGCATCCCTAAAAATCCCAGTTTGATGCAATAATAGAATACAAATTTATTGAAAAAGCTGGGTCTAAAATCACTTATAAAGAGAGGGTGGAGTGGTTTTCTTTGCCTTCTGTACAATTTTAAAAGCTGCCTGTTTATTATATAAATACCCAAATTAACTACAAAGGACATACGAAGAAAGATGCTATCTACATCCAGAGAAAGAATTGATAAATAGAAGTATATATAGAATTATTTTACATATATATACATATAAATATAGACAAATACATACATACATATACATACATACATACATAAATATATGTACACCCCCCACACACACATATCTACCTACTTGTGTCTAATGGTAGTCATCTCTAGGGAGGGGGTAGGGAAGAAAAAAAGAAATTTACATGATAATTTTGTTGTATATTTGAAAGGAATAGCAAGTCGTGTATGAGAAGATTTGCAGCTTCATGTACAATCACCTTTTTTTATTGCACCATGTTATATAGAAATTCTTGTTTCATTCCATAAATCAAAAATTAAATAAAATTTAAAAACTGAAAGCTGCCTGCCCCTCTTCTTTGAATGGATGAACTGTAAGCCCAGGGAATCCCATGTCTGGCGCAGGGAAGCTCTCCCATACCCAATTTAACGCCTGGTATTTGAAGGAGGCAGGTTTCTCATGGGAAGCATATTCAACCATGTCCCTTGACTCCATGCTGCCCTCTGCTGGTTGGTGCAGGAAACAAACAGAATGCTCCTGGTACTCAGAAAACAGAAGGATGCTCGTGGCAGGCTTCTCTTGTCCCATCCCCTGCCCGCCCCCTTTTTTAGATCTGACCTGAGTCTATGGGGAAAAGACTTTTGTTATGCCAGGAAAGAAGAGATGAGGACTGAGAGCATTCCAGGCCCAGACTCGAGAGATGGCACTGTCTCGTTCGATGGCCAGGCAGAGGCCAGTATCATGGGTCACCGAGTACATTGGGGAGGGTAGAAGGTAGAAGAAGACTGGGCAGGTTAGGAAGAGATTTGCAGCCAAACAGGATGGTAAGGGAATTTCATGCCATATGAGGACTGGCTGGAGGAACTAGATAAGTTTTGCCTGGAAAAGAGACTTAATAAGGGGGTGGAATGGGGGTGGGAGGATGCCTTTAAACATCTGAAAGAGGCATATAGAAGGGGGATTAGATTCATTTTTCTGTCTCACAGTAAGAAAAGATTTCCTAACAATCGATGCTCTCCAAAGTACAATGGCTACCTCAGGAAGTTAGTGAGCCTACTATTAAGTGCCTACTGTGTGCCAGGCACTGTGCTGAGCCCTTTACAAATATTATCTCATTTGATCCTCCCAACAACCCTGGGAGGTAGGTGCTGTTACTATCCCCATTTAGCAGTTGAGAAAACTGAGGCAGATAGTTTGGGCAGGGTCACACGGCTGAATTTGAACTCGGGTCTTCCTGAATCCATATCTAGTTGTCTTACTCACTGTGCTACCTAGCTGCCTCGGGTCCCTGTCACTGGAGGCCACAGGGATCACAGGACCATAGATTTAAAGCGGAAGGGACTTCTGAGTTGACTTGCCCAAGGTCACAGAGGCAGGATCACAGATTTAGAGCCAGCAAGGACCTCACAGGACACCTCGTCCAATCCCTCATTGTACGGATGACAAGGTGAGGCCCAGAGAGGTTGAGAAACTTGCCAAAGGGCACATAGATTTTGAGCGCCTTCTTTTCTAGCACCTTCTCTGTTAATCATTTCCCATTTATCCCATGTATATCTTCCTTGTACACACACACACACACACACACACACACACACACACACACACACACTAATGGGGGAGACAACAAGCAAACATATATAATTATAACATAATAATATTATTATTATGAACATAACATAATATATAATTAGATAATGATATACATTATACAACATAATATTTTATAATATATTATATTTTTATATTCTAACATATATTCTGTTGTCATTGAATTATGTCTGATTCTTCGCAACCCCATCTGAGGTTTTCTTAGCAAAGATATGGGAATGGTTTGCCTTTTCCTTCTGCAACTCATTTTACAGATGAGGAAACTGAGGCAAAAAGGGTTAAATGACTTGCCTAGGGTCACACAGATAGTAAGTGTCTGAGGCTGGATTTGAATGCAGGAAGATGAGTCTTATTGCCTGACACTCTAAACACTATGGTGCCACCTAGCTGCCCAGTATAGTCTTACAATAATGCCTTGAAATATAATAGATTAATATAATATTTATCTCTGTTTGCTTGTTGTGTCCCCCATTAGATTGTGAGCTCCTTGAGGACAGGGCCTGTCTTTTGCCTCTTTTTGGATTCCCAGTGCTCAGCACAGTGTCTATAACACAGCAGGCGCTTAATAAATGCTTATTGATTGACTGAAGTGGCAAAGTCAGGATGTGAAGGCCAGTCCTTTGATTCCAAGCCTAGCATTTTTTCCGTTGTCCTGCCAGGATTTGGACCCAGGACTTCGGACCTCATACCCACTGGTCTTTGCACACAGCACACCGCTTCTCTAATGTGGAGGAAATCTCTGTTAAGGTCTCCTGCACTCTGAGAACTGTTCCCTGAATGGGGATTCACTGGGTAATCTTAGCTCTCAGATGCAAGAAATCGGGTGGACTTCCAGTTTACCAGATTCTACAAGATATGAATTTGGGGAGATTGCTGGCTTGGGCACTGACCTGCTACTCCTACTTGATGGGTGGCATAGCCCGGCAAGCGGCTGGGCCCTTCCCCCAGCCACAGGGTCATCAGAGATGCATCAGCCTCTGCATGGTGAAAGCGAAGGCCCAGGGAAGCCGCTGGGCTTATAAACTGGCTTTGGAAGATGGGGACGTGCAGCCAGATGGCTACTCTGCCCTCTGCTCGCCATTGCTGGATTGAGGCTGCAATTGAGAAGGATGAAACAAAAGTATTTTTTAAAAAGATTGCTTGTATTATCTTTTTTTCACATCACCCAAAGCCTCCTTTCCCCCCTTCCCCTCCCAGAATGCATCTCTCTCTCTCTCTTTTTTTTGGGGGCGGGGTGAGGCAATTGGGGTTAAGTGACTTGCCCAGAGTCCCAGGGCTAGTAATTGTCATGTGTCTGAGGCCGGATTTGAACTCAGGTCCTCCTGACTTCAGGGCCAGTGTTCTATGCA
>NW_020949971.1:9383213-9399331 GCF_900497805.2 Vombatus ursinus
AGCTCTTCTTACTAGGATCCTTGAGGCTAGGGCATAATGTATTTCTTGGGTATCTTCCACATGCCCCGTCCACACAAGAAGAGTGTGGAAGCATATTAAAAACCCTCTTTTTTTAGTTTCTCTAGAAATACTAAGAAATACTTTTCTCTTAAGTTCTAGTTCTAGGCTCCAGGGAAAAGCAAGGGCTTGGAAAGGTGGGTGACAGGATGAACAGATCTTTCATTAAGTGAATAGATTAAAAGGTAATCTTTTCAATTTCTCCAGGAAGGGATCACCCCAGGGTCCACCCTCTAGGGAAATGGCCTCTCCACAAGTCTATTGGAGGCACCTTCCTATTTAATCCGATCTGTGAGAGAGATCTCTGGGAGGGATCTCATTGACTCCCCAAGAGATGGGGTCTGGGAGGAATGGGCTGGGACTTGCTCAATTTCTATAAGGTCAGCCCAGAACTGCATTGTTATGCACTGTAACATTCTTCCTTCTGATTCCGGTACTGTCAGAAATCTTTTGAGGGCATGTTGGAAGGCACGGGGGACTGTGCCTGTTTGGACATATCTTTCTCCAAGTTAGAAATGACACATATAACATATATCTAATATATTATTAATATAATTATTCTTAATATAATATATTGGAACAGTTTAATATCATGAAATAGATTGTTTTATCATATATTATACACAATTATATATTAAATTACATAACGTAATATTGTATATTATATATGATATACTATGTTATGGACTAATATAATTCTATGTTGTTGTTGAGTCATGTCTGACCCTTTGTGACCCCATCTAGGGTTTTCTTGGCCAAGATACTGGAGTGGTTTGTCCTCTCCTTCTCCAGTTCATTTTACAGATGAGGAAACTGAGGCAAATGGGGTTAAGTGATTTGCCCAGGATCACAGAGCTAGTGAGTATCTAAGGCCAGATTTGAAGTCAGAAGATGATTAATTATAAGTATTATTAATTAGTATTCTATGGTATTAGTAGGTGGAGCACACTGGTTAAGTAAAGAATGCTCAACCTAACGTCTTCTAGTTAGTGGAGATGCACCAGCCCCTTCTGCTACCTGGGAAATGCAGATATGGAAAAGGGCTGACGGGGGAGAGTGTATTTATGACTACATATAAAGTGTTAGCAAGTTGTGTGATGTTCAATGTAGAGAAGCATTTGGAGACAGAAGGTCTGGGTTTGAATTCTGCTTCTGTTAATATCCACGTGACCTTGGACAAACCCTTCCCCTTTTGAGTCACAGTCTTAGTCCAAAAAGAGGGATGGATATCTACCTAGCTTCCCTCCAGCTTTGAGCCTGTGCTTTCGGTACGGTACAAACAACAGAGGTCTCTGGTTTGTCCAATTTAGAATTTGCAATGGGAGAGGGTAGTGTGGGGTGGGGAAGAGGGAAAAAGGGAGGAAAGGAGAAGGATGGGGGAGGGGAGAGCAGAAATTGGAGCCCTGGAGGCAGGAAAACCTGGGCCTGTCCCTGCCTCCCACACAAACTGGCTGTGTGATCCTGGGCCAGTCACTGTTAAGCTCTCAGTAATCTAGGGAACACTCTAAGATTTGAAACTGAAGAGAAGGTTCCCAAGCTGCACAGGTAGAAGAAATGACTCCCTCAGAAACCTGGGGTCGTTGTTTCCTATTGGGAAAGCAACCAAGAGAAATAAAACATTTTAGATAAAGCTTTGACGCAATACCAAAATCCTCTGGAAAGGAGGACCAAAGGGGGCCTTGGGGAGCTCTCACCCCCTACAACTGGCTGTCTGGCCTGGGGCTGCCTCCTAGCCCAGCCAAGGGGCCCCCCAGGCAGCGTTTGCAAAGCGATTTACACTTGTTATTCGGTTGAGTCTCACAACTGTCCCTTCAGGGTGCACTCCAGACTCCCGGACTTTCCCCACAATGTCTCAGAAATGCCCCTGCTTGGTTACTCCAGTCCAAAACTTCACACCCCACTGGTGTCCCCACTGCCCCTTCAGCTTCTCCCTCTGATTGGCTGGTTCCTTCCAGACCTCCGTTTAAGAGAGCCCAGGCCACCATGCCTTCATATCTCTCTCCAGGCTGCCCTCCTGACTCTCCTGGATTTTCTCTACTATGCCCCCTGCCTGGTACTATCTTCTTTACCCACTTCCCCCGTTTATATGTGGTCTTCCCACATTAGAATGTAAGCTCTTGGAGGGCAGGAACTGTCTGCTTGTTTTTGTATTCCTAGTCCCGAACATTTAGTAATTGCTTAACAAAGGCCTGTTGACCCCTCCAGGAAGCATTTTACAAATGAAGAAACTGAGGCACAGAGGGTTTTTGTTTTTTTTTCTTGGTGACTTTCCCAAGGTCCCCCAGCCAGTGTTTGAGGTAGAATTTGAACCTGGTCTTCCTGACTCCAGGGTCAGAGTTCTGTTCGCTGCACCACCCAGGTGCCGTGGGCCATCCCGGCGGCAAAAACCCAGCAGATCAGGGTTCAAAGACTGGCTCAGCCACTTCCGGGCGAGACTCGGCTTAGGGCAAGCGTCCTGGCAATCCTGGCTAACTTCTCCTCAGCGCTTTCAGGATTGCAAAGCGAGGAGCACACGGGACATCTCGTTTGACGCCCCCTAAAAGGCCACGCCAGGCTAGCCCGGCTGCATTCTGTGCGGTGGAGACGAAGGCCAATAAATGCCTGTCGTCCAGATGGGGAGACTGAGGCCAGGAGTGCTAACCAGGGCTGAGCCCGGACAGGACCCAGGCTCTGCACGCGGGGGGAGGGGGCGGCGCACTTGCCCTGGAGCCACGTCCGGAAGGCGGCCGGGTCCGGGCTGTCCGCAGGCTGGAGCTGGCCCAAGCGCACTGTAACGCCCCCGAAGCGGTCGACCTCGCCTCGCAGGCCGCTGGACAGCGCGCGGGCGGCCTCCTGCAGCCGTAGCAGCTGCCGCCGCCTCCCCGGTAAGAAGCCCCGCAGAAGCTGCAGCCGTAGCAGCGGCCGCCTCCTCCACGGCAGCAGCCCCGGCCACATCCCGCCTGCAGCCCCGGAGCCCTCCCGGTGCACCGGAGGGGGCGGGGCCGGCCGTAGGCCTGCGAATATCAGCGCCGCCCCGGCCCCATCCCCAGCCTCACCCGGACCTGCTCAAAGACCCAGGAGCGCGGACAGCAGGCTGCACCCCACTGCCCTTTGGAGACTCCAGCAGGGAAGGAAGAGGCCTGGCTCGCAATCCTGGCCTCAGTTTCCTCCTTTGTAACATGACCAGGGCATTACTGGGCCCCGAGCCAACCTTCCCACCCCCTATCCTCTGCCCCCAGGAAGTCGGTACAGCCCCAGGAGGATTCATTAAGCTCCTCTAATGACGTAGGGTGCAGGCTAGCTCCTGACCGCGGCCGGGAAAGCCGCAGCTCGGCCACAGTCCCTGCCTCAGTAGCCGTGCTTGCAAGGCCCAGGTCGGCTCCGGGCTCCGAGGATTTCAACTCGGCGGGGCGGGGCGGGGGCGGAGTCGCGGCAACCTCTGCCCCGGAAGTTTTTCTCTGCGCTCACGGTGTGCGGGCGGCCCGGGCTCCTCCTGCTCCCGGGCCGAGCCTTCCGTGCCGGCATGTCCTCCAAGAAAAGCAGAGCGCGGCGGAGCCAGGGCGCCGGCAGCGGCTCCCCCGGGCCCTCGCCCGCGGGCACGCCCGGCCCTGGCCCTGGCCCCGGCCCCGGCCCCGGCGCCGGCTGCCTGGTCGCGGTGGATTTCGTGGAAAAAGGTGAAACCCTGGGAGGAAGGGCGGGACTGGCCGAAGGGGGCGGGGGCGGGGGCTGCGACCACGTGCGTGCTGCTGAGAGACCCTGCAAAGCTGGGGAGGGGGCCACCCCGTCTGCAGCCAGAGAAGCTGGCATCTGCTCCTGGCTCAGCCCTCTCCTGGCCCCTCCCCTCCGTGGGCCTCAGTTTCCTTCTCTGTCAAATGCGGGTGGCACTAGAAGGGCCCCGTCAGACCCGTGTCCTGTAAACCCATGGCTCTGCCTGATGTGTGAGTGAATGAAAGGAGAGAACAACATTAAGGGGGCCTCTTAACGATGTGTCACGTGGGGCTGGGCATTGCACCTATGATTTCATCCGCAGAGGGAGTCCTTGATGGGGAAATGTCCTCCCCTGGAGCGTCAGCACCTTTTGTCCAGCTCACAGAGCGTTGCCTAGAGTCTTTCCCCGGGTCCCACAGCCTGGATGGGTCCCAGGTGGGATTGAATTCCCAGGTTCTGAGCCCAGCTCTGTAGCCTTCAGCGCTGGGAGTAACCGTAGGAAAGGGAGACTGTTGTTAATATCAACACTCTGATTATGGAGCCGTGTTGGGCTTGCACGTGCTTTTCCTCCCAGTGACCCCACAGAGTAGGTGGTACACGGTGGTTTGCTTTTTCCAGTCTCTTGTTCTGAGCACCTTGAGGTGGGAGACCCCAGCCTCCTGGGTTTCCTAATCTGGATAGGCCGGTGGCCTTGAACCTGCGGTTTAGGAGTGGGATCCCAAGGTGTTTGTGATGCTAGGCAGGCGGTATTACCGACTTAGAGTGGTGTCCAAGGATCCAAGGGTCACTCCTATTTAGAGCCCAGAGGCAGCTTTGAGGTCCTCTAATCCAACCTCTTTGCTTTACAGTTGGGGAAACTGAGGCCCAGAGAGAGGCTGTGCCTTACCCAAGTTTACACTGCCAGTAAGTGGTTAGAGTCAGGATTGAAACCCAGTTCTCTTGCCTACAGATTCATTGATGAAAGGTCAGTTGGTCAGTAAGTATTTGTTAGGTGCCTGCTTTGTGCCAGGCAGGTGCCAGCTCAGTGGCTCAGTGGTTAGAGCACTGGGCTTGGAATCAGGAAAACTCATCTTTATGAATTCAAATCCCGCCTCAGACACTTCCTCTCTAGGTGACCCTGGGCAAGTCACTTAATCCTGTTTGCCTCAGTTTCCTCATCTGTCAAGCTGGAAAAGGAAATGACAAATCACTCTAATATATTTACCAAGAAAACCCCAAATGGGGTCACAAAGAGTCTGATAGGACTGAAAAAACTACTGAACGAGAAAGTGTTCTTTACATTAAGAGGCAGCTTGGTGGTGTAGTAGACAGAGTGCTAGGCCTGGAGTCAGGAAACCCTGAGTTCTAATCCAGTCTCAGATACTGGCAGTGTAACCGTGAGCAAATCACTTACCCTCTGTCTGCCTCAGTTTCCTAAATTGTAAAATGAGAGTAATAATGCACCCTGCCTTCCAGAGTTTTTGTGAATCTTAGGTGAAATAATAATTGCAATGCTCTTAGCACAGTGTGTGGCAGGTAGGATTTGATAAATGCCTGTTCCCTTCCCCCGCCCCACTTGACCTCAATGTGAATTAATATGACCAGAGTGGGAAGGCTCTTATGTATTGTACAAACAGATGATTTTTGTGATTTCATGCCAACCATGCGAGTAGTTGCTTTTATTAAAGTGCTTAAGGAAAAAAAATGTTTTCTTTGCTTTTACAGCAGACGACCCTGTCCCAAAAGCATTCCAAAATTTCTTTTCCCAACTCGGCCTCAACACGATGAAATCTGCCAACCTCTGTATTGGCCGGCCAGCGCTGCTCACCAGTGGGGCCGGACAGCAAGAGGTGAGAGTTCTTGAATTTTGCCAGTTTACTTCCTGACCTTCTGGAGAAAATCGAGGTGTGGGTCTTAACGGCCTATGTTTTCTTTTCTGTGTACAGGTCTGCACCGCGTGGCCTGTGGCAGGATTTCCTGGAAGGAAGGTTGGCCTGAGTGAGGGGGTTCAGAGGAACTTGGGAGTGAAGCCTGGAGATGGGGTCCTGGTAGAGCCTCTCACGGGGACCCTGGTACCGGCTGAGAGAGTGGACCTGGTGCTGAGGTTTGGATCGGTTCTCTGAGGGCTGCTGGGGAGGGGCTGGGGACTCTTGGGTGAACTGTGCGTGGGTTCATTGACATGAGGGGATGAGTGCTGGTTGGCCTGGCTTCCTCCATTGCAATTTTATAATATGATCAGTGCATTTCATTTTAAAATAGATTTTTTTATTACTCCAAAGTGACAGACAGAAACATTTCTATATACAAAGATGAACAGAAAAGGAAGCTCACATTATGAGACCCAGTTCTCTTGCTTGCTTTAAAAACATTTGTAATAAATTCAGTTAATTTCAAAGCTGTCTTTGCTTGTTTGTGTTTTCTTCTGAACTTTCTTCTGTGCATTTAAAAAATACTCCAATGACTTTTTTTCCCTCTTTTTTTGATATTGCAATTTTTTATTAATGCCCCCCCCAAATCCCTCACTTATTATAATTGAATGCAAGTGATGTGTTTTAACGTGGCCTGTTTGTAGACAGGCCTGTGGGTTATTTTGGGGAAGCAGAAAATGGCATTAGGAGATGTCAGAGCTAGAAAGACCTTAGAAATCATCAGGGTCAGAGGTGCTTAACCTTGTTGTTGACAGGCTGGTGAAGCCTATGGACCTATCTCAGATGATATGTTTAAATAATTGAAGGATTTGCTAAATTTCAGTTAGAAGTTAGTAGCAATAAAGGTGTGATTTTTCGTCCCATTCAAGTTCACGTACCTCCGCAAAGCTCTCCATGGACCCAATGTTATGAACCCTTTACTAAGTCCAGTTGAGGTCCTAATAGGTAAGTGACCGGACCTATCCTAGCCCTGATTTGTTGTATCTTAGGCAAGGGGCAGCTAGAGGGCACGGTGGATAGAGTGCAGGGCCTGGAGTCAGGAGGACCTGAGTTCAAATCCGGCCTGAGACACTGATTGGCTCAGACAGTTACTAGCTGTGTGACCCTAGGCAAGTCATTTTACCCTGTATGCCTCTGTTTCCTCATCTGTAAAATAATCTGGAGAAGGAAATAGCAAACCACTCTAGTATCTTTGCGAAGAAAACCCCAAATGAGGTCACAAAGGGTCGAACACAACTGAACAACAAAAATCTTGGGGAAATCATTTCCCCCAGGCATCACCAAAAAAAAAAAAAGTTTCCTTTGGGTGGAGGGAGGGATGAGATGAGGAGAAAATTGGGAACTCAAAATCTTATGGAAGTGAATGTTGAAAACGAAAAATAAATTAATTTAAAAAATTAAAAAAAAAAAAGAAATGTTTCAGCATGGAACTTAGAAGACATCGATGGGAGCTTGACCTTCAGAGGGACAAGGAGGGAGAAGACCTTTGGCCTACATCTGCAAGAAGCAGTCAGACGTCCTGCAAATGTTTAGCTTGGAGAGGAGACTTAGAGGGAGGGGTGACAGCTATCTTCGATGATTTTTGCTGTTTTTGCTGTGTGTTTGCTGGAAGAGGGATTCGAGGCAGCTGTGTGGATAGAGTGCTGGGCTTCAAGCCAAGAAGGCCCAAGGTCAAATCTAGCCTCAGATACTTACCAGCTCTGTGACCCTGGGCAAGTCACTTGTCCCCTCTCTGCCTCAGTTTCCTCATCTGTAAAATGGAGATAATAACAGCACCTACCTCCCAGGGCTGTTGTGGGGGGTCAAAGGAGATCATACCTGTAAAGAGCTTTGCAAACCTTAAAGTGCTCTATAAATGGTAGCACTTACCATTAGTGGCTGTGTGACCCTGGACAAGTCACTTGAACTCTCAGTGTTTGGGGCAACTCTAAGACGCTTAAACTTCAAAGATGCTGACCTGCATTAGTGGACGGAGCTTCTTCTCCGTGAGTTTCCTGCACCAGTGAAGTAAGAGGTTCTGTCCTCATCTCTACCCTCTCATCTTTACTGACCCACTTGGTCACATGTCCATTTCTCCGTGACCCCATTTGGGGTTTTCTTGGCAAAGATACCGGAGGGGTTTGCCATTTCCTTCTCTGGCCCATTTAACAGATGAAGAAAACCGAGGCAAACAGAGTGAGGTGACTTGTCCAGGGTCACCCAGCTACTAAGTGTGTGAGGCTGCATTTGAACTCAGGAAGGTGTGTCTTCCTGACTGGCGCCACCTAGCCATTGGGCTAACCTGCTTTATGGTTCAGGGCTGTCCATATTGCCCGACGTGGGCTTGGCTCGGCGTCTTACGTTTAAACTTCTGGAAAAGGTAATACTGATTTTTTTTTCCTTACTTTCTGTTACAGTGACAGGGATGCAGAAATTAATGAGGAAGAGCTGGCTGCTTGTATTCTGAGAAAATTAGGTGAGCGCGTGCTTTATTTCCACATGTTTTCTTGGTGATTTAGTGAAGGAGGCGGGTGTGAAGCTGTTTCATTAGGCATTAGAATGTAAACTCCTAGAGGCCAGGGTGTGGTTGTTTTGCTTTGGTCACACAGTAGGCTTGCCACTAGGTGGCGCCATAGTGCACAGCGCTGCCTTTGGAATCAGGAAGACTCATCTTCCCTAGTTCAAATCCGGCCTCAGACACTTTCTAGCTGTGTGACCCTGGGCAAGTCACTTAACCCCGTTTGCCTCAGTTTCCTCATCCTTAAAATGAACTAGAGGAAGAAATGGCAAACCACACCAGTATCTTTGCCAGGAGCACCCCGAATGGGGCCACAAAGAGTTGTACATGACTGAAAATGACTGAATAACAACAAAGCTTGTTAAATTGAATTGAATTTTATTGCTTCCCTAAAAATCTTCGGCTTAGATAAGTCCTCATGGAATTGTAGATAACAATAATAACAACCACAATTACAACAACAAGAATGATAACAGTAATTAAAAATAGTAACAATAATAATGATAATAATAGCAACAGTAATAATAATTAGTATTTATATAGAGCTTTGAGGTTTGCAAAACATTTACAAGTATTATCTCATTTGATCCTCATAAGAACCCTAGGAGGTTGGTGTTATTATTTTCCTTATTTTACAGTTGAAGAAACTGAGGCAGGCAGCAGTTAAGGGACTTGCCCAGAATCACACAGTTAGGCAGTGTCTGAGGCTGGATTGGAACTCAGCTCTCCAGATCTTCCTAGCGCTCTGTGCACTGTTGTGCCCCCAGCTGCCGAGCGTGGTTATTGTTGATGTAGAATGCATGAAAAGGTTTAATGTGAACAGTCTTTAGAAACTAGAAGGTGGGCGTCTCTAAGTGTTTGGCTGATGCGCTGATTTATCTTGGAGGCAGGAAGGAGCCGCTGGTGATTTTGGAGAGAGGAAGTAACATGGTTAAGTCTTGGGAAGATGACTTCTGTGTGTGTGTGTGTGTGTGTGTGTCTTTGGGGAGGTGGGGATGGACCCTGGGGATAAGTAACCTGTGTGGGGAGCAGTGTTTGGAGAATAGTCCAATGGAAAGAGTGTTGGCTGTGGAGTGGGAGCCAATCTCCACTTCTGATTATTAACTGGATAAATCACTTCCCCTCCCCTGGGCCTCAGTTTCCCTACCTGTAAAAGAAAGGAGCTGGGCCAGGTGGTCTCTGAGGACTCTTCTAGCTCTGCCTCTATGATGTTATGGTGAGAAGGGAAGGGTTTGGGGTGAAAATCACTTATTCTGCATTGAAAAGCAAACACATACTAAACACACTTGTTTTCTAGATGGTAAAATCGTGTTGCCCGGCAATGTTCTGCATTTCACTTTCTATGGCAGACCGTGCCGGCTGAGAGCGACGTCCGTGAAGGGGGCTGATGGCCTCACCCTGGAAGGAGCTCCAAGGAGCTCGGCTGGTGAGAAGCAAGAACCAGCCTCTGAGACATTAGACCTTGAGGCCACTGCCGGGGACTTGTCCTTAGAGCTAAGCCAGCTTAGCCTGGGAGACCCCCAGAACGGAGGGTCCACCAGCACGCCGTGTAAACCCGGAGAGGGCAGCTTTGCCCCGAAGCCAGAAGATACCTCCCTGGAGGCTGACCAGCACCTCGGGCAAGGTGACGGCCTAGGAGAAGACCCTGCTCCGGCTGATGGCCGTGATCCCGTCCTCCGAGAAGAGAGACTGCAGCCCCCAGCCCAAGTGGGAGCCCACAGCGGTGCCGACACCTTCTACTATCTCTCTTCCATTACAAAATTCAACTTTGTAAAGCCCCAGGCAGCCATGGCAGAGGATGATGGCCCTCGGAAAGTCACTTACGACCTCATTGGAGGTTTGACCAGCCAATTGAAAGCCATCAGAGAAATGATTGAGCTACCTTTGAAGCAGCCGGAGCTGTTCAAGAGATACGGTAAAAACCCCTCCTTCGTTTTATTCTTGGGGTTCTAGTTATTCAACAGATATTGAGCACCTTCAATTAACCAGTGCTGGGTGAGGGAGGCTAAGGAATAATGAAATAGCCCCTGCCCCCGGCATTCTGCTTGTGGTGGTGGGAGTGAAATTTAAACCGATGAGCTCATACAGAATCCAGAGGAAGTTATCACTTGGGCGTGGGAGGAGAACTAGCTGCTGGAAAGGCCCATAGAATGGATTGTTCCAGGCGAGGGAGGCAGCCTCTGCAGGGGCCGGAGAGGGGCCAGCAAGCAAGCTGGCCCAGCTGATGTGTGCTGGGCAGTAGAGAAACGATGAGTCTTCAGCCTGCTGAGGGGCTTTGGAGCAAGACCGCAAAGGCTAGATATGCCAGGTGGGGCAGTTTGACGTGATCAACACTGTACCATTTGAGTGGCCTTCACGTTGGCAACTGTGTGAAGGCTGGTTTGGGAAGGAGAAAGTCCTGGGGCCAGCGCCCAGTGAATGGGGCGCTAAGGCCCACCCTAAGGTTTCATTTGACGGTCTGCTTGTCTCCTGAGGCATGGAGAGGATCTCTTGAGGCTGGGCTGTGGGTCAGTGACTGTCCCACTTCCCCAGTAGGCAGTCTTCAGCATGAGCTGGGGTTCTGCGTGTTGGACATAACCAAGGGGCCTTGGTCGCGTTAAGTCTGCTATAAATTTAAGAAACAAATTCATCCAAGCCTCATAGGATTTGCAGCTGGAAGGGGCCTCTTGTTCAACTACTTCATTTTACAGGTGAGGAAACTGAGGCCCAGAGAGGTCACAATAGTTGTTTGTAGGTTTTAACTAGTATTTATTTAGCACTTTAAAGTTTGTCATGTGCGGGGAGGGAGGTGCTATTATTATCTCCATTTTACAGATGCACAAGATCCCAGCTAAGTAAGTGTCTAAGGCAGGATTTGAACTCAGGGCTAAGTCTCTGTCCCTTGTATCACCTAGCTGCTCAAAAAAGAGACAGAAGATTGTCTCATCCAATTCACTCATTTTACAAAGAAGGAGACTGCGTCCTGGAGAGGTTAGGCCCTCCCTGCTAGCAGATAGCAGCGAGGCTTCTGGCTGCCAAACCAGGGCTCTTGACACTAGACCTTGTCTGGTTGTACTAATGTAAATCCAAGTTCAACTGAACGTCCAAAAATGTTGGGTGACGCTCTGTGAGGGAGATTGGGATGGGGGAGACGCACACAAAGGTCTGCTTCGGCTGAGTGGGCGCTGTGGGCCTGGCCTGGAATCCACTGAAAGCATATGGCGGGGATAGCTTCTCCCTCCCTTTCTCTTCACTGGCCAACTTTAAATACAGTGTGAAATAGTCAGCTGATGGATGATCAGTCCATCAATCAGCAGGCATTTATTAAGCATGGACTGTATGCAGGGCACTGGAGAGATCATTAAAGGCAAGACCAGGAATTTACTCTCCAGAGGAGGAGACAACATGTACATAAAATGGATGAGACCCCTCTGGGGTAGATGGCGTGCCACTGTAGAAGGGAAGGCTCTACCAGTCGAGGGGAGGACTGGCGAGGGCCTCTGGCCGAATGGAGGGGCCTCCACTGGAGAGCTCTGGGGGACCTGAGAGAGCTGGAGGTCTTCCCATGGCCGGGCTTGTACTTGGCTGTATTGTGATGTTGCAGCTACCTGGGGTCAGAAGGGAGTAAGTTCTGGGGGGGTGACCCTTCACCGCTCACCTCCCCATTGCGTGCCTCCCCGTTGGGCCTCACCAGCCTTTGTGGCTTGGGATGTGTCGTTCTGGAAGATTGGAGTGCTTGGTGAAGTTTCCAGGACGTGGACTGCACCAGTTCATCCTCTGTCTTTCTTTCTAAAGGTATCACTCCCCCCAGAGGAGTGCTCCTGTATGGCCCTCCCGGGACGGGGAAGACTATGATCGCCAGGGCCATCGCCAACGAAGTGGGAGCCCATCTTTCCGTCATCAACGGTCCTGAAGTCATAAGCAAGTAGGTTCATCATCTTTTTTTTTTTTCTTTTTTTGGTCATCTTTTAAGTGACTTGCCCAGGGTCACACAGCTAGTAAGTGTCAAGTGTTTGAGGCCGGATTTGAACTCAGGTGCTCCTGACTCCAAGGCCGGAACTCTATCCACTGTGCCACCTAGTTGCCCCCAAGTAGGTTCTTTATCAAGGAGCCCACCAAGAATCCCCTTGTTGGATTTTATTGAGAAAGGTATTTGGTAAGACAACATTATTCTGAGAAGGCTGATTTTTCACTGACAACCTCTAATTGTGATCCTAAAACTTGAGTAGTATTTTCCCCCCATTCATTTGCTATGAGAGGTCACTGAGGCAGTCTTAGCACTGAGCCCACTGTCTCCTGGCTCTCCTCCTCCCTCGCTGACCACTCCTCCTGTCTCCTTGGCCGGATTCTCCTCCAGATCACGCTTCTGACTATAGGTGTCCCTCAGGGCTCTGGCCCGGGCCCTCTTCTCTTCTCCCTCCATACGACTTGGGGATCTATTAATGACCATCTCTATGCTGATGATTCTCATAGCTACCTTTCCTGCCTCAGTCTCTCTGCTGACCAGTCTCTCATCTCCGACTGCCTTTCAGACCTTTCCGGCTGGACGTCCAGTAGACGTCTTACCCCCGTCATGTCCAAAATTGAACTCATGATCTTTCTCCCGCCTTCTCCCTTCCCTGTTACTGTGGAGAGCAACTCAGGCTCCCAGCCTGGGGGTCAACCTGGATCTCTCACTGTCTCTCACCCTATATCCAAACTATTACCAAGGCTGCTGATTTCTCCTTTGCAGCATCTCTGTAGCACACCCCTTTCTCTCCTTTGACCCTGCCCCCACCCTGGTCCAGGCGTTCCTCACTTCCTGCCTGCCTCACGTCTTTCCCCACTCCACTCCTTCCTCCATCAGCCACCAGAGTGATTTTCCTAAAGCCCAGGTCTAACCGTTTCCTCCAGGACCAAACACGAAATGCTCTGCTTGGCATTCAGTGCCCTTCATAGCCTGGACCCTGATACCTTCCCAGGCTTATTACACCTTACTCCCTGACACACAGTGTTCCATCTCCTGGCTACGGTCTCCTGCCTGTTCTTCCCGTAAGACCCTCCATCTCTCAGCTCCAGACATTTTCTCTGGCTGTCCCCCAGGCCTGGAAAACAATCCCTCCTCTGCTCCAGCTGCTGACCTCCCTGGCTTCCATAAAGTCCCAATAAAATCCCACCTCCTACAGGAAGCCTTCCCTCTATTCATTATTTCCTATTTATCCTGCTTATAGCTTGTTTCTACATCTTTGTTTGCACATGGTCTCCCCTGTTAGATCACAAGCTGCTTGAGGGCAGGGACTGTTTTTGACCTTTCTTTGCATCCCTGGCGCTAAGCATAGCTCCTGGCACATAGTAGTAGTGCTTTATAAATGCTTATTGACTGACTGGCTGACCACCCAGTTTAGAATTTGCTTTAGGAAGCTGACTTTCTTGCTGTTCCTCATGCGTACTCTCTTTTCTCCCACCTCCAGCCTTTCCCCTCGTCATCTGTATGCACCTCTCCCTCCTAGACTCCCTAGTTTCTTAGAAAACTTAGCATAGGTACTGCCCTCCTACTCAAGACCTTTTCTGCTCCTTCCTACTGACTAATGCCTTCCTCCAGAAAATTGTTCTGTTGAATTCGTGTTTAGTGGACAGAGCTGGTCTTGAAGCCAGGAGGGAATGAGTTCACATCCTTATAGCCCATAGAGGCTGTGTCACCCTGGGCAAGTCACTTAACATCTCACTGCTCTGGACTGTTCTCAAAGATTGTAAGTTGCAGAGGAGGTGCCATTCTGCCTTGGTAGAGGGAGTATCTTCACCTGGGAGTGAAGGGGTCCCATCCCTATTCCTCTCTTTCTATGGAACAGTAAGCCCAGAAGACAATTTTGAACAATTATCTGAAATGTCTTGAAAGTTTTTGAGAAGGCAAGATGTTTTCCCCTCAAAGACTTTTTTCCCCTAAAGCCTTAGCTTGTAAAACAAGGCAAGTTTGACTTTCAACCGCTTTTCTTTATTGTAGGTTTTATGGTGCTTCGGAAGCACGACTGCGGCAGATCTTTGCTGACGCCACTTTGAGGTACCTGTCTCCATCTTGGGAGATTCCTGGGCTAGAGGTGTTCTTTGGCGCTGGCCAATCTCCTCATGCGAAGCTGCTTTCTCTGCCCTGTCCCCTCCTTGCCGTTCCAAGGAAGGCTGCTATGGGTTGATGACTAACAAAAGTTCCTGCTTCGTTTTAGGCAGCCCTCAATCATTTTTATCGATGAGCTGGATGCCCTTTGTCCGAAGAGAGAAGGGTCTGAGAATGAGGTTGAAAAGAGAGTTGTGGCTTCTCTCTTAACTCTGATGGATGGTATCGGTTCTGTAAGTAGAACACAGACCTGGAACGGATGCAATGTGTGTGTGCCTGTGTGTGCTCATGTGTGTGTGAATGTGGGTTCGTGGTGTGCGTATATGTATTCGAGTGTGCATGTATATGCTTGTGTGAGAGGGCATCAGCAGGGACATAGGCTTTTTGTTTTTAAAGTGGTCTTAGGATCATTGTTATAGAACTATAGCAGTCTTGAGATCATCTAGTCTTAACCTGTCATTTTACAGATGGGAAAACTGAGACCAGGATGTGTCAGAGGTAGCACTTGCTCCAAGGTCTGTCTTCCTGGGCCCAAGGCCAGCTTTCTATCCAATTCTTCCTCTCCAACCACAAGAAAGTCTTCATTCATATTTCACAGGATACTAGATTTAGAACTCTAATGGACCTTTTGGGGTCATTTAATACCTTCATTTTACAAATGGGAAAGTTGAGACTGAGAGAGCTGTTGTGACCTGCTCAGGGTCAGCCAGGCAGAAAGCGGCAGGACCGGTGTTTGAGCCAACATCCTTTGATCTCCAGTCCAGAGCTCTTCTCACTGTATGGCACTGCCTCTGAGTGGGCCTCGTTTGGAGAGCTCAGAGACATTTGGTCTGACTCAACCGTGGAGGATTACTTGCTTAAGAAGCCTCTAGTTAGTAAGCTGCCAGACGCTGGTCTCTGGTCACGGTGCTGGACAAATGCGTGAAATCATCCCTGCCCTCAGGGCACTGACACTATCAGGTGCTTTGTCTGTAAGGGTGAGGACTGGACATGTGATTTTGATGGTAGAGGAACAGCCAGGTGAGAAAACGATGCAGATTGAGACCTTCTCAGACACGTGTCGAGTCTCAGAACTCTAAAGGAGTGTGTGCTCTATTATGGTGACAAGAGGGAGCTCTGGAAGTTTGTTAGGCAGAGAAGTGACAGGGTCATATCTGCCCTTTAGGGAAACCATTTTGCCGGTTGTTTGGAGGATGGAAAGGGTTGGGGGGCAGTTAGGGGCTATTGTGGTAATTGAGGCAAGAGATGATGAGGGCCAGGATGAATGAGGATGGTGGTCGTGTGAGTGGAGAGAATGGACAGATACACCAGCTTTTCATGGCTTGCAGTGACAGCACTCGGCTGCTGTTAGCTATGTGGGGTAAGGGAGGGAGGGCAGAGCGAGTTATTAAAACAACCCTTAATGCGTGTCGGGTCTTTGAGAAAAGGCCAGGAAAGAGTGCATGTGAGAAGGTCGGGTGAGAGACTGAACAGATTTACTGCCTAGAAGAATATAAAGTTGATATTTGTCTCATTTTCTTTCCTAGGAGGGGAGTGAGGGGCGGGTTTTGGTCATCGGGGCCACGAATCGCCCTCACACCCTGGATTCAGCTCTCCGAAGGCCAGGCCGCTTTGACAAGGAGATCGAAATCGGGGTCCCTAATGCCCAGGACCGTTTGGACATCCTCCAGAAGCTGCTCCAGGGGGTCCCACATGGCCTCCGAGAGGCAGAGTTAGTCCAGCTTGCAAATAGTGCTCACGGCTACGTGGGGGCCGACCTGAAGGCCTTATGTAATGAAGCAGGTGAGGCTCGTCTGTCTGTCCACCTAGAGTGGGAAAGTGACCGTAGTAACCCAGGGGACTCCAGAGGCCTTGTGATCTCAGACAGGCTTGTGTGTCTGTCCCCCTGGAGAGGGACAGTGAC
>NW_020949971.1:9399731-9430448 GCF_900497805.2 Vombatus ursinus
TCCTCCTGGAGAGGGACAGTGACCATGGTAACCCAGGGGGCTCCTGGGGCTTTGTGATCTTGGACACACCATAGTTAGAGGAACAACAGACCGTGCTGTCAGTCTGCCGCGCATTGCATGCTGCTTATCTCATTTGAGCTTCACAACATGTTTGTGCTGTAGCTGCTCCAAGTATCGTGATCCTCCTTTTACAGTTGAGGAAAGGGGATTATGTTACTACTACATGGCCAGCTGTGATTCGAACCCTGGCCTTCCCCATACAGAATCCCATTCTCTAGTCACTGTTGTGTTTTCTTTTGTGATTAACAGCATTGTCATGGGATCATCGATTAGAGTCAGAAGAGACATTTAGAGACCACTGAGACCAATCCCCTCATTGTACAGATGAGGAAACTGAGTCACAGAAAGGCTAAATGACTTACCTACAGACACACAGAGCTGGAAAATGTCTGAGGTGGGATCTGAACTCTAGTCTTCCTTATTCCAACTCCTGTGACCCATCTCCTCCACCACGTTGTCATCTGCTTGATGTTGAAATACATTGGTTGTGGGGGCAGCTAGGTGGCGCAGTGGATAGCACACCGGCCCTGAAGTCAGGAGGACTCGAGTTCAAATCCGGCCTCAGACCAAATACTTGACACGTACTAGCTGTGTGACCTTGGGCAAGTCACTTAACCGCGATTGCCTCAATAAAAAAAAAAGTGAAATACGTTGGTTGTTATTTCAAAGGCTTTGCAGTCTCCTTCAAGCAGGTACTTCCTTTATCATTGCAGATCCCAACCTGCCTGTCCCTTCTTATCCTGTGTCTTTTTGTTCATTTTTAAAAATAAATCCTTTGTAAAAGAGACCCTTTATTCTCGAGGCCTTCCTCTAGGCCAGTGGATCTCAACCTCTTTTGGACCTCAGTTTCCCCAAATGTAAAATGAGAGGGTTGGATTAGATGACTTCTGTGGTTCCTTCTACTTCTAAAGCTACTGTCTCAAAGCCTTGCTTGAGGTCTAGTCTGCCCCACCTCTCCTGGGTATAGGTACTGATAGACTCCTTTGATGGGCATGTGAATATCCAACTGTCTCTGCATTTTTCATCCACTTGGTTTTTCCAGTGTGGATTGCTAATCATTGTAATGTGAGAGAATATTTGATCAAATGAGGAACAACCAAACTGAGTGGGCTGTTTGGGAGAAACGCCGGGATGAGGGACCTCTGGAACACTTCTCTGATTTGGCTAAACATTTGAGCTTTTGTCCTGGGAAGAAAGACTCTAGTGGAAGCATGCCTTCCCACTCTGCATCCTTGTAGCTCGTAGGTGGGCCATGAACCAGAGGCCTGTGGAGCATCTCTGTTAGAATCATTGTACTGGGTCAGGTCCTCAGACCATCATTTCCATCCTTAACAGAGCTGATGTTCTGTGGAGCGCTTTAAGGTTTGAAAACCCGCATATATTTGAGTTTCGCCATAGTCCTGGGAGAACTGCAAGGGATTCACTTCGCTTGGACAGGAAAATTGCTAAAGCAGCTTCTCCAGACTCATGTAGTTCATAAGTGTCTGAGGTGGGGCTTGAACTCAGGTCTTCGTCGCTGAAAGTCCAGTGCCCTAGGCATTGAAGGCCATTCTCTTCTGTATGTGACGTTGTGAAAGGGTGTATTCTGCCTCACGTGTATGATTCTGAGCAAAGCACTTCATCTCCAAGGCTCAGTTTTCTCATCTGTAAAATGGGGATAATTATAGCACATACTTTGCAGAGTTGCTTTGAGATGCCAATCAGAGAGTATTTTGAGGTTCCAGTTAGATGCGATAGAGCATCCTTCAGTCTGACTGTGCCCTAGAAATAGCAGCTGTTTTTATTACAAAGTGTAGGGATACTCCTTTAAACTTTGCTACCTCTTCACTACAAGATCTCTGACCGATTGATTTATTGAGACTCATTTTGCATGTGCTCAGGTTTGTAGCCACGAGAGCTCTCCTGTTCTGCTCTCGCTCACAGGAAGGTCTTTCTAGTTCCTAGGACATTACAGAGACTCTCTCTTAGTTGGGGCCTTGCTCTGTCTTAACTGACTACCTTGTGGTCCCGGCCATGCTGACGCCAAATGTGTAAGACAGAAAGAAATGGGATGAGCAGGGGCTGGGTGGGGTCAGCATCCGGCCACCTTGGAGGCTGCTCATACGGCCAAGGTACTTCCCATCCCCTCCTAAGCACCAGTGTAGACTTAGCCTGGCTTAGTCAGCATCTGAAGCGTTTCTCATGGAATATTCAGGTCTGTGTTAGTCTGCATACTGGATTTAAAGCTAGGAGGCCGTTGAGGCTGACCCCTGCATTTACAAGTGAGGAAACTGAGGTCGATGGAGGTCGGGTCACTCATCCAAGGCCACCCAGGCAATAAATATCAGAAAGTGGCCCTGAATCTGACTCTTCTGACTTTAGAGCTTGTGAGTGTTGGAGGCAGGATTTGAACCCAGCTCTGTCCAGAGCTGTTTTTCTCCTCCTCACCCATGCAGCCAGGAGTGGTCCTGCTTCGGGAAAGTGGGGCAGCCCAACATTTGGCCCCTGCTGATTTGCATGGTCTGTTTAGTTAAAAGAAGTTCATTGGATTATTTTTTTTACTTTTACTATTTACTATAAGTAATTTACTATTACTTTTATTTTATTTTTTTTTGTTTTGTTTTGGCTAGGCAGTGGGGTTAAGTGACTTGCCCAGGGTCACACAGCTAGTTAAGTGTCAAGTGTTTGGTCTGAGGCCAGATTTGAACTCAGGTCCTCCTGACTTCAGGGCCTGTGCTGTATCCACTGAGCCACCTAACTGCCCCAAAAGTTACTATTGCTTTTAAAATAGACATGTTGTTCCTTCTGAGAAAGCACATACTTCACCATGAACTGGTTTTAAAAATATATATATATATATGATATATATAGCGTTTTTTTTTTTGAGACTGTGTTTTACCAAAAGTGATTCCTCGTCTTCTCATGTGGTTTATGCTTTGACGAATTTGCCTCTGAGAAGGGTGCAGAGGCTTCCCTAAGCTGCCCCTGGCCAGGACACCGAAGAAGCCTGAGAGCCCTGCTCCCAGGGGCAGAGACTTTTCCTCCTGTCCCGGGTTCTCCCCTTCTGTTGTCATTCATGTTTCCTCTGGACGCATCAGTGTATTCTGTATCCTATAGGAAATGTGAACGGCCAAGGATCTGGAATGCCGGGTGTCCATCATGGCAGACACAGAAGCCAAATGTGTCAATTACTGTGGGTATTTAAATCCCCTCCTCTGGGATTGGCCATCTGTCTCTTGTCCTTTTCCGCCCTCTGGTGGGAGAATCTGGACATTGCAGCCCTGCAAAAAAAGGGCTTTGTAGATATGTGGTTGTAAAGCACTGGGGGTGGGGTGGGGGGGGTGTCTATATCTAAAGCAGGTGTTCTAGTCTAACCCCTCATTTTACAGATGAAGAAACTGAGGCACAGAGGAGGAAAGAAACTTGCTCACGGTCACCCCCCTAGTAAATGTCATAGGAATTGAAGCTTGTCGGAACAATATTGTACTTTGCATGTGTTAAGTTTCCCCGGTCTCTTTAGTTCCTAAGTTAAAAAAAAAAATCCTAGAGGCCTTGTAGGGTAGTGGATAGGGTGCTAGGCATGGAATCAGGAATAAATGAATGAGTGAAAAAGCATTTATTAAGCACTTACTGTGTGCTGCCCACTATGCTTAGGGTTGGGGATACAAATATAAAACCAGAGTGTGCCTGCCTTCAGGAGCTTCTGTTCTAAGAGGGGAAATACTCCATCTAGGAGAGTGACAGGCAGCAAGCTCCGCTGTCATCCTTTCTCTGACACTTCCAGCTGGTGGCCGTGGACAAGTCACTTCATTCACTTACTGCCCTGTAGCATTAATGGAGACACGGGTTTTACTCTGCCTTGGTGTCAGGGTTTTCCACACTGGGAGCTCCAGAGGCTTCCAGGATGGCAGGTCTTAGAGGATGTGTCATATTTCTGCCATTTCTGACCCTTTTCCTCTCTCCTCACCAGACTGCCATTATCATGATCATCATCTTTGTGAAAATTATCCCTCACATTTATATAGCCTAAAGCACACTCTCTCTCCCCACACATATGTGTGTGTGTGGTGTGTGTGTGTATATATACATACATACATACATGTATACATATGTGCACACACGTAGACATTCACTTCACAGGTGCTACTATTGTTCCCATGTTACAGATGAGAAAAGTCCAGGGTCACGCAGATACTAATTGTCTGAGACAGCATTTGAATTCAGGTCTTCCTGACTCCCAAGTATGAGATAAATGGCGGAAATGCACACGTTGCACGTTGATGGAAAAAAGAGGCAGCTTGGTGGTACTGTGGATAGGCCTGAGTTCAAATCTGGTTTTAAACACTTGCTAACTGTGTGATGGTAGGCAAGTCACCTAATGTCTGTTTGCCTCAGAAACATACCAATATTTTTTAAAAAATTGAGAGGGCGTTTTGCATTCATTCATTAAATCTCTATCTTCATTAGCATCCGGACAAATGTGATAATCAGCCTCCCTCATCATCCTGATGGGAATTGTGGCCTTTCTGCTTAGGGTGAGGGGCAGGCTGGGGACTTCTTCAGAAAGAGAGGCTCTTGGTAGGACCCTGCCTACCAAAGTGGGTGCCGGGAGGAGGGTTTCCAAAGTGGGTCCTCTCCCTTGAACAATGTCATCTGTCCTGTTGGCTGAGCCTGTGCGCCACCGTGTGGCCCTGTGTGGTAATTGCACATAACCTGTCAGGCTGAAACCATCAGAGACTTTTCTGGTGTGGATGCTGAAAAAATCAGAATAGAGAAGATCAAAACAATAAACTCTTAGATTTGGAAGGACATCTGTGGTAGCTCTTGAATATTAGTTAATCTCTTCTAAAACATCCATGTCAAGTGGTCACCCTGCTTCATCTCTCCGGGCAGTTCATTCCACTATTGGAGAAATAGTAATGATGGTGATGGTGATGGTGATGATGGTATTGAGGATGAGGATGAGGATGATGAGGGTGATGGTGATGGTGATGGTGATGGTGATGATGGTGATAAGGATAAGGATGATGATGGTGATGGTGATGATGGTGATAAGGATAAGGATGATGATGGTGTTGGTGATGATGATGATGGTGATAGTGATGATGAAGATGATGATGAAGATGGTAGAAATTCCTTTTCAAAAATTATTTATTGAATAATATAAATTCCTACCATAAAAAGTTTCTTTCTCTGTTTATCTGTCCCTATCTCTTTCTCTTCTTTTGCCTTTTCTCTGCCTCACTCTTATCTGCCTTTATCTTTCTGTCTCTGTCTCCTTCTGTATCTCTCCCAGATGTGTCTCTCAGAGTTCTGACCTTGGTTTGATGTTGCAGTCTTTACCCCCGTTAGCTGACGTGCCCCTCTCTGCTTGGGGTGTGCGTGTACTGGGACACACTTTCTACAAGACCCAGTAAAGATGTCTGTCTTTGTAGTGGGGACGGCAGACATTTGGGAGGTGCCTGAGCTCTCCACCCCCTGACCAGACCCCTGGGTGCTAAGAGCTGCAGGTGACATTAACCCCATTTTATAATTGAGGAAACTGAGGCAAGTGATGTGGCGAAAGTGGCCACGGTCACACCACACCAAACCCAGGTCTTTCTGACCCCCAAGTTCAGTCCTCATTCCTCCATGCTGTATGCTGGGCCTCTTTTCTAGTGTCCATCTTCAAGTCCAGATCTTTCTGTGGGAAAAGGACAGTTTTGGTGCTTTGGTGACCCTTCTTGAACACTTTTCTTCTTCCTTCTCGCTGCCTGGTGGGTCCTTGGACCTCCGAGGCCGGCCGGCCCTTTGAGGTTACAGAGGCCAGCCCCTCTGTGAGACACAAGCATTTTCCCTCTGGTGTATTGGACAACTGACCCAGAATTCTGTGACACTGATCGTTGTTGTGCTTCATATCTCCTTCAACAAGCACTTGGCAGGTACTTGTGTCTGCGTAAGTGCCAGGGAGAGCATTGGGCCTGGAACTGTGCTTCCACGTGTCTGGTTTGTCCTTGGTTTTTTGGTCTCCAGTTTGATCGGGCAGAGGGGAGAAGCAGGTGCTGGGCCGGGGCTTGGATGCAGAAATTCCCTTCACCCGTGCCCACTGGCACCTTCTATGCCGCTGATAGTCTGGAAGGATTGTCTGGAGCAGAGGCTAGACGTCCCCAACTCACCGACCTTGTTCAAACTGGCAGCCAGGCAGGGGGCTGGATTTGGCCTGGGGGCTGTGGTTTGCTGGCCCCTGGGCCAGAGCGTTGAGAGAGTAAGTGATTGGTTCAGGGTCATACAGCCACTGTGTGTCAGAGGTAGATCTCGAACCCGTGTCTTCCTGGTTCTGGTGTGGCTGTCCAACTCCAGTGCTTGGCATAGTGCCTGGCATGTAGTAGGCACTTAATAAATGTTGATTGATTGACTATGATGCCTCTCCTTGATATTGTTACAACAGTTTTATTCCATGTTTGTGCTTACTCTGTCTCTGTCTCTTTCTGTCCGTCTCTGCCCCCTCCTGTCTCTCTCTCTCTCTGTCTCTGTGTTTCTCCTCTCTCTTTCTCTGTCTTTCTGTCTCTGTGTCTCTCTCCCTTTCTTTCTCTCTCCTCTCTCTGTGTCTCTGTTTCTCTCTCCTCCCTCCTACTCTCTCCCTCTTCTCTCTCTCTCTCCGTCTCTTCTCTTCCTATTCCTTTTCTCTCTTCTCTCTTTCACTCTTTGTCTATACCCCCACCTCTCTTCCCTTTCTCCCCCTCCCTCTCTCCTCTTTCTCCTTTCTCTCTCTCTTCCCTTTTTTCTCTCCTTCTCCCCCTCTCTGCCCACCACCTCTCCCCCTCTTTCTCCCTCCCCCATCTCTCCTTCACCTCTCTCCTCTCTCTTCTCTCTCTCTTGTCTCTCTGTCTCTGGGTCCCTTGGTCTCTTCCTCCCTCCCTCTGCTCCTCCTCTCCCTCTCCATCCCCCGTCCCCCGTCCCCCATCTCACACATGCCAGTTCCTCTCTCCCGCAGCCCTAGGTCGCTCCTCAGGGTCTCTTCGCTTTCGGCTGTGGCAGATGGCAGAAGTCGTGTGCTTGTTTGGGGGCAGTCCAGCTGCTGTTTCAGGGGCTGATCTTTCTGTCCTCTCTGGGTAGGGCTGCATGCCTGGCGGCGAGTCCAGAGGCAGCGGCCTGACCTTCCTGCCGGCGAGGGGGCAGACGCGGTGAGGGTGACCCTCAGCGACTTCCTGCAGGCCGTGAACGACGTCCGGCCCAGCGCCATGAGGGAGGTGGCCATCGACGTCCCCAGCGTAAGTGCTTCTTACTGCCCGTCCCGTCTTTGCTCCACCCAAACTGTCCTCAACTTCCACCTCTCACCTCACTGCCTTTGCCCATGCCGTGGAGTCAGGAAGACCTGAGTTCAAATCCTGCCTCAGACACTTACTAGCTGTGTGACCCTGGGCAAGTCACTTAATTTCTGTTTGCCTCAGTTTCCTCATCTGTAAAAATGGGGATAATAATAGCATCTACTTCCCAGGGTTGTTGTGATAAAACAATAATTATAGAGTGCTTGGCACACAGCACCATGTGAATTCTATCTGTTTCTCTCTTGTTCTATATGTCCCATATAAACACTCATCCTGTAGGACGAGCTGGGCCTAAGCCCGAGTCAGCGAGGGGAGCAGGTTGGTTTATCTAGAGCCCTCAACGGTCCGTGCTGTCCTCTGACTCCAGCTCCCATGTTTTCAAACACCGTCATGCTCCTGGGGACGCTCGCTGGCTAATGCCCTTGGCCATCTGCACAGAGTTGACATAGCCTGTGAGCCGAGCACAGCATTGTGTTGGGGGTAAGGAGGCTTTAGCACACAAACGGTGGTGGGTTGTATGCCCAAAAGTGCCTGGTCAGGGAAACGTGAGGGTCCGAGCAGAGAAGAGGATTAACGGATGCTAAGTTAGTGGTCTCCCGCGGGTCACTTAGGACTTTCATGGCTGGTAAAGGAGGGGACTGAGAGACAGAGAGAACAGCTGGCAGATGGATGTACACCAAAATGGGACCCGCGGCATCCCATGGAAGGGCTCCAGTGAGGCCAGGGACAGGACCGGATTGGTGAGAAGATAGCCTGGTGTACGGGTGATCTTCAGGGATGCTGGGACGCCCCACACTAGTGAGATTATTTCACGGAATTCTCTGAGCCTCTGACCCCCATTTAGAAGGGACTCAATTTGATGAAGAGTCCATCGAAGTATTTTGAGATTTCTTTGAGAAATATAGAGTAGGGGTGTGTGTGTGTGTGTGTGTGTGTGTGTGTGCGTGTGTGTGTGTTGATTCACCAAGAGAAAGCCTGTCGCTCTTTCCGCCACCGAAGGATTGTGTGTCCATTGGGCTCTTCCAGGGAACAATGCGTCCTCCTTGGTACAAACGCCGTCCTTAGCTGGGGAGCCGTCACATTGCTGCCTACACCTTCGCCCTGTAGTTCGTGCCTCTCGATGTTATTTTTAAATGAATGACGGGTGTGTCTCTTTGGTCACCAGAATGGAACTGTTGGGGTGGACCATTTATTAATGCTGGCACGCTCCGATTTCCTTTGTGGCTTTTTGAGAAAAGTATCAGGAAAGTGACCAGGCCCAGAAGTGCTGGCAGAGAAAGTGAGGAGGATGGGAGAATGAGCTTTTCTTGTGGCTGACTCAGTGCATGACACATAGTGGGTACTTAATAATGTTTTTTGAATGAATTGGAGTGAAGATGATGAATGAAGCTGCCAGGGGAGAAGAGACAGGAAATAGCATACTGAGCCAAGACCTGGCTTTGGATTCTTACTCAGACACGTCTGAGCCATATGACCCTGGGGAAGACCCTTAATTTCTCGTAGCCTCAATTTCCTCATCTTTAAAATGGGAATAAGAATAGCACCTCCATCATAGAGTTGTTGTGATCAAATGAAATACTGTGTGAGGTACTTCCAAAACCTTAAAATGCTACACAAATATTGGATATTATTAAATAATAACGCATATTTCACAATTCTGTTAATGTTAACATTTATAGAGCACTTCTCTCAGAATAGCCTTTGTGAAGTGAAGAGGGGTACAAGCATTCTTATTCCTAATTTCCAGAGGAGGAAGCTGAGACCCTGTCCATGGTTGTATGATTAGTAAATTTTGGAGTTGGTCAGCGTTTGAACTCGGGTCTCCGGACCTTCAAGTCCATTTCTAGTAGACCATGGTTCCCACACCCATAGCTGCTTAATCAGTTTGAGAAGCATAGACTCTATTTGGGTCCATGTTCTTCCTGTGAGTTCTGTGACCCAAGATGCATTGAGAAGTGGCAAGAACCCTTTGATCATATTTTGACCAGTAGTTCACATCTGAACATAAATATTTTGGGAGCATTTGGCCTCGGGGCCTGAGGGGGAAACCCCAGGGTTTCTCTTTGTTGGTAGAGTCCATATAGTTCTGGGGAAATATGTCCAGTCTTGGTCTAGGCCAGGGTTGGGATGGCTTTTTGGTGAGAGCATATCTCTCCTCTTCCCCCCTGGAATTGTTCCCGACAACTGATGGATCATGAAACAACCCTTTCCAAGGTCCTGTGCTCAACTCTGGGACTGCAGATACAAAGGGAGACAGTTTTCCTTGTAGGGAAGGTTTGCCCATTATAAGCCAGTATTGGTTTTTGATAGCAATTAGCGTGCCTACTTCATTCCAAACAATCGGAAGAGAATCCTGTAAAAGAAATCTGTTGAACAGCTGGACCCATAGGATGGTACCTGGGGCATGGAGCTGGGGGGAAGGGGATGTGCTGGGGTTGGAACAGATATTTCGCCTATCCCCCCATTCTTGGCACACAAGCCTAGCTCGGGCTCATTGTCGCTGGTCTTGGTCCAGTGTGCCTATGTTCAAGTCACTAAATGCTATACTGTGGGGAAAAGTCCATCCAAGAGCCAGGGAAAGAAATTGGCACTGCTGACCAGAAGACATTTGGACAACTCCTGGAGAGTGTCAGAAAACTTGGACCTTTGGCCTCTGCAGTGAAAGACTAAGTCAGTGTTTAGCCAGCCAGTCAACCAGTGAGCATTTCTTAAGTGCCTACTATGTGCCAGGATACAAGAAGAGGCAAAAGATAGTCCCTACCCTCATGGAGCTTACAGTCTAATGGGGACAAACAAATATGCACAATAAACAGGAAATGATTAGAAGAGGGAAGGTGCTGGAATTAGGAGGGGTTGGGAAAGGCTTCCTGTAGAAGATGGGAGCTTAGTTGGGATTTGTAGCCATGGAGCCCAAGCTAAATTTCCTTGGCCGGCGCAGTGAGGAAGGGGCTGATTTGGCAAACAGTGGGTTCTCCCTTCTTAGAGGCTTTCAAGCAAAGCCTGAATGGGCCAGCCTACGGAAGGGATTCTTGGTCAGGTACAGAATGGGCTAGAGGGCCTGTGATTCTCTGATTGCTCTGTGGTCTGCTCTGATTAGGCCACACCCAGAATTCTCATCAGTTGTTCATCTCTAAGAAGGGCATTGGAAGACTTGAATTGTTTTTAAGAGGATGGATGAGGATCATGAAAGACTGTCCTTGAGGCCAGGAATGCCCCTTGAAATGTGTTGGAGCTCTGACCACCTGGTAGATTGGAAAGGACACTGGCTCTTGAGCCATTGGGTTTGGGTTCAAATCCTACCTGTGTGACCTTCAGCATATTTTTGGTCTTCTCTGGTCCTCAGTTTTCTCAATAATAATATGAGGGGCTTGGGCTAGGTGGCTGCCAGGGCCCTTTCCAACTCTAAAGCTACAATCCGACAGTCCGTTGGTGTTATTAAACTGATCTTACCTGTCCCAGGAAAGAGCTCTCTTGTTAACTGAGCTCATGAAAGACTTTCTTAATTTTCTCTTGTTGCTGTATTTATAATCCATGCCCTTGTGCCATTTTTCTTTGGAGATTTCATGGGTTGGCAGCTGTCCATGGTGCCTGCAGTGCTACCTGTGAGCTCTGAGATGATGAGCACATTTCTGCAGTCAGTTATAAGAGGAAAAAAAGCCCTGTGGTGGCAGCATTGCTGTAGGCAGACCGCTTTTTCTTCCCTCAGTGTTTCCTGGCAAGTGAGTCTATAAGAAGGAGTAGCGTGTCAAGGCATCTGAGTGATTTATGTCCAGGAGTTTTCAGGGCTGGAAGCCCAGTTAAGACCTGCTTTAACCAAGTGGGAGATGACAATGTGTATTTTTCCCTTCCTTTTGAGGAATGGTTTCAGGTGGGGGAGGGGGGGATCCAACATATGCTGACGTCAGTTTGGTCTTGAAAGAATGGAATGTCCCAGGATGAGCAATGTCGTCAGCGCTGCATTGCTGGTGTTGAAATGACCCATTTTATTGTTTGTTTCTGAGTGGATATGGTGGAGGTCAGGGCTTTGTTAAGATGGGACCTAGCCATATTTGGACCTACTGCGTGGTGAACATACAGAAGTGTATGAGAACCAGCTTTATTCACTTTTTTTTTTGACTAGACAGTGGGCTTAAGTGACTTGCCCAGGGTCACACAGCTAGTAAATGTTATGTGTCTGAGGCCGAATTTGAGCTCAGGTCCTCCTGAATCCAGGGCCGGTGCTCTATCTACTGCGCCACCTAGCTGCCCCAGCTTTATTCACTTTTGTCTGAGTGAATGTTTGTCCAAGTGAATATGCACAAATATGCATTCAGTTTCATTCAGTGAGCATCAATAAAGTGCCAACTGTGTATTAGGGATGCAGAGAAAAAAATGAAACATTCCTATTCTGGAATGAACTTACTGGGGAAACAAATGTAGATACAATATGTACAATTTATGTATTAAATACAAAGCAAATACAAAAATAATTTTGTCTAGAACAGGGATTCTATGCCTTTTTTTACTTCATGGACCTTTTGGCCAGTCTGAGGAAGCCCATGGATCCTTTCTTAAAATAATAGTTTGTTGACTCCATTCATAATTGAAAGAAAAGCTAACTTTCAGCAAGAAGTTAGTGAAAAGAAGGATGTGACTTTTTTTTCCATCCAGGTTCACAGATCCCCCTAAATCTCTCCCCACAGGCGATGAACCTCTTGGATCTAGAACCATGTTTCCCAAACTGCTGTAAACCCCTGATGGAAATCTGGCTTCTGGGAGACAGTGTTGATGCCAGCAGTACTTTGGTTACAAAAATATTAAATATTATTTTATGTACCAGTTAAGACTGATCATATCTGGAAATGTTTCAGTATAAAAATAAGTTTCAAGTCCTATATTGCTCTGAAATTTCACTGGCCCTACTTTGTTCTGTGGGTCTTCTAGGGTCCCAGGATTCTTTTAGACCAGCCCCAGGGGGTCTGTGAGTCTGTGCCTAGCGCTAAAGTATCCCACCAGGACTCTAGTTTGGGAGATGTCTGTCTGACTCCTCCTGAAATGTTGGGTGAGGAGCCCCAGAACTGTCTCCTCATCCTGGCATGAAAACTTCCTGTGTGATGTTTGTCAAGGAGCGTAGCCTAGTGGACTTCAGTTTCCTTATGCATTTAAAAACACAGGTTTGGATCAGGGGGTTACATTATATTCCCTTTTCTTTTTGCTTTTCAAAAATGTTTTTCCTCATGAACCTAACAAACATAAACATTTCAGTTTAGTAAAGAACAGAAAAAGATGATATGTGAATCATGAATCTCTACGAGATGCAGCCTTCTGAAAAATTACCCTATGTTCCTTTTTTCTCAATTCATGGGCCAGCAAGATGGCGCAGTGTTGGGCTTGGGGTCAGAAAGACTTGAGTTCTTCAGACACTTAATAACTGGTGCAAATCCTTTACCTTCCCTCTGCCTCAGTTTCCTCCTCTGCAAAATGGGGATAATAGCACCTACCTCTGAGGGTTATTGTGAGAATCAAATGAGATAATGATTGGGAAGTACTTTGCAAACCTGAAAGCTCCATTTAAATACTAGTTACTAATATTTTTGTTATTGTTTCATTGGACGATAATGTTAGATTCTTCTCCATGAAGCATGAGTTCATCAGATATCTGCCGATGTGACCTTTACACTGTGGTCTTTTTATTCAAGTTTATTTTTTTAATTAGCAAGCATTTATTTTGCCCACCTTCCCCCCGCCCCCAACTAAGGAAAACAAAAAAGACAAAACCCTTTGAACAGACCTGCATAGTCAAACCGTCACATTGTTCAGCCATCCCCACCTGACGGGCATCCCCATGGCTTCTGATTCTTTGTGATCACAAAAAGAATGGCTCTAAATGTTTTTGTAGTCTTGTTTTAAATAGATTCTACTGACCATGTTAAGGTCCATTTCTTACTATACTTTTTAGAAAAATGAGCATTGTATTTTTTCAAGAGCTTTGTATGGATATAAACACATGATTTTTACTGGGAGTTCATTCATATCTTGGTTCTTTTCTTTTCTGACACTGGGTTATTTAAATTCTCTGTTTCTTCTCTTACTCTGGATTTTGCAATTTTGTCAGTATTCTTTCTTAGCTGCTAGTGCTCCACCCAAGTTACCTTCAGTCTCCTCTGTATGAATCTCGTATGTACTGATTTATGTACATGTTGTCTCTCCTGCTAGAAGGGAACGCTTTGAGGACAGGTACCATGTTTTTGCACAGTGCCTAGAACGCATAGTAAGCACTTGTAATAAAATGTTAAATGGCTGACTCTTTCTGAGACATTTTCCTCATTTGTAAAATGGGGATGATTTTAAAAATTTAAAAATCATTTAAAAATTTTAAAAATTGTCATTGCCCCGCCTACTTCTTGGGGTAATTAGGAAAATCTGATATCAGATGAGATCCTGGGTAGAAAGAATGGCGGCTGCTAAGCACCATGAGCTTCCAGCTAGCTGCCGATCTTACCTGCTCAGCAAAATGTTCCCAGAGGATCTCGTTGAGGTGAGACCAGTGAACCCAACAAACTCTTCAGACCACAAAATGATATTCCATGGAAGCCTTCCCCCCCCCACCCCCGGCCCTTCCCTTTCATTCCTCATTTCATTTTTCTTTATTCCTCTGATTTTTCTAAATAAGGATCACAGGGTCATCGAATGTTTCAGTTGGGAGAGACCTTGCTCTAGCGCCCTCGTTTTGCTGATGACAGTTTTCTTTTGGTACCGTGTTTTTGCTCCATGGTCTCATGCCGTTTTCCTGTTTGACGTGTTATTAGCTTGTAAGGGACCACAGCAGGCGTTGTTGTTATTTGTGGGCTCTGAAGGGATTACCACTCATGAGAAAAGTACTTTCTTAGGTTGCTTCCTATGTTCCCTTCGGATCATTAGAAAAAATGTAAGGGGAAAACATTCTGTGTAGCCAACTGTCTTCTAAAAGTTCCCTCCCTCCCTCCTTTCCTTACTTCTTTCCTCCTTTCCTTCCTTCCCCCCTTCCTCCATTCTTTCCTTCCTCTCTTTTTCTCCTTCCTTCTCTCTTCCTGCCATTCTTCCTTCCTCCTTTTCTCCTTTCTTTCTTCTTGCCTCTCTTCCTCCTTCTTCCATTCTTTCCTTCCTTCCTTCCTTCTTCCCTCCCTCCCTATCTCCCTTCTTCCCTCCCTTCTTCCTTCCTTTTTCTCCTTCCTTCCCTTCCTTCTTTCCTTCCCTTTCTTCCTCCCTTCCTTCTTCTTTCCCTTCCTCCCACAAATATATAAGTTAGAGATTTGGGGAGGCCACTTGTTTTGTTCTGTTTGGCCTGAGAAGGCAGACCTAGGAGCAGTAGGTGAAAGCAGAGAGACAGGTTTAGATCTATAAGGAAAACTGTTCTAACTGTCTGAGGTGTCTCTAATCCCCTTCTGGGATCGGCTGCCCAGAAGGTAGTTGGTTCCACCATATTGGAGACCTTCCACCAGAGGCTGGAAGTCTACTTCTAGGTAGGGTCACAGGGGAGATTTTTTTTTTTTTTTTGGTGAGGCAGTTGGAGTTAAGTGACTTGCCCAAGGTCACGAAGCTGGTAAGTATCAAGTGTCTGAGTCCGGATTTGAACTCAGGTCCTCCTGACTCCAAGGCTGGAACTCTATCCGCTGTGCCACCTAGCTGCCTGTGACAGGGGAGATTTTTTTGACCACGTGTGAGGCTAGGCCAAGGCCAGATGTCCTCTGAGCTCCCTTTGCACCCTGAGGCCCTGCTAAGGGGTCTTCAAGCTCTCAGTTCTAAGCTCTCTGATCCTCTCAGTTCCTCCAACTTAAGGGTTGGCGTCTTATGGATTTGTTGATGTGCACCTAGTACTGTTAGCTAAATAAACCTTCCTCACTCACCTCCATTTTTAAATGTCAGTAGCAAGGTTCTCTGTGATCCGAATAATCAAAAGCCTGCCTGTTGCATTAATTATACATTCAATACTTCCCTCCTTGTTTACCTTTCCTCCTCTGGCATCTTTTCAGATGAGCCTAGAGCCTTGGGATGTGGCAAGTCAGCCTGGCTACAGGGATGAGCTCATTAGTGGTAGATTTCTTGGGCAATGATGGGGGAGGGGAGTGAAATTGGCATTTAATTGACCATAATTAAGTTCCCTCCTTCAGACACCCTCAGGATGAGTAGCAGGGATACCCGCGTGCCAAGCTTTCTGTTTTTCCGAAGAGTGTGTTTGTATTCTCTGGTTTCTGCAAACTCAGGGGGTAGAGGCTGTGAGCGTCTAGCCTTGAGCGGAAGGCTGAGTTTATGATGGAGAAGTTAACGCGACCTCTGGAAACATCAGTTCTCTCTTGCTGTTTGTCAAAACTTTGGAAAAGAGCTCCGTTTAACTTTGTTTCTTGTATAAACGAGCGGTTGGTAAACTTGTGATTACACAAGCCAGAAGTAAAAACAACCAACCACAGTAAAATTGAGGATGCACCCACAGTATTTGAATTTCCTCCTGCTGTTGTACTGTGGAACCTCTGTGGCTCTCTGTTTCCTTTTCTGTGTGATGATGCGTGCTCATTGTAAGACCTTTGCCAGGTCAGAGGATCTTAGATCTAATGCTGAAAGGGACCTTAGAGGTCAGCTGGTTCTAACCCCTTCACTGTGCAGATGAGGAAACTGAGGCCCAGATGGGTCAAGTGACTTGTTCAGGCTTACAGAGCCAGTACGTGTCCGTGGCAGGACTCAAACCAGACTCTCCCTGTTTCTGAGGACCAGTTTCTCGTCCACTATGCCACGCTGCCTTTCAAACATGAAATATTATCATTTCTGCAATGCCCAGCAGAGCTTCCTGCCCACAATAAAGTGCTATTAAAATCCTATTAAAAAAGAGAGAGGGACATGGAAACGGGTGGCTGGCTGGATTATGAGGGAATTTCATTTAAATAGCGCCAGATGGGGTCCATAGCTTCTCCATCCTGGAGGAGATTGACAGGAAGGCGGGGCCGTCCCCTGACGCCGTGGCCGGTATTATGGCTGTTGATAGTTCTGGTGTTTTCTTGCCGGTGGCGGTGGGCATGTCCCGTTTGTCCTCCCCACCCCCCTTCATCATCCCCGCATCCTTTTGAAATGCGTCTCTGGTCTTAGGTTAAGACAAGATCGGGATATGAAATGTTCCTGGCAAGACTTCCCTCAGAACACAGGAAATAGCTCCCCAGGATCTCTGTTTCATCATGTCTCTGGAAGGCTCGCTCGTCTTGGCGCAGACAAGCAGGCTGTCTGGAGGACCCTTTGTCTGCCAAGCTTACTTGGGTGCCCACCTAGTCAGCCACCCCTCCCCCTCCCGCAGGAGACACGGGCTTGAGAGACTTGTCCAACTTGGGGAAACTGAAATCGTGGGCATAGGCTAAGATCTGGAGCTGGGGGGGCCTCAGAGCGCCCGCTTAGGCCAGTCCTGGAGGCCCAGAATGGGGAAAAGGTCTTGCTAAGGTGTACTGGGAGATCCTATTATTTAAAGTAGGCTTCTACTAAGTTCTTTTTTTTTTTAAAGCAAAGTATTATTTTGTAATGTTGATGTTTATCCTTTTTTTTTAATCTCTTATCTGAATCAGGATGGTCTTTCTGTTGTGCATTCTTAATTCCATATAAATCTGTAAGTCTTTGAGTAACTGTGCTCACATGTCAGCCAGCCCAAGAAATACTTTCAAAAATGTTTCCCCTAACTTCTTTCAGTACATCTGGAGAAAGATGGGAGAGTGGTGGAGGGGTGGGGGCACGGCAGAGCTGGCACAGCCGCCGCAAGCCTGAGCAGGTAGCCGGATGTATTCCGCTGATTTGGAGCAAACCCTCTGGGAATGAGACTTTCTGACTCTACCGCCCTGGGTGAATTAAGGAGCTCGTGGATGGACGGAGTTTAAGAAAAAGGGGTCCAAGATGAAGGGAAGTTGGTTTGCTGTGGAATGGGAATTCCAGAAGAAGAACAGCCCTTCACAGAGCACCCCCCCGCCTCTGGTTGACCAGCGTGCTCTGCTGGTGGCTCGGGGGGATACTGCACCCCCTCCTTCCTTCTCCTCTGGCTTACTGGCTGCCCCAGAGCAGGAGCAAATGCCGCAGCAGATTGGAAGCTGAGGCTGAAGCCAGACCCAGGTCCTGCCCCTCCCCACCCCAACAACCATTAGAGACTGAGCTTCACTATCCGCGGGTCCCCCACTGTTGGCCCAGGGGCATCTCTCGCTTCTTTTCCTTTCTCTCTATCCATTCGTCACTGGCCATTTTGGAAAAAACTTATCTCCAGCCTTCGCCTCTCACCTGTCTCCCAATTCTCAAACAGGATTCCTGTTTCCTAAGTTCCCTTTTTTCTGGATTTCTCTCTCTTTCCCTCTTTCCATTTACTTTTATGAGGGCAAGACTTGGGGAGGGAAATGAGACTGAGCTAAGGCCATGAACTCATTGAGAAAGGAGGTGAAACATCCCAGGAGTTGATAGTTAACGGCCACCGGGGTCTGGGTTGGCTGATAAATTTGGATGGGGGCCCCTCAAAGGCTGCTAAGTGATGGTGTATGGTAGAGGGAGGGTTAGGTAATGAGGAACAAGGAGTTTCTGATTCTGCTTCCCAGATGTTGCGTTGGGAGGCATGAGAAGATGTAACCCATATGGGAAAGGATGGCTGGGGACGTAGTGTCATCCCAGTGATGCAGGAGATGCCAGAAAGAAGAAAGGAGGCCGTCTAAAATGAAGGCTCGATAGTTTGACAGTGGGAGTTCCAGGGGCACAGGGGGAAGGGCAGCCCCATCTGGAGTAGGACGTCGTGGGGTAGGGGTCCGGTGAATGGGGGGGGTGAGGGAGCAGACACCTGGAGCAGAACAGCATTTTGATCCATGAACGTTTCCTCAAAGCCCTATGTCCCCCTTCTCCCTTCTTTTATTTTGGAAACAGTTGGTGGGCATATTTTGTTTTCTCCAGCCCTCTGTTTGTCCTGGAACAGCTGACACTGATTAGATGGTTCACATTGTAGGTATCATGGTCGGACATCGGAGGACTGGAAGACATCAAAGTCAAATTGAAGCAAACTGTGGAGTGGCCTTTGAAGCATCCTGAGGCCTTTTCCCGGATGGGGATTCAGCCGCCCACAGGAATCCTTCTCTACGGGCCGCCGGGGTGCTCTAAAACAATGATAGCCAAGGCCCTGGCCAACGAAAGCGGGCTCAACTTCTTAGCCGTGAAGGTGGGTTTGTGATTAGCCTCTTCTCAACCCATCCTGGGGGGAGGGAGAGAGAGGGCCTGCGTTGGTGGGGGAGGGAGGGAGAGGGAAAAGAAGGGGATGGAGAGAGAGGAGTGGAGAGGGAAAGAGGGAAGAGAAAGGGGAGGAAGAGGGATGACAGGAAGAGGGGAAGAAAAGGGGATGGAGAGAGGGAAAGAGAAGAGAGGGAGAGGGAAGAAAGGGGAAGAAGAGGGATGACAAGAAGAAAAGTGGGGAAAGGGGGAGAGGAACAGAGACAGAGACGGAGACAGACTAGCTTAGCTCCTGAGTGGCAGAAGGTCTTCGTTCAGTGTCTGGGTATGAGCATTTCTGAAGCCCACCTCTGAGATGGAAGCGTCTCCAGAAAGGTGTCTCCTCGTGAGTGCCTGAGGAGGCCTTGGTTGCATGCTGGTTTCTGACACAGTTGGAGGCTGGATTCCCGCTTTCTGAACCACAGAGAGAATTCCCATCACTCCACAAAGAACACGAGGCTGACATCCTCAGACCTTTCATCACTTCATGGAAATCTGAACCTTTTTTTTTTTTTCCTAAAGCTAATTTGTGCTCAATGAAATTGAAGCACCAGATCAATTTTAAAAATTGTCCCTAGATATCGTTCTGATGTTGGTGCCAGGGACTTTCTTGTGGTTCAAGAAGAGTTTCTGATCTTGTGGTCTGTAATTCTCAAGTTTTTGACTACACACCTTGTTTCCAGGGATCTGGCCAGTGCTTTTCATTATCCTGGTGCTTTTAAAGACTGATGTTGTGTTAAATTTGAGGAGGGTTAAGGAAGGCCTACACCTGTGATTTCATTTCTATAGGGAACTCCCACGGGAGAAAACTCCCTTCAACAGTGCTTGTCCTGCATCTCATAGACTTTTTGTGTCAGAGGCAAGGCGTAAACCCAAGTCTTTCTAGGTCCGTGGTTCACATCCTAGGTCCACCTCTCTCTCCCTATGTCACAGCTGCCTCTTGCAGAAAACCTATGATGCTTACTACCTGTATCACCCTGGGAGAGTCATTGTAGGACTTAATGGTAGGCCTTTCCTCTGCTGGTTATCCACACTTTTTTCCGTTTGTATCTTGCCCGTATGTGGTCGATGACTGTTGTCTTCCCTACTGAACTGTGAGCTCCTTGGGGGCAGAGACCGTCTTTTGCCTTTCTGTGCATTCCCTGCATTTAGCACAGTGCTTGGCACACAGTAGGTGCTAAATAAATGCTCATTGGTTCATTGGCTGATTTAGCTGGGCCTACATTTTTAAAATGAGGAGTAGGACTGAATGACCTCTGGGATCTCTGTGATCCTAAGTCAGGGGTCTCCAGTATCATCACCAAAACCAGCCCTAGATGGCTCATATAGCTTTGGCTTTTAGTTCAGAACATCTGTGAGATGTAGGCCTCATGCCTGCTGTGACCAGTCACAGTTCATTCATTCACCAAACACTTAGTGAGCATTTTCTCTGTACAGGATATTGGGCTATGGATCAGGATACTGGGCTATGAATCATAGTTCTAAGGTTTCACCCAGATGCAGACCTTGCCTTCAGGTAGTTTGTTATTATTTGGGGAATAAGGAGCTAACACACGTCACTTCATAAAAAAGTAATAATAGGTGACCTTTGCCGAGCTCTGTAAGGTTAACAAAGCGCCCACCCCATGTGGCCGCGATTGATGCTCATAACCCCCTCTGAGGTGAAGGTCAGTCACGGTTTTTAGATGAAGAAATGAAAACTTAGAGAGCTTGAGTGTTTTGTCTGTGGTCATGCAGCGAAATGTCTGCGGCACAAATACAAAAATACAACATTGTGGGCCAGGCGCCTTGAGAGTGTTCCGAAACAGTGTTCAGAGGAGAGGGAAGATATGGGATGGGGCGGGGGTGGGGGGGCACAGGGTTTTGGCAGATGCCCTGGAGGCTTTTTGGACTTAGATTAGATTAGGGTTCTGTTTCTGCCCAAATGTTTGGGGGATAGTCTGATGTGATGGGGCTCCTCAGTCTCTCTCCCTTGCTTTTATCTGTTTGTCTATCTATATCTATTTATATGTGTCTGTCTCTATCTATCTGTATTTCCTTCTATCTATCTGTATCTATTTATCTATCTATATCTGTCTATATCTTTTATATCTGTCTGTTTACCTGTCCATCTACCAATCTATCATCTGTCTGTCTGTCTGTCTGTCTAAATATCCATCAATTTATTGTGCTCAGGAACTCTGGGTCCCCCCACATTTTGAGCAGCTCTAACTAAGGACAAGGTCTGTGTTCAGTTGCCCGGGCTGCTATTGTCTTTGAGCTGCTGGAGATCCAGATGTGGTCGGAGAGACCAGCTTAAACCCTTTAGGCTCAGAAAGAATACCAAGGAAAGCCAAAGAACCTTTCTGCCATCCTCCCTAATCAGTAAGTCAGTCTTCCCAGTTTCTGTCAAAGGCACATCGTCCTTCTGGTCTCCCAGGTTTAAAATGTTGGCTTTATCTTGGTCTCATCCCATATGACCAGCCAGGTGTTAAATCTTCCTATAATTTGATTCATTTCTCCTTCACGGACTTAGACGCCATGCCATTTGGCGCATGATAAATCTGCAGGTATCTGTGTATGTGTACATATACACATATGCATGTTTACACAGCGCAGTGGTATTGTATCATTATGGTGCTCTTCGTCATAAATTAATTGAGGAGACCTTTTTTTGCATAAGCTTTCACTCATCTCAGTCAAATCCCAGTCTCATAGGCTTAGACAAACATCATTTTATAAAGAATATAACAAACAATAAAAATACATTTAGATACTTCAGTGGTACATCAGGCTTAGACAAACATCATTTTATTAATAGTATGACAAACAATAAAAATACATTTAGATATTTCAGTGGTACACCTCACATGGAGAGTTACCTCCAATCCCCCACTGTCACCTCTGATATCTCTGTAGATAATGGATCCATAGGCCCACCATTCAGCTTTCTGTGAGTCTTATCCCCTTGATAAAAGGATTTGTTCTGTAAAACTTGGACTCAGTCACAAGGCCGCACCCGAGGACCTAGAGGGCTGCATGTGGCCTCAAGGCCCCGGGTTCCCCACCCCTGGCCTTGACAGTTAGCTCAGAAACAAAGGCTTTTAGTTCTGTGCTCACCCTGAACATTCACTCGAGTCTTTGGATGAGAAACCATCTTTACTCACGATTCCATTCCCTCTTAAAGATACGGCATCCGCAGTTTGCATGGGAGGCCTGTTGAAGCTGGCATTGCATGAGGATAAATGGGCGTCGTGCTTTGTCAGAGGCCCTTTCTTAATTTATTGATATAATCGTGTGGTTTGGGGTGTCTTTGTTTTAATATCATTAACCGAGTTAATTGTTTTCCTGACGTTGAGTCTGCCTTCCATCCCTGGTGTAAGTCCAACTTGGCCATAGTGAATAATTGTTGGGCACATAGCTCTGCTCCTCCTTCCCCATGTGGATGTGTTTTGCTGCAGGTTGTTACGCTTGACAGTTGCTGAAATTTCATTTGTCATCTGGTCACTTACATCAGAGTATTTTTCACTGGCTGTTTCCTCTCTCTTTCCTCCCCCGCTTTTGGCTTCCGTAACTAAAGGGGATTAGCGCATTTTGGATGGCAACAACTCTCCTGGTGTTCTGGAGAAAGGCTGGGCTGGCCTCCGGCCGGGGTTTTCACCCGGTCTCCTATTAGCCAGATTAGGAAGCACTGGGATGAACGAGCTGGTGCATTCATGGCTTCTTGAGAGAAGCTTGGTTCACTTTTGTGTACTGGCCTCATAGAGAGACTGGACTACGCATGTTCAGTGTAGGAAAAATCCTTGCTTTGTTCATGGGACCCGACTCCAAAAACTTAGTGCTTCTCTGTAGCCAGCCTGTTATTCACCAGTAAGTGGTCAGGTCACAAGCTCTGTCTATTTCAAGGTTTATTTATTTATTTTTTTCATGATAAATCAGAGAACCTCTTAGGTCATTGAGCCTGACCCTTCATTTTGTTATATATTGTTTTATTATGTTTTACTGATGACCTTTGTTCTTCCATCACCCTCATTCCCCACAACATCCCCCTGCAGAAGGAGCCTTCCACTGTGACAGAGGGAGACATGTAAGTGAAAACAGCCAGCGCAAGCCCTACACATCACCATCATCATCATGATATTAATAACACTAATTTAGAAAACTAGAAGTACATTAATTAATAAAAAGTAAAAAAAAATACCAGTTTATATAGTGTTTTAAGGTTTATAGAACTCTTTACAAACATTATTAATTTTTGTTATAAAATAATCAATATTTATTACCCAAAATAGAAAAGTAAATTTTGAATAATCTTCATTCAAAATAAGTAGAAAACTGCAATCAACTTTATTATCCCTATTTTTATTGTCCTTATTATTATTCCTATTTTATAGATGATGAAACTGATACAGACAAAGAGCGAATAGTTTGTCTAGGGTCCCCAAACTAGGACGTGTCTGAGGCCAGATTTCAACTGAGGTCTTCCCGACTTGTGGTCTGGTCCTCTATTCACTGTGACACCTACCTGCCTACCCTGACAGTGTATGTAAATGACAATTTAGCCAAGGCGGCTAGTGGTTAGAGCTCTGGACTTGGAATCAAAAAGACTTGAGATTCAAATCCTGCCTTAGACATTTATCAGCTGTGTGACTGTGGATAAGTCACTTAACCTCAACCTCAGTTTCCTCATCTGTAAAGTGGTTATAATAATAGCACTTACTTTAACAGGGTTTTTGAAGATCAAATGAAATATTGTATGTAAAGTGGTTTGCAAACTTTAAAGTACAGTAGACTGCTACTACTCTGCCTGGGAGGTAGGAGCTAAGTTTTTTTTTTAATGTCTTTTCCCACTTCTGTTGATTTTTTTTTTTATGACAAAGTTTACCTCCCTTTTAGTGATCTTTCATTTACATTGTTTTCATTATTATATATATTATTCTCTTGTTCTGTTTTTTTTTTTTAAACATTTCAGGCAAATCTTCCAGTTTTTTTTTTTTTTTTTCAGAATTCCTTTTGTCACTTCTTTCTGCACAGTAATGTCCCACTGCAGTCATGTTCCACTTTCTCCAGTTGATGGGCACCCATTGGTTTCAGATTTCTTTGCTACCTCAAAGAATGCTACTGTGAATATTTTGGTGTAAATTGAACCATTATCCCCAAGGATCCAATATTTCTTGTCCTGGAACTCCTTGGAGTATATCCCCAATAGCGCCCCCTTCTCCACTTTACACAGGAAGCAACTGAAAACTGTGTGCCCAAGGTCACACAGATAAAAAGTAGGTCTGAGATCTGAACCGTCTGACTCCAAATCTAACATTCATTCACGTTTTCATTTTACAAAGTTTTCTCTGCTTGATGTGAATTTTTGATTTCAGGCGATTGAAGCAGCGTGGCGACATAAATAGACTTGTGGTCAGAAAGACCTCAGACAACTAATGGCTGTGTCATCACGGGCAAATCGCTGAAACTCCCTAAGACTCAGCTTCCTTTTCTGTTAAATGGAAATCATAATATTTGTGCTTCCTACCCTACAGGCTTGTTGTGAGCCTAAAATGAAATCATGTATGTAATGTACTTTACACATCGTACCTTAAAAAGATTTATAAATACAAGCTATTATTCCCGAAGATAGATTAACGTGAACAACTTTCTTGATTCAAGTAGGCTGAAATGTTCTGTTTGTTGAAGGTGTTCAGTTGGGTCCTTGACTGAATGAAGTATCAGTCCAGAGAATATTTTTATATTCAAGGCTGTTTTCACATGAGTAGTTTTAGCAAACAAATTGGTTTCTTACCAGCTCAAACTAGTTCACTAGGTAGTCTTTGCAAAAATATTTGATCAGGCTTGTGTTCAGTCTAGGGCCGTAGTAGAACTCGGATTCGATTTTGGCATAAGACTCAGATTTGAATCTTGCCTCTCCACAACTCATTACCTACACCATCTTGGACAACTCATCACCTCCTTTTCCTCCTCAGCTTCCTCCTCTGTTAATTGAAGGGGATGGAATCAATGACCTCTAAAATATTCCCAACTAAAAAAAAATCCTATTATCTTAAAATAGATAAGATATTAAATATTAAGTATTTACTAAAATTAAAATAAATAATAACTGTTAAAAATAAAATAGACAAAGATAAAAACCCCTCTCTGTTTGGTAGATTTTGGTGTCTTGCATGGGAATAATGCATGCACTAGTTCTTGGCTAGGTTTCAGATTTTTGAGTCATTAGAAACTATGAAAAAGAAAGAATTCTCCATAAGAAGGATGGCCAAAAAAATATCAAACAAGAAAGAACTGTTTTATTCTTGCAAATAATATCAATATGACTACTCTTGATTCTTGATAATTTGGGAAAGAACCATCAGCCATCTCCACTGTCTGTTGTCTTATACCTCTTCTCCCTTTCTCAGCCAGACTCCTTGGAAATATTGTATACACTTGATGTCTATACTTGATAGCTTCTTATTCCCCCTCAATGGCCATTGAGCTATTCACCATCCTTCCATCATCTCTGAAAGAAGGAAATGGTATACTTTATCAAAAGATGTTCTAAAATCTAGGTCACCTCTGTTCACAGTATACGCTCTCATCTAACAGTTTACTAATCCTGTCAAAATAGGAAGTGAGGTTGCTTGGGCATGACTTATGCTTGGTGACGCCGTGCTGGCTCTTTGTAGTCATCATTCCCCTTTCTAAATGTTTGCCAGGAATTCCTTTAATGACCCGTTCTGGAATTCTCCTAGGAATCCAAGTAAAGTTCACTGGCCAAGGGTTTGCAGGCTCTGTCGTCTTCCCTTTCTTCAAAATTGGGACAGCATTTGCCCTTCTCTAGCATGGTGTGTGGCACCACTCCCATTTTCCGTGATCTTTCAGATATTACTGGTGGTGGCTCATCCGGGCGTCTCCTCTGTTGGTGTCTGAGGATAGGATTTGTCTAGACCAGGTTGACCCTGAAGGACAAGGAGTTGCTTTCTCACTATCTCCTTCCTTATCTTTAGTAGCAATCAACACCCTTTTTAGCCATTTTCATTTTGTTACTTCCATTACAAGGGTCATTCATTCATAGCAGAAAGATAAGAAAATAAGTGAACAGTTTACTTTCTCTCTCTTAGTATCATTGTTCCATCTACCCCAAGCAGAGATCCTGTCTCTTCTTTTACCCTCCCTTCTCTCTATTATAGTTTAAAAAAAAAAAAACCAAAACACTTTTTGTTGTTCTTAGCTTTTTACACTGTCCAGTGTGGGTCAGTCCAGAGGGCTCCCATGATGAGGGAATTTGAAATTTATATTTAAGACAAATGGAGAATATCTAAGAAAGCTTTTCTGCCTCAATTGCTAGCATTAGTACATTGTGACAATGAGGAGAAATTAAGGGAATCTTGTTGGAAGCTTATGAGAGGGAAAGTTTCATTCTTATTTTCAGTTTCTGCCTACATCTCACCTGCCTGCCCAGATATGGAGATAACATTTGTCGGCATTTGTAAGGTAGCAAACAGCCTCCATTTGGAGGCATCAGAGTAGAGGGAAGAGGGCGCTCGGTCTGGAAACTGAATGCCATCCCAGCTCTCCTCCCCCACTACCTGTGTGTCCTTGGGCAAGTAATTGGCCCTCTCTAAACTTTGGTTTGATTTTGAGAAATTCCTCTCCCTAGTGGTACTTTGGGAGATGCAGAGTTTTTATAACTTTGGATCTGATAGAACGGAAGCTGCTTGAGGGCAGGGATTGTTTCATTGGTCTCTGTAACCCCAGTGCCCAGCGCATTAGTAGACATTCAATAAATGCTTATTGATCGTTTTAAAAATGGTAAGCGTACAGGATGCCCTCTAATTTAAACGGATATGACGCTGCAGGTTCTGTTATTAATGGAGGAAGAGCAAATGTGCTTTGTATGGCCCCTATTGCTTTGGAGTGCTTGGTGCGCTCAGGACCAGTGGGGTCCATCAAGACTGCTGGACGTCTTTCAGAACTTTATCATGGGGGCTGGAGCTGCTTGGAAGCAGTATTTCCTCCATGCTTGGTGGGGCAGGAGAAGCGGCATCTCCTCTTCAAGTAGAAGTCTTTTATATATTGACAGGCATTCGAAACATATAGTCCAGACTGCTCAATAACTCTGTATGCTAGAAGGGCTCCTGGATTTGGATTGAGAAGACCTGTGTTCAAATCCAGCTCACCTACTTGCTTCCTGGGTAGTCTTGAGCAATTGTCGTTGAGGTCGGGCTCTGAGTCCTGGCCTTCTAAGGGCTCTTCTGGCTTGGAGTCCTGGAATCACATCCGTGATTCTCCTTTTAGGTCATTTTCTGTTTCCTACCCCTTTCATTGTATTCTCTATCATATTCGCGAGGTTTTAGGCTGCCCTTTCCTTTATCATCGTTGTCTTCCAACAGCTGATGCACCTGGGGCGTGGGGCAGTGGTACTGATGATAATTTAGAATAATAGGTCAGACTAACATAGGTTACCTCATTTGATCCTCACAGTAACCCTCTAAGTAATGTGCTTAAAATTATCCCCAGATGAAGAAACTGAGAGAGGCTAAGTGACTTATCCACGGTCACAGAGTGAGTAAGTGTCTCGGCAGGACTCAAGCTCTGGTCTTCCTGACTCTCAGACTAATGTGTTGATCAGTGATACCACCTTGCTCCTTTCTGAGGCCCATGGAGCGGTAAAAGGCACTGTCTTTTCCCAAGAGCACTAATACAGATTAACAGCTGGGAAAGCCTGTGTTGATGCGCTTATCCAACAGTCTAAAATCTTATAGAAACCCAGAATTTTAGAGCTGGGGGGAGCTTTAGAGATCACCGAGTTGAAGTTCTCATCTAGGCGGGACCAAGTGACCTCTGAACCTTTCATACCTCTAGCATGCAGTGATCCTCTGATATTTAAGAAATATATGATTCAAATAATGTTGATTACGCTCCTACTGTGTGCCTGGCACTGTGCTAAGTGGCGGGGATACAAAAAGACACAAAAGGTGGTCCCTTCCCTCAATGAGCTTCCCATCTAGTGCTGAGAGGAGCATGGGATGTAAGATGTACGTGGCTTGTGTGCTGCCCTGACACCTGTGGGGCTTAGAGGTCATCCAATCCAACTTGCTCATTTTGCAGAGGAGAAATCCAAGGCCCAGATAACTGAGACGACTTGGCCTGGGTCCCATAGCTAGCGGTGTTGGAGCTGGGATTGGATCTGGTTCTTAGGACATAAAGGAAGGCCTCCAGCATCTTGGATGGCTTGATGCAGAATTTATGGGGGAGCAAAATGGCGCAGTATCAGAACCCATGAGATCAGCTGCGATCGGTAGTTCGGGAGGGAGTGGCCGGGAGTCCATTGAAATATTAAAGTCTAATTTTTCTGCCTTTTCTCTCTTCTCTCCATCACCTTGTATTACTTCTTGCTGTTGTTCATAACTCTTTCTAGCATCATCTCCCTCTTTTTCACTAACTCTAGTCAAAACATAACCTCCTTTAACAACAGGGTGGGTGTGTGGAAAGTGTGGACAAGCTGTGGGGCCATGTATATTTCATATGGGCATATAGACACCTGTCTATTCTCCGGGTTAGCTCTTATTCCAGCCTGCTCTTGCACTGGAAAATCTAGTTCCCAAAGCAGGACCGGTACCGTGTTAAACTTGGATTCTCTCAGGATCCTGGAAGTAATCCTATTGAAAGAATATACCCTTCCCTACTTGCGACTTTAGCTCTTGAGCCCCCATAGATTCATTTCCATTGGCGCAAATTAGGCATAGTAACACTTATATCTTAACCATGATTATTTAAAGGAAAGGAGCTAATAATAGCATCATATGTATTAATATATTAAAACAAATGCAATAATAATAAATATATTATGACCCACGCATAAGCTTGTGTCATTTTTTCCACCAGGGTGCTCAATATCCATAGGGGAGGGTCAGCACATTTTTTAGGGAGCTGACAAGAAAGCGCATGAGGGAGAAAAACTCATGGGCCCGAGGTAACTCACAGCTCTGCACTACAGGCTTTGACATCGTGAGTTTATTCGGGAATGTCCGTTCCGCACAAAGCTACTTTTCTGCTGATTGTTAATCCTTATTGATCTCCAGCTCTATTCCTGACTTGATGTCACCCTTGTAAATTCACTCAGATTACAGTTGCCTTTAAGAGGGTGTTGAGGAAGTGTTACTTCTTAATTTTTAGAGCAGCCAAATGGCTGCAAAGCTCATCAAGCTGGCTTTCTCTGGGCAGTATAAAATTAAATCTCGGCATCTCTTCCTAGACAGCAGCTGCACAACCTGTCCTCTGCCTTTCTGCTTTTCTCTCAAACCACAATGGACAGCAGAGAGTATCCGTCACTTGTAAGAACCTTCCCTTCTCTTAAGCCCAAACAAATATCGGGAACGTCAGGCTCAGTCCTGTGCAGTTGTGTCAGGAGTCATGTAGCTGAAGCCTTCTGTTAGCTGACTGCTTCAGCCCTGATAGAGCTGATTTTGATCCCTGCTTTTTCCTTAACTTCATTTGTCTGCCCCAGCTACTTGTGCTTTTAGTGGCTAAAATCAGAGCTTCCCGGAGCTCATTAAGTCATTTTTCACTGCAACAACCACGTTTCTCTTATATCAACAGTCTCTTAAACATCATGCCCCAGAGTCCGAATAATTGTGTTCCTCATTTTTTTTTTTTTAACCTTATATCTTGAAGCTGTTCTAATCAAATGAACTAGGGGACCATGAGGCCCTGGAGCTCTAAGTGCTCAGCAGAGTACACCATCTCATTTTGTGTCCTTGAAACCCTTTCTATATACTCATGTATTTCCTATGTTTAGTAACTAAAGGCTTTTTTTTTTTTCTGCCTCTTGAGCCATCAGACTCCTTTATACACATGATACAGCACCCTTCCTCTTTTACAAGGTGAAAACAAATGAGATAATATTGTAAAGCTCTTAGCACAGTGCCTGGCACACAGTAGGTGCTTAAATGCTTATTCCCTTTCCATTCCCTTAAGTTTCTGCATTTATTCAGTCATCCGTTTCTGTCCCAGACTGCCCAAATCCTCCTGAAAACTGTTTTGCTTAATACACACATTAGCAGTTTTTATTAAAGCAAAGTTCTTTTCCTACTTCTTTTAGGCATCAACACAGTCACTGGACAGAGCCAATATCTTACACCCTTTGCCACTTAATTTGACTCTTTTTCTTTATACAAAGGTGCTTTTCTTGTCGCTTCTGACATGAAACTGCTCTGTATGAAAAGAACAGTTCCCTGAGGGGTGCCATAGTTTATGAGAACTCTGTGTCCAGTGAGTGTAACTTTCCTCTTGAATGAGGGCCTGAGGGGCTTTCCTGGTACTAAAGGGGACGGGCTTCTCAGTACACCCGTGTTGTAACATCTATTTTGGCTTCTGAGAGACCTCTGTGGTTTCCTTCCTGGATCCTGACGTATTTCAGGAAGTTGATGTTTCCAATTAAGTAAACTTCAGATGAATGAAGTATTTCTCTTTTCGTTGAGGTTTGGAAAAAAAGACCAGGCAATGCTTATCAAATATGCTTTTACCTCATGCAGAGTGATGCCATAAGAACCAATATTTTGGGAGTTGTGGTTTTCAGTTTTTTACATTCGGAGTCAGGTACCAGAGAGATATTTCCAGTCTTTAATCTATTGACCATACCATGTGAGTGTGTGTGTGTGTGTGTGTGTGTGAGTGTGTGTGAGTGTTTATTTAATGGGCAGCTTCTCTGTAAGCTCCTGAGAAATGTCGTAGGCAATGGTATATACAGCGTCATTACTCTCTAAGGCATCTGCAGTATCCAGTGGAAACAGAACACCAACAATTTCCCTCCATCTCACAGGAAGGACGTGTTTGGACTTGTAGATTCTAACAGTTGATGCTTCTTTTCTTGCAGGGACCTGAATTAATGGATAAATATGTTGGTCAGTCGGAACGTGCAGTCAGAGAGGTAAATGGTACTAATATCTGTTTGTCTGTATTTCTCTCTGGACTTGTGATTTCCTTCCTGTGGGAAAGAAGGAAGGAAGGAAGGAGACGGGGAGAGAACAGATGAAGGAGGAAGGGAGAGAAGGAAAGATGGAAGGAGGAAAGGAACAAAGAAAGGAAGGAGGGAGGGAGAGAAGGAAGAGAAGGAAAGAAAAAAGGAAGGAAAGAAGGATTCATAAAGTCCTTTTTTTTTTTTTAAATTTGTGAGGCA
>NW_020949971.1:9430458-9437927 GCF_900497805.2 Vombatus ursinus
TTCTCGTGCTAAAGGCTAGCTCTAACAAGCATTTATTCATTTCCTATTATGTGCTAGGCTGTGAGTGTGTGTGTGTGTGTGTGTGTGTGTGTGAATTTCAGGATGGTGGGTGGAGGAATGTGAGTGCTTTGGAACATCTGCTGTTGTAGCTTGATATTTCAGCTCATTGGAATATCTGTTCCAGATCTTTAGGAAAGCTCGAGCAGTGGCCCCATCAATTCTTTTCTTCGATGAGCTTGATGCCTTAGCGGTCGAAAGGGGCAGGTAAGAAATGCTACTGTTGAGTCATCTCACATTTCTCTTTCTGTTGCTTGGGATTCAAGATGGCGGTGCATTGAATGAGAACATGCAAGGGAGGAGCCCTCATGGAATGCTCAGGCTGGGGACACAGCAGTTAGAGATGAAAAGTAAAATCAGAAGTGAAATAAGAGCTCTGAAGGGAAAAAAATGGAAAGAGAATTAGTTTAGAACATAAGGCAGAAAACTTTACCTAAGTGATGGACACCCTGAAAAGTAACATGGAGCAAACACCTCAGCAGTAACTCCCTGAGATAACAAGAAATATTAGAATAAAGTCAAAAGATTGAAAGTTTAATATATCATATATCTATTATTAAAAAAACTCATTGGTAAACAGGTTGAAGAGAATTTAAGAATTATTAGACTCTTTGAAAACCATAACCATGCTACAAACTTGGATGTAAAATTTGAAGAAATCTTGAAAGAAAACTGTTCTGAACTATTTGAGACAGAGAGCAAAGTAAAAATAGGGGGAAACATTACCAATCATTTCGTGAAAGAAACCCCAAATTGAAAACATCCAGGAATGTTGTTTCCAAAATTATAGTTTCCAAGTTAAAGGGAAAAAATACCATAAGCAACAATCCAAGAATTCAAGAACCGAGAAGTCCCTGTCAGGATAAGATCTTGCCACATCTATCATAAAGAGGGACAATCTTGGAATACAGCATTCTAAGTGGGAGGGATGGCAGAGCAGCAGCTCCTCTACCACTCAAGTGAGATAATATGTATAAAGTGCTTAGCACAGTGCCCTGCACATAGTAGGTGCTATATAAATGCTTATTCTCTTCCCCTACTCCTGCAGAAAGATTTAGAAATGGCACCAGATGTAGTCTTGATTGGTACACCCAAGAAAATGGCATTCCTTCTTCAGGCTATCCTTGGTTTCTTTGAAGGCTCAGCCTCAGGTGCTCTTTCTTAAATGGAACCCAATCCAGCTGTAGCGTTTCTTCCCTCAGAAATGATTTTGTTTAATTTTGTTTATCTTATTTATCCTTTTTTCCCCCAAGTACAAGGTAAGGTCTTTGAGGCATTCTTGGATAGAATTTTCTATATATAAGTACCTGATTAAGAAGAACTTTCCCCTAGAAAAAAGAGGCAGGAGGCACCTACTTGTGTTTCTTTCTTGAAACTCTCTACTTGTTGTTCAGTCATTTATGACTGACTCTTCATGACCCCATGTGGGCTTTTCTTGGTGGAGGGGTTTGCCATTTTCTTCTCCAGCTCATTTTACAGGTGAGGAAACTGAGGCAAACAGGGTAAAGTGACTTGCCCAGGGTCACACAGCTAGGAAGTGTCTGAGGCCAGATTTGAACTCAGAGAGTCTTCCTGACTCTAAGCCCAGTGCTTCATCCACTGCACCACCTAGCTGCCCACAGCTAGAATTCTCCAAATTCTTTTGGAGGGTGCTTTAAGGAAGGAAATGGCTCAACTTAACCTTACAGATCAGAGAAGAGAAATCACCCAAAAGGCTTTGCTTTTTCAAGAAGTGAATATGGCCCCCTGCTTTCCTGATCCATTGGAGACAGTTGTTTTTGGAACCTGAAAAAGAGCAAATATGAACCAGATGTGAGAAAAATGCGTTCAGCGGCGCTGTCATGGGATGTGTCCAGCTTTAAGCATTATGGGAAAATCGACAAGGCCCTTGTTAAAAATAGGACCTTGCTTAGAGGCCTCGTTTGCACAATAGGCATTTGCACACGCATCCAAAAGGCTGACCATCTGCAGCCCCTAGAGACCGATTTCCTGTGCTCACACTTATCACACCGAAGCATTCAAAGGGACACCTGTTTGTATGGTTTGCCCTTTTCCCTTCGTGCCTTGTTCAAGGTGAGTGCAAAACTTTCCAGATGACTCTCCATGATTTTATTCTCTCTCTTTCTCTTTTTAATGACAATGTTTCTGGTCATGCTTTTTCTTTCAGTAATTGATAGCTCCATAAAGAGGACAGATGTAGACTGATGACTTGATCTCTTGCACACGAGTCTTGTGTAGGGACTTGTAGAAATTGCGGATGTGTGTGTGTGAGTGTAAAAAGAAGGATAATGCAGTAGACTGCTGGACCCAGAAAAATTAAAGTCAAATCCAATCTCAGACCCTTACTAACTGGATGAACCTGGACGAGTCACTCAACCCTTTTTGCCTCAGTTTCCTCATCTATAAAATGGGCCGGAGAAGGAAACGGCAAGCTACTCTGGTGTCTTTGCCAAGAAAGCCCTGAATGGGGTCACAAAGAGTTGGACACGACTGAGAATGACCCAGTAACAACAGCGGCAACAAAACTCTAGTCAGACCAAAAACGCAGACATAACCATTGCCCACGATCCCCCAGGTGTAACGTTGATTTTAAAAAAACCCAAGAGCATTTTTAGTAGACGTCACTATCTCTGTTACTCATCATCTCCAGCTCCATGGAATAAAAAGTTTTCAAAACACAGGACTCTCCGGTTAAGGGGGAGAAAATCACGTGGGAAGGAGATGAGGTCCGTGTCATCCTTCTTGTCCTGGCTGTTGTTGGGCTTGGGCTGGGGATGCGTTCATTGAGCCTACAGAAGATACGCTTACAGCCTAGGGTTTTTGTTCGACTAAAAGAAAGTCACCTTCAATTTTCTGTATGATAGATGGAGCCCCAAATATAGAAGAATAGTGACTTGTCTCCAGACAGTTTCTTTCAAATTCCCATCAAAGATCGGAGGAATGGGGTGATGCTGATAGCAGTGACCACAGTAAAAGCTCACGTTTTCATATAGAGTGTTGTGGTTTGCAAAGTGCTTCTCTTATAACAAGCCCGATGGGCCAGGATTACCTTCATCATTTTATAGATCACGGAATTTCAGGACAGGACCTTAGAAGTCGCTTGTATCCGTCCGTGCCTGATCAAGAATTCCCTCTACATTGTTGCCCTCAAGAAGTTATCAGTCGTTTGCTAGACCTCTAACAAAGAGAGGCTTCCCAGGCAGCTCACTCTACCCTAGGATCCCTCTCGTTGATAAGTTTTTCCTTACATCGGGTCTAAAGTAGCTTCTTTGTAACTTTCACCATTATTTCTAGTTCCCCTCCCCTGCGGCCAACCAGAATAATTCCATTGCCTTGATAGAGTATTGACACGTCCCCCTCTAAATCTTCCCTTTTCCTGGCTAAACATCCTCAGTTCCTTCAGAGGAAGTTCCTATGGCATGTTCTTTAATCTCATCATTTTAGTCACTCTCCTCTTAATAGGTTTATAATTTCCTTCCTCAAACGTGGCACCCAGGACTAAACACAAAATAAAAAACAAGTGTAATCACTTAGCCATTATCAGATCTGATAAAGATTGGAACATGGACTGACATCCAGGTTTTCTGCCTTTATGATTCACTAGGTTGCTGCCCCCAAGGAGGTTAGGGCTGGATTTCAAGGTCTGGGAATGGTCTGCATAGAAATGTCAATTGAATGCCTGGGAGTTGAGGAGATTCTCAGGTGAGATAGTCAAGGGGGAGAAGAAAAGAGGGTCCCCAGGCAAAGCCTTGGGGGACTCCCACAGTCAGTGGGTATGACTTGAGTGAAAGGAGTGGTGAAACAGGTAGGAGAATGAGGGGAGAATAGCAGAGAGAATCTAGGAGAAGAGGTTGGCTTGGCTGTCAGCGTCAGTTTACAGAGAGGTCAAGAAGCATGGGGATTGGGAAAGGGCCATTAGATTTGACAATTAGAGATCATCGATGACTTTGAAGAGAGCAATTTCAGTTGAATGATGAAGACAGATTTCAGAGGGTTTTGAATCGGGGAGAAGTGAAGTAAGTAGTAGGAGGTAGGAGGCAAGTGCTAAGAGGAGGCAGAGAGCTTTCTTTCTTTTTTTTTTTTTTAAACTGAAAGTTGCCAATTGTTTTGCAGTGCTTTATTATATTGAGAGGGTTGTCTTTCTTGGGCTTTTAATTAACTACTGAATGAATACATTAGACACATTCGAGTTTTAGCTGGGATTTTACATAGCTTGCATTTTAATTCTTTGGTTCTTTGCTGTTTCTATTAACCCATAGCATTATTTTAATAAATGTTATAATACCAACCAGAGTCCAGGGTGGTTCCAAGGGCCCTCAGTCCAAGTTCAACCAGAATTCCTCTTCATGTTTCGCTCGAATCTTGTATTTGAAAATCAAATTTTCTATTCAACCCTGGTGTTTTCATCAAGAATGCTTGAAAGTCCTCTATTTCACTGAATGACCATTTTTTCCCCTGCAGGATTATGCTCAGTTTTGCGGGGTAGGTGATTCTTGGTTGTAATCCTATCTCCTTTGCCCTCCAGAATATTATATTCCATGCCCTGCGGTCCCTTAATGTAGAAGCAGCTAAATCTTGTGTTATCCTGATTGTGTTTCCACAATACTTGAGTTGTTTCTTTCTGGCTGCTTGTAATATTTTCTCCTTGACCTGAGAACTCTGGAATTTGGCTACAATATTCCTAGGAGTTTTCCTTTGGGGATCTCTTTCAGGAGGAGATTGGTGGATTCTTTCAATTTCTATTTTGCCCTCTGGTTCTAAAATATCAGGACAGTTTTCCTGGATAATTTCTTGAAAGATGATGTCTAGGCTCTTTTTTTTGATCATGGCTTTCAGATAGTCCAATAATTTTAAAATTCTCTCTGCTGGACTTATTTTCCAGGTCAGTTGTTTTTCCAATGAGATATTTCACATTGTTTTCTAATTTTTAATTCTTTTGGATTTATTTTGCAGTGTCTTGATTTCTCATAAAGTCACTAGCTTCCAAATTGCTCTATTCTGATTTTTAAGGAAGTATATTCTTCAGTAATCTTTTGGATTTCCTCTTCCATTTGGCCAGTGTTGCTTTTTAGGGCATTCTTCTCCTCATTGGCTTTTTGGACCTCTTTTGCCATTTGGGTTAGGCTATTTTTTAAGGTGGTATTTTCTTCAGTATTTTTTTGGGTCTCCTTTAGCAAGCTGTTGACTTGTTTTTCATGATTTTCTTGCATCACTCTCAGTTTTTCTTCTACTTCTCTTACTTGTTTCTCAAAATCCCTTTTGAGCTCTTCCAAGGCCTGGGACTGATTCATATTTTTCTTGGAGGCTTTGGATGTAGGAGCTTTGGCTTTGTTGTCTTCTTCTGGTTGTATGTTTTGATCTTCTTTGTCACCAAAGTAAGATGATATAGTTTGACTATTTCTGCGCTGCTTACTCATGATCCCGGCCAATTACTTGAGTTTTAAACTCTTTGTTAAGGTAAAAGTCTGCTTCCAATGTGGAGAATGTACTGTCCCAAGCTTCGGGGGTTTGTACATCTGTTTTCAGAGGTACTTCTAGAGACCTGTAAATGTTCAGTTCTTCCAAGGTGGTATGATAAGGGGCGAGGTGTTTCCTCTCCACCACCACAATAAGCTCCACTGCACCAGTGTTCCTCCTCGCCCCAGGACCGCCCTTCAGAACTGTGACCCAGATCCAAGCACTGGTAAAGCAAGAGATTCCTGCCTCAGCACTGGCAAAGAGATCCCTGCAATCCCCCTCTCATCAGCCACTAGATTTCCCCTCAGTCTGTGGGCCGGAAGCTCAGGAAAAAGCCGCAGCCCTGGGCCGCGCTCGAGACTTGTGCCTGAGACCTAGCTCCTCTCTCACCGCAGTCACAGACTTTTCCCACTGACCTTCTAAGTTGTGTTTGGCATTAATGGGTTGAGAAATCTGGAAACTGCCGCAGCTGCCCGCGATTCAGTCCTCTGAGGCCTGCTCCAGGGTCGCTGCGGCCTGCGCGCCCACGCCGAACTGCGCTCCTCTCCCCGCCTGGCACGATATACCTTTCCAATCAACCATCCAGGCTGTCTTTGGCTGGAAATTTGTTTCACTCTGTCTTTTTGTGGGTTCTGCTGCTTTAGAATTTGTTTAGAGCCATTTTTTTAGGTATTTGGAGGGGTTTGGGAGAGAGCTCAAGACAGTCACTGCTTTCCCTCCGCCATCTTGGCTCCGCCTCGCCGGCAGAGAGCTTTGTAACGAAGGTTACCCGAGAAGGGGAGGAGAGCTATAGGCCAATAGCTAGTGGGGCTGGTTGGGTCAAATGGGAGTTTTTAAGGATAGGGGAGAAGACATGGGTAAGTATATAGGCATCTGAGAAGGAGGCAGCTGATAGGGAGACATTGAAGATTAGAGAGAGAGTAGGAATTATGATGAGAGCAATCAATTGGAGAAAACAGGATGGGATGAGCTAAGGATTTATGTAGAGGGGTTTGCCTTGGCAAGCAGGGCCTCCTCTTTATGTAAGGGGTGAAGGTAGAAATAGTGTGGGGAAATGTCTCAGATGAGGAAGGTGGAGGAGGGGGTTCTCATCAAATAGCCCCCTTTTGTTGGCTAAAATGAGGAAAGGTCCTCAGTTGAGAGGGGGAGGGAAGGGGAATACCATGAGAGGTATGCAGAGGGATGAAAATATTTGGAATAGCCCCTCCACTGAATATGGTAAAAGAATTGCCTTGCTGCGGGGAGGACTCAGTTGAAATTATATAACAGATTTGTAGTGGACCTAGTAAGTACAGTTCCGTGATCTTGTCCACGTTGATTTAGCAGCGTTTAGGAGTAGGAGTGAATGAGGCAGGTAGTGAGGCTGGGTCTTGGCAACGCATGATTGGCAATAGGACAAAAGGGCAGGGAATTCCAATATATAGGAGAGAATTGGACTACTTCACCAACGGTGAAGGGGAGGAGAATGTGACCAGTCTAGAGGTCATGGGAAAAGACCTGAGGGATGGAAGGATTGGAGTCATGATGTGATGAAGATGATTCAGAGTTGTAAGTCAGAGGGGAAGATGGAATGACAAAGGATTAATGATGGCAAGATCAGTGGTGTGACGGTCTGTGTTCTGAGCTGGAATGGAGGAGTAGCTCATGGGAATTGAATAGATTAGGAAGTGAAAAGTTGTGGAGCATCAACGTAACCCTCCTTTGGTATGAGGGCAGGAGTTAGGGAGGAGAACAGGACAGTGAGCCAGGTGATTGAGCAAGGAAGGAGAAAATTGTGGATTAGTAGAGATGATGGTCATTAGGATACGAATTGAGTTACCAGTTTGTACCATTTGACAGGCAGTTTTCAAGGAAAGAAATCCAAAGTCTCTATAGCTGAGAAAAAATGATGATGAAACGTGCTTCCCATTTCCTGACAGAGTGGTGATGGATTTAGGGTGCAGAACCACACACAC
>NW_020949971.1:9437937-9451087 GCF_900497805.2 Vombatus ursinus
CCCCCCCAATGAGGTGGGGATTGGAAGGGAGAGAAAATAGATTTCTGTTAATTAAAAAAACAGTTTTTTAAAAATAGAGAGGTTGGGAGGGGTGTTGCAGATGTGGAAAGTTGTGTGTACTTTCAGATGAGGTCACTATTGTTAGTTTTGCTTAATTCTTTTACTTAGTTACTGGAGACCTCTCTGGGAGTGGAGGGGGTGATCTGGGAGTGTTTGTAATGGGAAAGGAAAATGCATGAATAAAGCTTTTTAAACATTTGCATTATTTAGATCTCAAAGAAGGTGAGTTTGTAGAGTGCTGGTGGAGGAGGGTGCTATACTACAGCTTTTAGAAATACTCATGCTGAGTTTTTCATGGCCATAACATTTTCTGTACCTCATCATTCAGTGATGTCCGCCAAGGGTATCCTAAATTCTCCAGGCACTAAATGGATTTTAAATGTCGTGGAAACCCAGATGGATTGGGAAAACACAAAGCAACAAAAACTCAAAACAAAGGAAATTTCTGACTAATATTAGGCTGCTGCAACGAGCCATGGCTTTCATCTATTTAAAGAATGCCACGTCCTCTTGAAGACTTCCAGGAAAAAAAAAGATCATGACCAGATTACACCCATATGACCAGTCCTGAAATGACAGTACCTCAGCGTTGGCGGATGTTTTCTCTTGGGTAGTGTTGACCCCCTTTCATGACAGGGAGGACTTTTGCAAAGGTGGGCTCAGCCAAGCACTGTGGATCTTTGGTTCTTGCTACGTTGACCACACAAAACTTCATTTGTCCAACTCGCAGATGAGGCGAGGAAACAGCCTAGTAGGTTGACCAGGGCTTTGGTAAATGCATCCCAGCTTGTCTGCCTCTGCCTTAACTTGAGAAGTCTGTGCCCGTTGGAGAGGGGATGTGGTTTATCTTCCCCGGACAGTGCTGTTATCCCCAAAGACCTTGCAAGGTGCGTCTCAGAATCCAGTTGGATACTTTCAGTGAAAGGATTAAGATCACCCTGAAAATAGTAATAAACATACTCCCATTTCTATGTTGTTTTTGAGTTTTCCTCATTTTAGCCTCAGAAAAACCCTGTGAGTGGGTGCTATGCTTATCTCCATTTTACAGGTGAGGAAACTGAGATTCAGGAAACTGTAGTCACGGAAAGATAGCAATTGCCTGAGGCAGAATTTGAACCCTGAGTTTTCAGTTCATTAATGTATCTGCTGCTCTAATCTGCTGCTAATATAAAATGTTGACTGCTGTAATTTGTAAAATGAATGTAATCTGGTTGTGACTTTATTTTTCTGGAAGTCTTCATAGAGTTCTTTACACAAATGAAATTAGAGTTTTGGAAGTGGGGAAAATAATGATATCTTTTTAATTAGCATTCTTGGGATCATAGATTGAGAGCTGGAAAAGACTTTAAAGGTCAGCTAGGTGGAGCCATGGTACACAGAGCACTGGGCCTAGAGTTCGCAAGTCTCATCTTTCTGAGTTCAAATCTGACCTCAGACACTTAATAGCTGTGTGACCCTGGGCAAGTCACTTAACCCCGTTTGCCTCAGTTTCCTCAACTGTAGAAATGAGCTGGAGTAGAATATAGCAAACCACTGCAGTATCTTTGCCAAGAAAACCCCAAATGGGGTCATAAAGAGTTGCACATGACTGAAAAATGACTTAACAACAACACTTACAGATGGGTCTAGAGGTGGAAGGGTCCTTGCTACTTGGATGACCTTGGGGAAGTCAGTTCACGTCTGTGGGTCTCAGTTTCTTCATCTGTAAAGTGAGAGATACTTTGACCCTCTGCAGTAGGAAGTATGAGAGAAGGAATGTGTATAAATGCATTTCAGCCACGCGCAAGTTAAACAGCTTCGATAAGATCTAGGATAATTTGTAATATTAGCAGCGGTCTCTTGGTACAGCTGTTCTCTGAAAACACTCTGGAATTATTCCCCATTGATGGCTCTAGGGGGAAATAAGCTCAGTGGAGCCCAGCCAGGTTCCTTTCAGAATGGGGTCAGGCCAGGGATCTCTGACAAGCTCTGTGTTTTAAAGTAACCATAACCATAACAACAACAATAATGGTGTAGGAAATGGGGTGAGAAATTGCTTTTGAATGGTGCTGTTGCTCACATTCACCCACCCTTTGGTACTGCCCCCATCATTGAAAAACATGTTTTATTCATGTATTTTGTACTTGTATCACATTGCTAAATGAAAGGGAAAAAAACTCTACCCTGATTGAACTCTCCCTTGTGAAAGAGAAAGTCATTTAATCAGAACCATTTGACAATATCAAACGACATTCTCCCCTAGCAGTCTTCCCCATCTCCCAGCATAAGGACTGAAAAGTATTCCAATATCTTTGCTGTTTTAGTTAAGAATTTTCCTCCTAGTCATAGTTGTGCAAAGTGTCACCATCCATTTCCCTCTTATTCTCTTGTGTTTTGTTATTTTTTTTTCATGATACCACCATTTATATTCATGTGGTAGATCAGGTTTGACCATATTGTGACATATAAACTGTTAAGCCTTTAGATAGTGTAGCTGATAGAGTTATATGATAGGATGTGGAGTCAGGAAGAGCTGAACTTGGATCTTACTTCAGACTCTGTGTGCCCGGGTAAGTCATTTAACTCTTCTTGTCCCATTTCCTCATCTGTAAAAGGAAGGCCAATTAGAACACTGCTTTGAAGGGTTGAAATAAATGTGAGGATCAGGTGTATTCCCTTTTCTTTCACCATAAAAACAAAAGAAAACTATTCCCGGCCCTCTCTTTATCTTATTTAATTTTCTCTGATTCTTTAAAACATTAATGTTCTAATGAGACACTTTTTTTCTTTCCTCTCAGTTAAAAAGTAAGCCCCTTCCAATTGTTCAAATATACAGGTGTGCTCAGAGGGACATTCCGTATATACTTTTCTTGGTTTCTCTTGACTTTTGTGTTTCGATTTCAGAGTTTCTATTGAATTCTCCTTTTTTCATAGGGAATGTTTCAGATCCCTCTTTTGTAATAAAATCTATCGCCCCCCTCCAGCCCCCTTTGTTGGATCATCTTCAGTTTTGCAGGACACATTATTCTTTATTGTAATTTATCTTTTGCCTGTTGGAATCATGGTCCAAGATTTTTTCTTTTAAGTAGTAGCCAATGAGTCTGGAGTGATCCCATCTGGTTCCTTAGTACTTGAACTCTTTTTGGCTCCTTGTACTTTTTTTCCCTTTCACCTTTTACCTCTGGCTTTTGGCTATGACATATGGAGTTTTCATTTTGGGGTCTCTTTGAGGATGTCATAGTGGATCCTGTTTTCACTTTGCCCTTTGTTTTTAATAGATCTGGGGGATTTTCATTTATGATTCCTTTAAAACCCTGCTTTTTGTTTGGTCATGGATTTCAAGAAATCTTGCTTTTGAATTCCTTTTCCTTAACCTGTTTACCAGGTCAGTTTTTTTTTTTTAAATAATAGATATATTTTCTTCACTTTTTTCAACCTTTGAATTTGTTCTAGCATTTTTTCTTGTCTCATGGAGTTGTTGAATTCTATTTGCTCCATTCTCATTTCAATCAGTCAGTCAAAAAATAAACATTTATTAAGTGCCTACTACATGCCTGGCCCTATGCAGATTTATAGAGAATTTCCATTCCAATATTTTCCATTTTTTTGGATAAGGTTTTCTGCATTCCGTTTTGTTGTGTTTTCTCTTTCCAGTTCTTTAATCTGGAGCCCTTATTTCACTTTGTCTTCGTTTTAAAAAATTTCTTCCTTCATTTCCTCCAGGAAATCTTATAATCCTTGTGGCCAAACCCCGCCCCCTCCCATAAAACTCTTTTTGCTGTTGTGAAATTTTTCTCTTCTTCTCCATTTATCTCTTGGCCCTCTCTTGACATTTAATACTCAGTATCTTCTTTTGTTAACTCATATTGTAGCCTCGGCCCTTGTCAGGCTTCATTCCCTCCCACACTCTTGAAGGGTACGTCAGGTTCTATTTGCTCTTGACCTCTGTTTTCTGCACTCTTGCCGCCATCTTGTCCCCTCCCCCGGTGTGCCTGAATTCACAGCGCTGGCAAGTTTCATTCCCCCATGCTTTGTCTGGTCTAGATAGGGGCTTCCTGGAACATCTCAAGTCAGATTGCTGACACCCCCAAGGCACCTTTCGTAGCTCGTAGCCTGCTTCTGATGTCCGAGTTCTTCTGTTTCTGACCTTCCCCTCTCCCGTCACAGCTCCCCGTTTCAAGCTCCCTCCTCCTGGGTCCCATTAGATAACTCCAGACTTCTTGCCCCTTGAACATCTCTGGTCTGAGCTCCATGGACTTCCAGCCCCTCTGCCATGTCCTTGTCATAGGGGTATGAGTTTCGCAGCCCCTTAACACTTCACTGCCCGTGTACTCCAGAGCTCCAGTCTTCCTCCTTGTCTGTGCTCTGTGAGCATGCAGGCTTCAGGGACCTTTGGACAATCTGTCCGCGGTGTTTACCTGCATCCATCCTGGTTTTCCTGGTGGGACCCCTGGCCCAGTAACTAGAGGGTTCTGGCTGCCTTTTTGTGTTGTGTTGACCCATATAAAGGCACTAATACTATAGTTTCTCCTTGGATTTCTTGGTCATTATGTGGACTGTGTGTTGAGGATCAAAGGAAATAGCATATATAAGATGCTAGCTATTATTATGATGATGAATAATAATCATGATAATGTAATTAATAATTATTCTATTATTGGCATGATTGTTAATTGACAATATGATTAATGATTATATAATAACTGATATAATGATAAATATATCATATACAAACATATGTAAATATACTAAACAGAACATGATAGAATGTCAATGTAAAATTGTATGATAATTCATTATTGTCATTCTATGATTATTATTATATCAGTTCCGTGTGGTAGGTGCTATTACTATTCTCATTTTAAGTTGATGAAAGTGAGGCCGAGAGAGGTTAGGCAGTTGGCCGGTGGTTCTCTGAGGTGAGATGCTTCCACAGTACGCGTCCGGAGCTTGTCTGCCCTGCCACCTGCACACACCTGGGAATGTTGTCCCTGTGATGTGGAATTAGGTCATCTCAGAGCTGACAGAGCCTTTCGAGCTCATCTGCTCCCCTTCCTACATTTTACAGAGAACAAAGTAGCCGAGGCCCGGAGGAGGGGAGAGACTTGGCCACATTCACTCAGCATGCAGATGCTGAGGGGAGACTCAAACCTGAGTCTCTTAACCCTGAACCAGTGCCCTTCCCAGCATGCCATGCCGAGGGCAGGGCCTGCTCTTTCTTTACCTTTGACACTCCAGTGCAGATTTTAGTACTCAGCACAGAATAGGCACCAAATAAAAGTTTATTGAATTGCTTTGTTTTCTCCTGGTTTTCTTTTTCTTTTTTATTATTGTTGTTTTTTCCCTCAGAAACTCTTCTGCCCAGGTTATCACCTGACCTTTTTATTTCTTTATAGCAAGGGCCTTTAATCCGGGGTGTGGATATCCCCAGGGGGAATGAGAAGCTTGTCTAGGGAGTCAGGGACATTAAGTAGCTGTATTCTCCTATTTAAATTGACCTGTTTTATTTTTTCTCTGCTTGTGTATGATAAAATCTAGAATAAATTTCCTTTCATATTGAATACGGGGTACAGGAAGGCTTGCTGAAAGCCAGGAGGGTGTGGGCCTGAAGAAGGGCAGGATTCTTTGGTTTACAGACTGGGCATTTTTCCTCCACGTTAAACAGAATCTGCTGTCAAGGGCGTGGATTTTGTCCTCAGCTCTCCCCATTCAAGAGAGAGAGACTTTTTCCACATTCATTTAGCAAGTTTTGAAGACTATATTCTGGGTGCCGAATGTAATCCTCAGTTTTTAACACGTGGTCCATCGAGCTGCAGAGATGAGTCCACAAATCAAGTCAAAATGCATTCGTTACTGGTCACCTACTATGTGCCAGTCACTCTAGTAGGCACTTGGGCTAGAAAAAGAGATGCAAAAACAAGCTTAGTGTCTGTTGAGGGAGAGACACCATGCAAAGGACCACATACGAACAAGATGTGGACGGGATAAATTGAGATAATCTCGAGGCAAATCCAGGAAGGTAGGGAGAGTCTTCTCGTGGAAGACGTTAGCCAATACTTGAAGGGGGCCAGGAGATGGAGATGAGGAGGGAGAGAGTCCTAGACACGGGGGACAGGCAGGAAGAACGCATGGGATCAGGAGATAGGGTGATGAGGGAGGCCATTGTCTCTAGACTGAAGAGGATGTGGAAGAGAGTAAAGTATAAGGGGAAAGGTAAGGGGCAGGCCTCTGCTGGGAGATGGGAGGTGGTGATAATGGGTGAGAGATCTACCCTTTGCCTCTGGGTTTTCTCACAGTCTTTGGACTGGAAAGAACGAAACCAAAAGTCCAATAGGGATCTCTTGAGGGAAATGACTTGCCCATGGTCACAAAGGCGGAAAGGTAGAGTTGGAGGCAAAAATGAACAATCCAAAAGACTGTTGTCATGCTAGCTTCTCACCTCCAGGTGGGGCCCAAGGTAAGGCTATGAAGAGAATGGATAAGCCTCTCAGGAGCATCATGGGTTTTCCTTCCTTTGTTCACTCTGGTTTGGTACATCACGAGGAGGAGGGTGGTTAGAAAGGTCCGACTTGGGCCCTGGAGATGGGGCCCTGGGGATGCCTCCCCGTGGGCCTTTCACACGTCGCCTGCCTGACTTAGCCTCCTCTCTAAGCGTCTTTCCACACTCTGCCTGCCTGGTGTCCTGAGTGGTGCAGGCCTCTAGGTGCTCCAGTCCAAGAAGGTGACTTCTTTTTACTTGACTTCCTTTGGAAATTGATCCGCATGAATGAGTCTTGGATTCAGTGAACCGTCTCTGGCCGTAAACAACGCTCCATTGGAGAAACAGATTTTGTCGCTTTGTAGTAAACCTTTCCATGCTCTCATTTGTCCCAGTTCTACAGCTGTGGAAGACATTCTGCTCCTAAGACCTAAGAATGTCTAAGAACGTCCTAAGAACGTCTTCATTCTAAAGCCTGGCGTGGTCCAAAATGGAAGGAGGGAAATGAACCAAATCCATTCACTGTTAGACTTGAGTGCTCTTTCTACTCTAGAATCTAATTTTAATTTTTTTTAGACACCTAGGGGTACGACTGGTAGGAATAAATGAGGCAGGTAGCAGGTCAGAATTGGCTTCTACCAGAAGGGAATGGATGTACAGAAAGTGTATTAGAAAAGGCATAGGGTGCCCTGAATTTTCTAGTGTGTTGGCTAAGCTGGACTCCTCTCTTGTTTGTGTAGGTAATGAGGTGCCAGGACAGCTGATGTATAACTCTGGGTGCTCCAACTGTTTGAAATGTGACTATAAAAAGAGGATGTATAGGAGGTCGCCATAAGATCCAGTGATGTTTCTCAACCGTAGATAAACAATCACGATTTTGTGGGATTTAATCCTGAGGTTTGGGGTGGTTTATCTTAGGATTTGTTGTTTTTTCAGTTGTGTCCAACTCTTTGTGATCCCCATTTGTGTGTTGTTTTTTGGCAAAGATACTGGCATGGTTTGCCATTTTCTCCTCCAGCTCATTTTACAGATGAGGAAACTGAGGCAAATGGGATAAAGTGACTTGCCCAGGGTCACACAACTAGTAAGTGTCTGAGACTGAATTTGAACTCACAAAGATGAACCTTCTCGATTCCAGGCCTGGCGCTCTATCTGCTGCACCACCTGGCTGTCCATCTTAGGGTTTAATCTTTATTTAAAAGAAAGTTTTATTAATTCTTTTTGTCTTTGACAGTGTTCATTGCCTAACCTGTCTTCCCCTTGCCGTTGTTACTGCCCTTGTAACAGAGAAAAACGGTTGAGCAAAAGTGCCCCCGAAAGACGGTGTATGCAGTATTTGACACCCATAACCCCTCACTCCTCTGCGAAGAGGGGGCAGATTTGCTTCATCATCTGTTCTTCAGGAGATGGGTAATTGCAGGGGCCCTGGAGTCTTGCTTTCATTTATTTATTGATTGTTTATCTTCTTCTCCCACTCGTTCTGTGCCAGTTGATAGAAATCTTCCCGTGTTTCCCTGAATTCTTCATCTTGGTCATTCTGTATTGTATAATAGCATTCCTGTGTCATAAGTTGTTTAGCCACTCCGTGGTCAGTGGGCAACCTCTTTGTTTCTGGCGAGTTGTGAGTTTATTCTTGTGTAACCTTTAAGGTCTGGTCTTTCGAGGCAGCTCATAACCCATTGGACAAATTGTTGAGCCTGGAGTCGGGAAGACCTGAGTTCAAATCCAGTCTCAGTTTCTTCCTAGCTGTGTGACTCTGGGCAAGTCATTTAACCTCTATCTGTCTCCATTTCCTCAGCTGTGAAATGGGGACAGTAATAGCACCTACCTCCCAGGGTTGCTGTTGAGATCCAGTGAGTTGCTGTTTATAAAGTGCTTATTTGCCTGGCACACAGTAGGTGTTTAATAGATGCTTCTTCCCTTCCCCTTTAAGTCTCAATATCCTGTTATAGTTACAGTCTTTAAAAAATCAAGCCGTTCCACAAAGAAAACCCATAAATAATTTGATGGTGCAAATGTTGGGGTGTTCCTCCTCCCCAGCAGGAAGACCTTGGTTTAAGGTTGATCTAAAGGTTAGAAGACTGCAATGTGAAAGGATGGGACTTTTATCATTCACGTGGCCTGGAGCCAAGGGGGAAATGATAAAACAGAGTTTCTCTGCTCATTTCCTCGCATATCCCTGGAATGAGAATTCCCATCTGTCTAATAAGGGTCCCAGCACACAGAAAGCAGCTCCAGGAAGTGACCCCATCCACTGTGGGTTTGCCAAAGACATTTGGGTCTGGAGAAAAGAGAGGTGTGCTGTAGAGAAATAATCCATCACTGTTAATCATTCTGTGCTCTGTGTTTTCCACTACCAGCAACGTATCCAAAGCCCGAAAGACGGTTTGACTTTGGAACAAACTAATAAGATTAAAATGCAGTGTAAATCATAGCATTTTAGTTATCAAAGGTTCCTTAGACCCCACCAAGGTCATTCTCCTTGTTTTACAGAAGATTTGGTGGTTAAATGATCAGTTCAAAGGAAGTCCAGTCAGCAAGCATTTATTAAACACCTACTGTGTGTCGAGCACTATGCTAAACCCTGGAGTTACAATGAAAACAAAAAGTGGTGCCTGGTCCCAAAGAGCTCATGGTCTAATGAAGAAGACAGCATGGAGACCGCTCGGTACGAAGGAGACGTACACCAGGTCAGCTGGAGGTAGTTGGTAGAGGGCAGGGTCCAACAGTAAGAGAGATCAGTAGAGGCTTCTCATAGAAGGTGGGATTTGGGCAGGGACTTGAAGGAAGGCAGGGAAGCCGTTGTAAAAAGTAAGGCATAAGAGCGTGGGGAAAGGTGGAAGGAGGTCAGGTTGTGAAGGAGTTCGAACGTCCAACAGAGGATTTTGTTTTTGATCCTGGAGGCGATAGGGAGCCGTTGGAATTTATTGAATGGAGGTGAGGGAAGAGACAGGAAGTCTGGACTAATAATGTTACTTGCATTTCCATACTGATTTAAGACTTGAAAAGTGCTCTAATCCCAGCAGCTCTGTGTGGTGGAGTGTCCCCATTTTATGGAAGAGGAGGAAGGGCCAACCGTGGGTTGTAGTCTTAAGGACTGGTGTAACTTGGTATTGAGAAGCAAGTATGGTAGAATGGAGAAGAGACTTGGGTTCAAATCCTGCCTCTGCCTGTCATTTACTACCTGTGCGACCTTGGACTTGACCTCTTCATCAAGACTGGCCTCTGAGATAGCTTCTTAGCTGAGAATGTTACCTCTTGCTTTATTAGGAAAATCGAAGCCATCCACCAGATTCCCTCTTCTCCCCCTCTCCTGATATCTTCCCCTGCCTTCTTCTCCTTTGCTCCAGTGTCTGACGAAGCAGCAGCCCTCCTCTTCGCCGAGGTAAATCTCTCTACGTGCCCCCTTGATTCCATCCCCTTCTTCTTTTCTGGCAGATTGCCCCCACCATCATCACTTGTCTCTCTCTCCTCTCCAGTCTTTCCCCATCCCTGTGGCCCACAAACGTGCCCAAAACCCCATCCCGAAAAACCTCTTTCTATGCCCTGCCATCTCCGCTAGCGCTCATCTTGTATTTCTTCTCCGTTTCTTCATCAGAAGCCTTGAAAATACCATCTAAAGTTGGTGCCTCCTCCCACTCTCTTCTGAACCTTCTGTGATTGGGCTTCCAGCCTCATCAGTCAGTTGAAACTACTCTCTTTAAAGTCACCAAAGATCTTGTAATCACCAAATCGGATGGCCGTTTCTGAGTTCCCGTTCTTATTGACCCGCTACAATATTTGACGTTGCTGACACCCACTCTCCTCTAGGGTTTTCTCCATTTCTTTTTCTGGATCTTCATCCAGGTCATGCTCAACAACTGGCTGTGCCCTAGGGCTCTGTCCTGGGTCCTCTTCTCTTCTCCTTCTATGCTTTCTCACTTGGTGATCTTAGCAGCTCCCATGGCTCCAATTATTTTTATGAAGATAATTGCCAGATCTATATGTCCAGCCGTAGTCCCTCCTAAGCTCCAGGCCTGCATCACCAGCTGCCTTTTAGACGTCCTGAACTGGATGTGTTATAAGCATCTCGAGCTCAACATGCCCAAAACACAACTCGTTATCTTTCACCCCAAACCCTGCACTCTTCATTGACTTTCCTGTTGCCCTGAAGGGACCTCCATCCTTCTAGTAGCTAGCTTCACAGCCTTGATGTCATGCTGTTTTCTTCATTCTCTAGAATGGAGCAAATGGAAGCCAACGACTTCATGAGAAATTAAGGAACTGTAAAACAAAACCAAAAGAATGAAAAAATAGAAGACAATGTGAAATATCTCATTGGGAAAACAACTGACCTGGAAAATAGATCCAGGAGAGATAATTTAAAAATTATTGTTCTACCTGAAAACCATGACCAAAAAAAAAAAGAGCCTCGACATCATCTTTTCTTCATTCTCACTCCACCTGCTCAGTCAATTGCCGTATCTTGTTTCTGCCTCCACAGCATCTCTCACAAACTTCTCTTTCTGTCCGTGATTCTCCATCCACCTCCCTAGTAAAGATCCTCCTCATTTCATGTCTGAACTATCGGAGTAACTTCTTAATTGGTTTCCCTGACTCAAGTCTCTCCGCACTCCGACCCATCTCTTTGGCATATCTCTAGGTCACAGGATGTACAGTTCAGGAACACTGGGGGCTTGATTCCAAATTGCTTTCCAGAATTGCTAGACCAGCTCACATCTCTACCAACAGTGCATTAGTGTGCCAGTTTTTCCTATATCCTCTTCAGTAATGATGGTGTTAGCTAGCATTTATATGGTGTTTGAAAGTTTACAATGCAACATATACATATATGTGTATATATACACACACACGTACAGACATATATGTATACATATATATAAACATATACAATATATACACATACATGTGTGTGTATAAATCTCATTTGATTTTCACAACAAACCTGAGAGAATGTTGCCTCTCCCCATCTCCGCTTGGAATCCTGGGATTCCAGATCCAATGCAGGTCCCCTCCCTAAGGAGGCCTTTCTGTGGCCCTCCTCCCCACCAGCTTCCCCTCCATATAGGGCCTTCCCCTGCACACGTGCTCCTGTATGCTACGTATATATCTTATCACATATTATGCATATGTGTGTAGGGGTTGTCCTCCCCATTAAATATAAGCTTCTTGAGGGTAGACAAGGTTTGGCTTTTGTGCTTGGCATATCTTCTCTCACATAGTAAGCAGTTAATAAATGACTGCTGATTGAGTGATTCTTTGTTTGGTATTTTTCCGGCTCTCATGCATGACTCCCGAGAGAGCTGGGGAAATGAGATTTTAAATCCCGTTTCCTGCTTTGGCAGAGACTTTATACCTTTCCATATTCTTCCTTTCTGGCCAGTAATGGATTATGACTGGGGGGAAAATGTCCGGCAAGATTATTTTACACACTTAACATTTTACTTACTTGTTTCAGAGATGGTGAAGATCTTTTCCCCTATTTTGGGATGCAGATGTGTTATTTGCATGGGTACTAACTTTTTATTTTTTAAACTTAGCTCTTCAGGTGCCGGAAATGTAGCCGACCGTGTTCTGGCCCAACTCTTAACGGAAATGGATGGGATCGAACAGCTGAAAGATGTGATTATTTTAGCAGCTACCAATCGCCCAGATAAGATTGACAAGGTAGGAAAGACTGGGCTGGGGCATCTGCCCAGGGCTGCAGGGATCGGGGTCGGTCTTTTTTACCCAAATGATTTCTTGTTTGCTTTTTCATTTAAGGACTGAAGAAAAGAGGGAGGGGAAATCCCCTTGTTTTGGTCAGACAACGTATGTGATCTAATATTGATGAAAGGGTTTGCCAGCACCTATGAGTTTCTCTAAATCTTTTTTATTTCACATTAACTCTCTTCGTTTGTTGCTGCCAATTTCTTTTTTTCCTTTTGTTTCCCTGCAACCTGTTGCAATGCATTGACCCATCTGTTCCCTAGATTTTATGCTTTATCTGATGCATTTATTTTGAAAGAAAGGGAGAATTGTGTAGTGACCAGAGTGCTGAGCTCGGAGTCAGCAAGACCTGCGTTCCAGTACCACTTTCGACAGTGAGCTAGGTGGTACGGTGGTTTGAGCACTGGGCCTGGAGTCAGGGAGACCTGAGTTCAATTCAGGCCTCGGACTCGTACCAACTGGACGACTCTGAACGAATCACTTAACCTCTGTCTGCCTCAGTTTCTTCATCTGTAAAATGGGGATAATAATAGCCCATATCCCTCTGGGTTGTTGTAAAGATTAAATAAGACAATATTTGCACTTTGCAAACCTTAAAGCACTACATCAGTGCTCGCTGTCATTATTATTGATACCATTATTATCACTATACCTATTAGCTAGCTCTGTGACCCTGGGCAAGTCACTTCCCTTTTATACACCTAGTGTAGCTCCCTACAGTTTAGCTACTGAATCGTAGATAGCTTGTGATCTGTGTTGGCAGAAACTTCTCCATGTAGATTTGCCCGTTTCTCCAAGATGTCCTTGTCGAGTATCTCCTCTTTTCTATCCAAGTAATTCTAGAATAGAACATTAGCTTTTGGCCTTCCAAAGATATTGATGATGATGATGATGATGATGATGATGATGATGATGATGATGATG
>NW_020949971.1:9451097-9490752 GCF_900497805.2 Vombatus ursinus
TGATGATGATGATGATGATGATGATGATGATGATGATGATGATGATGAAGGTGATGATGATGACAGCTGGCATTTAAAATTTGCAGTGCACTTTCCATGTTATCCCATTTGGTCTTTGAATTAGCCCTGTGGGGTGGGTGCTGTGATTATCTCCATTTTGCAGAAGAGGAAGGTGAGGGGTTAAGTGGTTTGCCCTGAGTCACACAGCTAGCCAGGGCGGCACTTGACTTAATTCCCTGTTGCTTCCTGCCCCAGGCTGTCCTTTCCCTTAGGGTGCTGGAGAAGGGCTGAAGATCCAGGATTATTGTAGGAAGGCCGGCCTATAGGTTTTACTGTTATTTTTTACTATTATTGCTTTTCCCTCATTCCTTCTGTGTTTGCCTTCCTAGGCTGAGGCACATGGGATCACTCCCCTCCCAGCGTAGCTTCCTTAGGGCATTCCTGGCTTGTATCAGATTTCGCCTTATGGAGCTTTTGGTCTTGGTGTTTTTTGTCCTTTTTTTTTAAAGGAGAGCATGAGATTTCGTGTTAGAGGTGCCCAGAAGTTAGCACAGTGCCTTGTATACAGTGAGCACTTCATAAATGCATATTGACTGACAGCTTTCAGTGTCAGCTGACTCTTTAGGCATCAGTAAAGACTCTTCAGGTGAATGTGGGGGTAAAGTGCGTCCCTGCTTGGTCTGAAACAAACCCATCATCACATTTGAGTGAGGGTGTCACGTGAGAGTGGGAAGATTGGAGAGCTTGCCCCGTGTTGGAGAAAATGGGGGTGTTCCCCTTAGAGAAGCAAAGACTTCAGAAGGCCTGGTAGCTGCCTTAAATTAAGGTTTCTGAGGCGTGTCCGCACAAACCCTGCTGTCGGTGAAGTCACGTTCATGTCTGTGCCCCTAGTTAAGCTGTAGCCATGTGGCATAACAGATTGAGTTGTGGACTTGGGAGTCGGCAGTCCTGGGTGGGAATGCTGCCTCTGAAACTTACTCGCCATGGGATTTGGGTCACGTCCTTTCTGTGCCTCTGTATCTTCATCTGTAAAATGATGGGATTGGGCTAAATGACCTCAAACGTCCCTTCTCGCTCCAGATCTGTAATCCTAAGTCAGTTGAGTGTAGCTCTGAATCCCCATGCCTTGTTTTTCTTGGCCCCAGAGGGGAGCACTAGGGAAAGGGGGAAGGGAGAGAGAGATTTCAGCTTAGTGTAAGGAAAAATGCTCTATTAGAACTGCCCCGAGGTGGAATATGTTGTCGGAGGTGATGTTTGGTTTCCTTTCATCAAAATTCTTCAAGGGGAAACCGGAGGGTGCCTGTTGAGTTTGTTGGAGAGAGTTCTTGTTCGTAGAGGCTGGGCCTCCCAACCCTGGGCTGCTCTGCCGTGCGCCTGGGCTGTGGGGATCAGTATCTTCCTGCATCGAGAGGTCTCCGGTCATTTTTCTTGCTCCACGTCGCTCTCTGTTGTGTCAGGGATCATACTAAGCCTGCCCTGCTTGGATTCCCCAGAGCTAGTCTCATGGATTTATGGTTGAATCCTTGAGCTGGAGTCAGGGAGAATTGGGTTCAGATCAGTTTCCTCCTCCTTAAAATGGGTATAAACTACCTGTCTTGTAAGGTTGTTACAAAGCTCAAATAAGGTAATGTTTATAAAGGGGTGGGGATAGCGACTGGAACTGTGATTTCATCGGGAATGAGACTTCCTCCAGTGGAGGGTGACACCTTTTCTGCAACTTCTGGTCTTGGAGAATTGCCTCCAACACTTGGAGATTACATTATTCATTCAGGGTCACACAGCCAGCATACGTCAGAGTCCCAGAGGGTCTCAGTTTCCTCATCTGTAAAATGAGAGGGTTGGGCTTATTGATTTAGAAGTCCTCTCTGACTCTGGAGATGCAGCCTGATGGTCTCTCTCACGTATGTTTTGTAGCCCCCTTCTCCGTTTGATCACCTCGGGAGATCATTCTAGTTCTGGACCAGGCCTGAAGATACCAGCAATCCTTCAGGCAGCCCCACGGCTTCCCCAGGATGTAGGGAGACCCGAGCAGGTCTAGAACCGTCCTAGAGCTTTGACTCTTTTCTAGGAGCAATGGGACGACCGGGGTGAATGTCTCTGCCATTGGGTGTCTGTGTTTCTGTTTGTTAGGTCAAGAGCGGTACATAATGCAGACCTTCCCCTGGTGGTGAGTGACACATACCCATTTAAAATGAGACCAAAAAATTCACTAAGAAAGGCTTCTAACCAGGTCACCAATTAAAGGCGCCTCTCTACTGACCGCTGAATAGCAAAACCACACATTGGTCCTGCTACCCAGCCACAAGAGAGCCTTTGAGACCACGGTGGGCCAGTTCCCTCTTCCTGCCGTGTCCAGCCTTCTGTGGTGTGCGCCGTACTTAACCCGGCTGCCCTCCACCTCACTGATTGCTACCCCCTCAGTGAAGCAAGTGTGCCTGGCCTCTTGAGATTATTTTATGTGTTTATTTGTCTTCATAGGTGTTCAGTCTCTCTGGTAGAGTGTAGGCCCCGTGAGGGCAGGCCCTGGTTTTCTTTTCCTCTCCGAATCAGCAGTCACCAGCATGGTGCGTTTGATGCCATAGAGCCTTATGGGATGTATGCTTGCAGGACTCACAATTCACAGATCATTCTGACTTTGTTTGGAGCTGTTCCCACCTTCAGCCCCAGAAAGGCAGATGAGGTCTGAATGGGAAGTATCTGCCTCTGGTTTTGGTCAGGATAGGATTTGCCCAAAGTCTAGGCCTCCTCTTTGGTCTTAGCTCAGGTTAGCAATCATACCCAGGGTCTTGGAGATTTATTTCTTTTCCGGGGGGTTTTGTTGTTTGCTTTTTTTTTTTCTCTCAGCGTCAAAACATCGTGGGGACTATTTGTTACTTAACCATGGTTACATGAAAGCATCAGTGCAGGTAGACCGAGGGACACCTGCTTGTGGAAACAGAACCCCTTCAGAGACAATCCGTTGGACTTCCTGTTTCCAAACCGGTCAGCCCAGTTTTTGCCACCTGGTTTGACTGAGGAAATTGCAGTGAGGGGCGGGGGGAGAGGAGAATTCCATGTGGAAATGGAGACCAGCAGGTACAGTGGAAAGGGACACGTGCTGGCTTTCAGAGTCAGAGGACCCTGTCTTTGGACCCTGCCTCTCTCACTGTGTGACCCTCGGGCAAGTCCCTTCAGTTTTCTCGGCCTCAGTTTCCTTCTCTGTTCAAATGAGGCAGTTGGATAATATGGCCCCTGAGTTTGCTTTCCAACTCTGGGTGTATATAATCTCATGATCCCTTGATTTTGATGTCCTGGGAGAAATCTATCTTGACAGCATCCACTTTGGGCTCTGGTCTGGTCTAGAAGGTTAACTAAGGGTTTTTACCTTCCTTCCTCATTGATTCCTACCTCCCCTCCCCGTGGCGCCTCCTGCCCCCACATACTCCCCCCACCCCCGGAGATCTGGAGCCTGGAAGCATGTGCCCAGCAAACATGGGGAATGAAGCTGCCGTGGGCCCTGCCCAGCCTCGTCTCCCAGCTGCGTTTCCATTCGGCTCAGCCGGAGGGGCCCGGTGGACCTTGGCGAGTGTTCTGAGCCCAGGACTTGATGCTAAAGAATCAGATTGTCTTACCTCATGCTGGTCTCATTTTTGAATGTCAAACACATTGACTCTGATGGGAAACACAAGCCAAGGAGAGGGAGTGATGGCTTGGGGGGGTTGGGGAGGCGACCCCCGGGCCTCGTAGGCCCCTTCCCCTTTGCCCCTCACATCCTGCCTGGAAGAAAAGTTGCATCCTCAAATGTCCTATTTGCATAAGAATGACAGGATGTGATTGGACAAATGAAGATTAATGCGATTACTGATGTCAGACGGACCCATTGTCTGAAGACTGATGACAGGCTGCCTTTCTTCGAATGGCAGGCAGCTGGGTTTGGAGTTTATTGGGTCTTTGTTGAGAGTAGGTGCCTATTATAGCTGTGTATACAGAGACGTGGCCACATGGAGCCCCTCCGTGGTTGGCTGTGGGTTTGTGTCAGTGCCGTAAGAGCAGGAGGCCTTGGGCCTTCTCTCCCCCAGCCCAGGTGTTACGTCCGTGAATAATACGAGTCTCGCCTCTACCGTCCCCACACATACATACACATCTGGTTTTCTTCTTGAGATGTGGTTTTAATTTTGATGTAGACACCCTCAACTTGACAGCTTTAAAATCATTCCGCTGTGAAATGCTAACACCGCCTGTAGGCTCAAGACTCAGGCTTTGCCTTTGTGTAGTCAGCAAGGAGGGAGAGAGGTGGAGCAGTGGTTAGAGCCCTAACCTTGGCATCAGGGATGCCTGAGGATGAAACCCGCCTTGGACGCTGAACTAGCTTCTGACCGTGGGCAAATCGCATAATGACTCTTAGCCTCAGCTGTAAAGTGGGGAGAATGATGGCTCCTGTCTCACAGAGATGCTGTGAGGATGTCTGAATGTTAACTCTTATTAATGGCTTTTATTATATATTTTGGTGAAAGGAATTAAACTTTACTCTTCTAGTTTATGATGTGTTTTGGATAGAGTTGAGGCCTGGGAGAATTTTGTTTCATTCAGGATAATTAATTTGTTTATCAAAAGAAGAATGTTTTATTGATGCCTTTTTTGGTACGTCACAGACATATAGTAGCCACCCCTTTACTGCCGCCCCCCCCCCCCCCGCCCTACCTTCCTGTCTGCTTTCCCTTGAGAGAAGGAAGAAAAATTTAGCTAACCAAGTGACAGAGAGCAGTATCTGTCAGTATCTGCAATATTCTGTACCTCTCGGCCCTACATCTTCACGCAAAGAGCAGAGATGGATTTCCTCATCTTTTTTCCAAAGTGAAATGGGTCATTATCAATCAATAAGTGTTAATTAAGTGTGTACTATGTGCCTGGCGTTGTGCTAAGCACTGGGGATACAAAAAGAGGGAAAAGACAGTTCCTGCCTTCGAGGAGCTTACAATCTAATTGGAGAGAGAGTGTGCAAATCACTGTGTACAGACAAGCTCTATGGATGATGAAGAGGAAAAAATGAACAGAGGGAAGGCCCTGGAACAAAGAGGGTTTGGGAAGGCTTCCTGTACAAGGTGAGGTTTTTGTTGGCATTTAAAGGAAGCTGGGGAGGCCAGTGGTCAGAGCCAAGGACCAGAAAAACTGCCCAGAGCTGAGATGCAGGTAGAGCAGCTGGGACCAGCGTCGTGAGTCCAGGAGAATGTGTGGGGCAGTCAGGTGTGAGAACGGAAAGGGAGGAGGGGGCGGTTAGGAAGGGCTTCCAGTGCCAACCAGAGCAGTTTATATTGGGTCCTGGAGGCCAGAGGGAGCCATGGGATGTTCTTGAGTATAGGGCTATGGGATCAGACCTGTGCTTTAGGAGAATCACTTTATTGACTGGAGTGGGGAGAGGCCTGAGGCAGGCTGACCCCCAGTAGCCATTGCAGTAGTCCAAGTGGAAGGCAATGAGAGCCAGCACCAGGCTGGGGCAGGGTCAGGGTCAGGGGACGGGCTCTGTTCAACTTTGTTTTAGTATTTTTCTTCGTTTTTCATTACATACATACATGCATACGTACGTGCATATATACGCACACATACACACCTGCATAAATACATACATATATAAATATATGCATATACGCACACACACGTATGTTTCCTCAGCTGTAAATGGGGGAGCTGGAGTAGCTGGCTTCCAGCATGTTCCTCCGCAGGGGATAGGGGCGCCCCCAGGGCTGGGGCCCTAATCCGGTTGGTCTCATAAGACCAGTGCCCTTCCCTTTACAATCTCCTCTGGGGTTTTAAGTGCATTTGTTTATTGTATAAGTTGTGTGGAGGTGAGATTGTATCGCAGGCTATGGAAGAACCAGCAGCCTACAGCTGTCTTCCCCAGACAAGCCTCCCTTTTGCCCCCTGCCAAGTCCTCTGGAGACAGCCTGGGCTGGAGGCCTTTTCTTGTTTCCCTAGGGCCCCACCAATCTTCCCTACATCCGAGTGCACACACTGCCCGGGTCTGTGCCCGGTGCCTGTGTTTCTTTGGAAGCTGCCCTCCTGGCATTGGCATCCCGTGTCTTCTTGTCTGGGACCCTTTGTGGTCAGGGTCACCATCAATGATGGCCACATACAGTAGCATCAGACCCCCGGGGCCTCAGGGAAATCTGGGTGCTCCTCACGAGTCATCTGGGCAGGTAGGTGGCACGGTGGATAGAGCACCGGGCCTGGAGTTGGGAGGACCTGAGTCTAAATGTGGCCTCGCACACTCACTAACTGTGTGACCCCGGGCAAGTCACTTCACCCTGTTTGCCTCCGTTTCCTCATCTGTAAAATGAGCAGAAGGAAATGGCAAACCAGTCCAGTATCCCTGCCAAGAAAACCCCAGATGGGGTCACGAAGAGTCAGACACGGCTGAAACCACTGAATGACAACAGTGAGTCATCGAGAGGCCTTAGTGAGCAAGAATGGAAGGATCCTCTTCTGGTTCCGTGGTTTTCTTACTCCTCCATGGGACACTGATGCTCAGGTGGAAAGAAGAGGGCATCTCAGCCGTGAGCATCCAAGCCAATAAACATTTATTTGGCGCCTACTGTGTGCCAGGTACTGTGCTAAGCCCTGGGGGCGCAATCAGTAAAAAGACAGTCCCTGCCCTCGAGGAGCTCACAATCTGCTGGGAGCAGAGGGAGAAAACAGTACATAAAAGGAGGCTGGAAAAGGAAGGAAGAGGGGAGAGCAGGGAGCACCTGGGTGCGGGGGCAGAGTGGAGTGCGCTGAGGCCCGTTTCTTCCTTCTCTGGAGGAAGGCATTGGGAGGAGTTCAGGGTTCGACCCTCCGGCCTGCAGTCAGAGGGGAGAGGAGGCCGAGCGTCAGAGACGTGTCTCCTCTGAGATGCTCAGAGGGACCCATCCGGAGGCCCGCAGACATCTGTGGGGATGAAGGAGAGTCCTCGAGGGCCCCCCTCCTCTCACCTTTGGTTTTCTTTTAATCCCATTTAACAGTTGTTTATTAAATAGCCATTAAGTGCCAGGCATGACTTATACAAAGGAAAGTCGCAGCCTTTGACCACAAGGAATTTGCTTCTTTCTACTGGGCAGAAACACCATGTCCCCCAAACCCAAAGCGTATGTAAAATACGCAGAAGGTAATTCTGCAGGTGGGGGTAACTTTGGCCACTCGAGCATCGAGAAGGACCTCTTGGAGGAGGTGGTCTTGGAGGGAGCTGGAGGCAGAGGAAAGGAGGGAGAAAGCATTTGAGGCATGGAACACAGCCTGTGCAAAGGCTTGGAGGTGGAAAGCAGGAGATGGGCAGGAGGAGGAGGGCATACCCCAATGCCTGGAATGTTCTCCCTCTTCTCTGCCTTCTCACCTCCCTGGCTTTCTTTAAAGCCCAATTAAAAACCCTTCTTTTATTGGAAGCCTTCCCCCACCCCTCTTAATTCTACTGCCTTCCCTCTCTTCATTATTTTCTGTTTCTTCTGTAGATAGCTTGCTCTGTATGTGTTTGTGGGCATACTGCTTCCTCTATTAGATTGTAAGCTCCTGGAGGGCCGGGATTGTCTTTTGCTTCTTTTTGTATTCACAGCACCAGGAACCGTGCCTGCATGTAGTAGGTGCCTAATAAATGTATATTGATTGGTCGCTGTGGAATTTTGATTTAGGGGAAAAGCCCATAGACCAGTTTGGCTGGAGCGTACTGGGTATGAGGAGGTGTATACATCTGGTAGTGAGATTCTCATCCTTTAGAGTTTCAAGACTCCTCGTCCTGGTGGAAATAGGTGCCTGATGCTGGCGGGTCTCACTGAATGTGAGGATGTTTGTGGTCCTAACAGGGAGTATTTATATTTATTGTAAGAGTGGTCTCAAACCTCTGCTTCTCTGGCCGAGATAGCTGGGACACGGGGTCACCACGTCTGGTGCATGACACGTGTGGCACAGCGCTGTTGGGGGGCCATTGGTTTGTAATAAACTTTACTGGTTTTTTTTTTGTTCTTACATCACGTAGATTTCCCAGTGTGCTTTGTTGTTCCCCTTGCACAGAGCAATCCTTTCCCATAAAAATGAGTGGGGGAAGGTTCGGTGAGCCCGACCATCACGTTCCAGAGATCTGGCCGCGATGCAGTGTTGCCCCCCTGTAGCCCCCCACCTCTGAAAAGGAGGCGTGCTTCCCTATTTCAGGGACCGAGCTTGGCCCTTTGACTTCACAGCAGGCGGTGGTGGCTTCCATTGTTTCAGCCTTCATCGTTTGTCATCGTTATCACTGTATTTTGGGTTTCCTGATTCTTCTTCTTTTTCTTTCATCAGTTCACAGAAGTCTTTGCATGCCTCCTCTACCTTCCCCATATGGATTTGAAGTCCCAGGACCCGGGTTTTAATCCCATTGAGGTGACTTGGGTCTCAGTTTCCCCATCTGTAAAATGGAGTGGTTGCAGCTGATGGCCTTCAGGGTCCCTCCCAGCTCTAAACCATGTACAGACCTCGAGATCTTAGGCCATGAAAGAGCAGGACTGACGATAAACAGTAATGATATCTAGCATTGGCTGTTTGTCTTATTTATTGGCTATTTATATTTAAATATATTTGCACACTTTTAAGGTGTGCAAAACACTTGACTTAGGTTTTCTTACTTCTTCTTTAGGGTAACCCTATGAAGGAATGTTTTGTTATTATCGCTATTTTGCTGGTGGGGAAACTGAGGCTGATAGAGGTTAAAGGACGTCCTGAAGGTCTGTGTGATTTTAGCGGCAGGATTTGACCTCGGATCTCCCTGGCGCTAAGCGTAGCACTCTGGCCACTATGCCTCGTGACAGTCCTGGGGGGGTTTGGAGGACACAGATTGAAGGGGCCCTGGGGAGACTGAAAAGATAGGCTGAGACAACCAGAAGAAGGAAGAGAGGGAGGGAGTGCAGTGATGGAGGCTGGAGAAGCAGGTTTGAGTCCTGATGTGGGCGTTGGACAGACCCACTTATCCTCTTGGTATTCAGCCTGGGGGGGGGGGGGTGTGATTTAGACGACCTCTGAACTCCTTTCCACCTGCATGATTTTGTGACTCTAGTCCAGAGGGCCCCCAGAGTCCCACCAAAGGAGGGTTGGCCCAATATTAAATGTGAAAAGCATCAGAAAAATCATTCCCCTCTGTGGCCCGTCGGTCCCAAGCTCTCCAGTTACTGAAAAGTCCTTCCTTTAAAATCAGCCAAACGAATCACACACCCCGGCAGGTGTGCACCGGTGACCCTGGTGTCCAGCGATTGGACCATCAGGAAAGGGGACAAGCTGTAAGTCGGCCCAAGGTGGAGGCAGCTCCCGGCCGGAGCTGGAGAACAGAGCCGCTCACTTACTTTTTCTTGTCTTAAATTTATTTCTTTTGGGGATAGGAAAAAACCAAACCAGGAGGAAACTTACTGAATTGTGTGTCTTCTCCTTATTGCCCAGGTGGAAGGCTGGGCTGGTCCGGGCTGGTCCTCGTGAGTGTCATGGAAGTTTGTGCACGTCTGCCCAACCTCTCCTGAGCAGAATGCTCTTTAAATGGCTGTAGAATCAGGAGGGCGGGCGGCAGTGGCGGCGGTGGTCTTACTGTGACCTAGCCGCTCTGAATGTGACAACGATTTCACGTGGGCCTGGGGAGCATCGTCTTTGAGTCCGGGCCTGACGTGGACACTGCTGCTGCCTCTGTGACCTTGGGGAGGTCCCCTTCACTGCTCTGCGCCTCAGGGCCCTCATCTCTAAAATGAGCAGGTTGGCCCACGTGACCTCCAAGGTCCCTGCCAGGCCGCCATCCAAGAGCTCATGAGCCCTTGTGTGTTTTTTGACTCTGTGAGAGAAAGAGACGTATCGTGAGAGAAATATGAACAGAGAGAGAAGCTCAGAGACAGAGAGGAGAGGAGAGAGAGAAAAGAGAGAGAGAGAGGAAGAGGGGGAGAGAGAAACACAGAGAGGAGAGGAGAGAGAGAGAGATGGACAGAGAGGGAAAGAGAGAGGGAGAGGGAGAGGGAGAGGAAGAGGGGGAGAGAGAGACAGAGACAGAGAGGAGAGGAGAGAGAGAAAAGAGAGAGAGAGGAAGAGGGGGAGAGAGAAGCACAGAGACAGAGAGGAGAGGAGAGACAGAGAGAAAAGAGAGAGAGAGAGATGGACAGAGAGGGAAGGAGAGAGGGAGAGGGGGAGGGAGAGGAAGAGGGGGAGAGAGAGCTGGAGACCTTTCTGTGTTGTTAGTGCTCTGGGGGTCCCCTGTGTGGGAGCTGAAGGGCAAAGTTTCCACTCACCTAAGTGAAGTCATCACTGCTTTTGAGGGGACTGGACTGAGGCGCTTTCAGAAGGCACAAGGAGAGAAGGCATTAATGTGTCAGGTCTGTTGACCTTCAGCACCTCTTTTGGCTGGGCACCATCCTGGGCACCTTGGGGCTATGCAGAGAAAACGGCCTTGTAGCCTGGTCGTTATGCAGGGAGACAGCTCAGTATGGCTGGGGGCGTTCCCAGCGACCAAACGCCAAGCTGGCGTTGGGCTGTCCATTTTACTCCCCCTACTCCCTTGCCCGTCGGTCCCATTAAAAAGACTGAGCTGCCACCATTGTTCCATCTCGCCATGAGGTGGCAGCCGTGCACCTGCAATGGGGGTTACGTTTCCTATTCATCCACTGCCAAAGACCGGGTAGGATCGACGAAGAGCCCTGCTTAGGTCAAGGGGAAATGCAGCGTCTCTCTCCAGCGGGCTGACGGGTCAGGTGACAGGTGAGACTGGACAGAGGATGAAGGACGGATGGAGGAAGGAACGTTGGCTTCTGTCTCCCTGGAGGTCTCCAAGGCGCCATCTCTCGGGGATGGTTTTATTTATCTACTCACTTGTTTGTTTGGTTGATTGGTTTTTTGAGGCAATCAGGGTTAAGTGACTTGCCCAGGATCACACAGCTAGTAAGTGTCTGAGGTTGGATTGGCACTCAGGTCCTCCCGTCTCCAGCGCTCTATCCGCTGCCCCGCCTAGCTGCCCCTTGGTGATTGTTTTAGAGAGGATTCTCCGTCAGGTAGATGGCGATTCACCTGGCTTGTCTCTGTTGTCCCTGTGTTCCTCTGCTAATCCCCAGCAGCATATTAATGACCAGTGAGCTGGGCGGTTCAGTGGGTAGAGCGCTGGGCGAGGAATGAAGAAGACCCGAGTTCAGATCCATTCTCTGACATTTACCAGCTCCGTGTGACCCTGGGCAAGTGGCTTTACTCTTCTCAGACCGTTTCCTCATCTGTAAAATGGGGTAATAAGCGCACTTATTTCACAGGGTTGTTTTGTAGTTGAATTGAGATGTTTCTAAAGCATTTTGCAAACCTTAAAGTACTCTATAAATGCTGGCTATCTTGATGAGACTTTTCCGATAGAACTCTTGCAGTCTTCAAGCTGGACAGAGCCTTAGCTTCCATAGTTCATTAGGAGCTTGGCTTGAGCACCTGGCTTGTTAGATGGTTTAATTTTCGTGCGTTCATTAAATAGACATTTAATGGTGAGTATAGTTATTGAGAAGGCAAGAAATATGATACTCATACTCATGAAGTCATGCAAAACATATTTCCACATTAATCAATCAATCAACATTTATTAAGCACCTACTGTATGCCTGGCCCTGTGCTAAAGGGGATTAGCCATGTTTGAGGGGAGGGAAGGTTTTTTCAAAGAAGGTGTTTTTAGTTGTTAGATATAGACTAATAGATCTAGAGTTGGAAGGGTTTTTAGAGGCCATTGATTCCAAGTCCCTTGTGTTACAGATGGGAAAACTGAGGCACAGAGAGATTTGAGTGGCTTGTCCCAGGTCACATAGCTACCAGGTGTCCAAGGCAGAATTTGAACTTAGGTCTTCTGCTCATACCGAGCAAGGAATTAATTTCCTTTTAAGACAGAAAATCTCAGCATTTTAGAGATGGACAGGATCTTAGATACCATACATAGTTTGAAAATTGGCTTGATCAATTAACATTTTTTCAAATAAGTTTATATTGCTGTCTTTACTTTTTATGTCCCCTCAATCTCCCCCAAACACCTAGCTTTCTAGACCGTTTTATTTTCATTCATTCATTAAAAATAAAGCATTTATTAAAGGCCTACGTAATGCAAATGCGGTGCCCCAAGATAAGGTTGCTTTCCTGATATGTCTCTGCCAGGGACCGATTTCCCCTCTGGCCCTCGTTCTGGCCGGTTGCTGCCCAGGCGAAGGCAGAGCCCTGTCGGCCTGGTGGTTTTAGTCTACGTCCTCTGACCTGTTCTGCTCCACTCCCCTCAGTCCCCACAGTCGGGGACTGTGTTTCCAGGTTAGGAGACCATATGTCCTACGCACTTTGCACAGTTTTGGTAGAGGGAGAGAGAGCGATGAGGACAGCCAAGTTTCCATGGGTTGATATTTTACATCCACATTTCTGGCCTAGAGAGTCTTTCATTCAGACAGTGAGAAAAGCCAAAAGGCGTTTCCTAAGCAGTGGCCTGAGCTTCGTGGATAAGACAGAGGTAGAAGAAAAACAGTGGTCCGAGCAGCACTATGACACATTCACTCCTGGTGACAATAATTGTAATAGCTAGTGTCTGTAGAGTTATATAATGATGTATATGTATATATTATATATGTATATATTTTCTATGCGTGTCTATATCTATAGAATTATATAATGATGTATGTGTATATATTATATGTATATATTTTCTATGCATGTCTATCTATAGAATTATACAATGATGTATATGTATATATTATATATGTATATATTTTCTATGCACGTCTATATCATATATGTATAGATTTTATATGTATATATTATATACACATGACTGTATAGGTATATATTATATATGTATGTCTATGTATATATGTACACATATGTGTGTGTATATGAAATAACATGAATTAGGTGCCATTATTACCCCCATTTTACAGATGAGGAAACAGAGGCTGAGAAATATTAAGCAGCTTGCTCAGACTCACACAGACTATAAGTTATCTGAGGCAGGATCTGAACTCGGGTCTTTCTGACTCCCAAATCCAGCACTGTGCCCCTCCTCAGAGTCTGTTTCCTGGCCACACTTTGTGAACGTCTCATTACAAGTTGGAGCAGTGTATGAAGCAGCTGGACGTCTAAGTTTCTCTAAAATGTGTTATTAGGCTAAGTGAGTATCAGGAGAAGTAAGAAGCAGTTGATGAAAGCGGGGAGAGAGGGAGATGGGGAGAAGGGGAGGAGAGAGAGAGGCGGGGGGAGAAAGAGAGAGGCCGGATATGTAGATCAAGGAATCGTCTACGTGGAGGTGATAAGTTAACCCGTGGTAACTGTGGTGGAAGGGTCCTGGCTGTCTTTTGTGTTGTGGGCCCCTTTGTTAAAGCCCGTGGAGAATTCCTTCTCTGAATGATATTTTTCAATAATTGAAGGAAATGCAGGATTTTGAAAGCAGTGTCTAAGGAAAGCAATTAGCATAAGTCTCTTGCTCACAGATACACAACTGGAAGGTGTCTATGATGAGGATTTCAAGTCTGGTCTCTCCTGACCTCGAGTTAGGATAATTTTAGAGCCCTACTGGAGATCATTGAAAAAGGAAATTAATTGATTATCCCTCTAAATAAGTGATTTTGTGATCAGCTACGTGCTGGCCCCAAGGAGCAAAGAAACACAAACGTAGAAGGCGGCCTAACAAGATTTCTTCAAGAATTATTTTGCAGTCAGTAGAAATTCCCGGTATTCGGGAGGCTCCCCAAGCTTGGTCTCCATTGGCTGGCTGGGAAGTGCGGAAGCCATGGGGTTGTGAGTGGCGGCTATTTCCAGATGACTGCCAGGGATAGCAGCCTCGAAGAGAAGGTGACGCGACTCTGACTGGGGAGCCAGCGCCAAGGAGGGCTCACGAGGTCCCTTTTTTATACAACGAAGGGCATCATCTCTGACGCGGTTTTGATTTTAGGTCCCAGGCGTTATAGGGCCACGATTAGCTGGGGCGGGCGGCAGGCTCGCCTTCCTTACTTCCACCTGGCATGCAGGAATCTGTTACCTGCAGAAACTAAGGTGCGGCGAGCAAGCCCTACTCGCTTGTGCTTAATTTTGAGATTCAAGCGTTGCGGTGACTTTGAGAGAGATCATGCCGCCAGGTTAGAGGCAGAAGGCAACGCAGCGAAGTTGCCTGGATTTATCAGGACAATAAACAGTCAGAGGGTATGAACTCTGAACAGAGCTCTCTACTGTGTTATCTCTGCATAACCTTGACTACCGCCAAGGAGATTGGCCTTGAGATAGGTTCTTTTGACAATACAATGGGGTCTTTGGTTTATGGAGTTGAGAGTTTTCCCTTGGGATTCTTTGTCTGAATGCTAGCCTAGATTCTAGGAGAGCCAAAACCTCAGCGTCTTAATATGAAGGAGGCGAGACCTCAGCTTCTGCATGCAGAGACAGAATGTTCTGCAGTCAGCAATAGCCATCTATTTCTCCTCCCTGAGAAAGATTGGCCCTTGCAGTTACAAGTGCACCAGATAACAGCCATGTCTGTATACATGTAGGAGCTGTTTGGAAGGGGCAGAGGAACTCTCTTGGGGGAGAAGTAGTCCAAACCCTCGATGTGGATTAGGCGGCCTGGAGGTTTTGGGTTTTTTACCTCTGCTCATAGATTGGGAGGAGGTTGATGGAGCTATCCCTGTTTGGGAAGCGGGACAAGATTGCACTTGCCAGGTTTTGAATGAAAGTCTGTGATGGAGTCCAGGGGGGATGCAGAGGGGTGAATGGCAGAGGGGGAGTGCACCAGGGAAGTGCCTTGCCTTTCCCTTCCTTTCCCTTCCCCTTTCCCTTCCCCCTTCTCCTTTCCTCATTTCCCCTCTTCTCTTTCTTCTCCTTCCCCCTTTCCCCTTTCCTTCCCTTTTTCTTTCATTCTTTCTTTCCTTCTTTTCCTTCCTCCTTCCCTCCCTCCCTTCCTCTCTCCATCTCTTCATTTCTTCCTTCCTTCCCTCTTTTCTCCCTCCCTCCTTCCTTTCCTCTCTCCCTCCCTCCTTTCCTTCCTTTCTCCTTCCCTCCCTCCCTCTTTCCCTCTCTTTCTTCTTCTCTCCCTCTCTCCCTTCCTTTATCTCTCTCCTACCTTCCTTCCTTCCTCCCTTCCTCCCTCCCTCCCTCCCTTCCTTCCTTCCTTCCTCCCTCCCTCCCTCCCTCCCTTCCTTCCTTCCTTCCTTCCTTCTTTCTTTCCCCTCTCCCCTCCTCCTTGCCTTCCTCTCTTGTCTTACAAGTACGTTTTCAATTGTTCTGTTTGCATGTACAGAGGGATGAGCAGGAAAGCCTCTGGTAGTTTCTCTTTGCAGAATATAACTGGGTGGAGAGCATCTTTTCCACATTGGCAGCAATGTGCACCTGCGGGAGTGTTTCTTGTATTTGATGAGTAATTCTGTGCTCTCCCCGGAAGAGCGGAGAGGGGATTCCACATGGAACACGATGCACTTTACACACTAAGGAATAGATAATCCCAAAGTAACAGCACTGCGAGGGGAGCTGTTCTAATTCAGTCCATCCCGGTAGACTGACAGAAGCCACCGACATCCCTGGTGTGTAGAGGGTGTGGAGGTGGCAGAAAGCTCCCACCGGGCCCCAATCCCTGCAGGGAATCCCTCCCCTCCCATGACTAGCCAGCCAAAGCGGGAAGCTTTGTCCTTAGAAGAGCTCAGTTCAGATTCTGCGCTCCCCCAGAATCCGGAGGATGTCCTGGCCGGAAGCCGACCACCGGCCGCTGGATCAGTGTTTAATGGCTGCTAGGCACTCTGCGTCACATCTCCATCAGCATCCTTTGACCAGCCTACGAAGTCCCCTTCCAGGATTCATTCGGTGACAGGGACGCCATGTCTTTGACAACAGCGGCTAGCACTTGGGTCGGTCTTAAAAAAGCACTTTACAGATGTCATCCCTGCTGAGCTTCGTAACTGCCTGGTAAAGTGGGCACCCTTAGTATCCCTATTTGACAAGGGAAACTGAGGTTCATAGCCTCAGAGATTTTTTAGCTGGAATGGACCACATTAGTCCAACCCTGTCATTTTTTCTTTTTTTGACTTCCCAAAGGTTCCATGCATTGTCCAGGGTCACACAGCTAGTGAATGTCAGAGGCAGGATCCAAATCCAGGACTTCCTGACTCGAAGACCAGCAGCCCTGGGCAGGAGGCACAAGGTTTTAAAGGGCCAGTGCCCTGATAATGATTTCAGCACTGAAATCCTGTGTTTCATTTTCCCCTAAACCCTGACTGCGATGCTTGCAGTATGCAGATGACAGCCACTTTATAACTAGCATTTACAGATGAGGAAACTAAGGCACAAACATTAAGTCAGTGTGCTCTTGAAATCAGCTGAGCGTATGATGACAATAACAATGATAGCTAGTGTTCATTTGCTTTTAGGTTTTGTTGTTTAGTTGATTCAGTTGTATCCAACTCTCCATGACCCCGTTTGGGGCTTTCTCAGCAGCCACCTAGAGTGGTTTTGCCATTTTCTTCTCCATCTCGTTTTACAGATGAGGAAACTGAGGCAAACAGGGTTAAGTGACTTATCCAGGGTCGCACAGCTAGGAAATGTCTGAGGCTGGATTTGAACTCATGTCTTTCTGACCCCAGGCCCAATGTTCTTGTCTACTCCACCTAAACTCACTGTTCCAGATTCCATTCTACATACATCCCTCGAGCTGTGTGTTGTGCATATTCGATGTTACTGACTGTCCTGATTCCATTTATCTGTAGAAGATGTCCCAGGGATTTGGGGGAAACAGAGGTCAGAGATATTCTTAAGTGCAGCTTCTAACTAAGGGGTTCCCTTCAGCTCGTGCTGGAGAACTTTCTTTCTTTCATACAAAAAGCGTCACAGGCAGAAGTATAAAAAGTCCTTGTGCCTTTGAAAAGTGAACCAATCAGGGCGGCTGTTCCTGTTTGCCGTACCGTGAAGTCGCCATCTTGTCCCAGGGTTTTCTTTGGAGACCATTTCCTCCTCTGTTTACTGTCTCCACCAGTCCTGAAATTGGAGACTCAGACTTTCTTTGTCTTGTAAACAAACACACAACCCAAGCTATGCACATCCCCCTGAAATGTCAACATGGCAGTCCAGAAGGAAGAACTCCCAGATTTCGATCAGGCCAGAGATAAGACATTTTCCTGGGTGACTGAGGGGAGCTGGAGGATCTCTCTTCCTGGAGACGTTGAGGAGGAAAAGGCACAGCCCTGGCCCACAGAATATGTCTGCTGTCTTTCTAGTTCTCCAGTTGTATTGTGCCATCATCCCTCCCCTCCAGGCTTCCTTCTAGATCCAAAGCTCTGGAGGCTGTGTCTGAAATGCAAAATGTTCTTCAAGATATTCCTTAAAAACAAGGAAGAAGGCTTTTTATTGATGCCATTTCACAGGGTCTCACAGTGATTTCTGATAAAAGACCTCCTCTACTCATATCCCCTGGCAACGCCTATCTAGAATGAAGCTTCCTTTGTAAGAATAATAGTAATAATAATAATAACAACAACTAATAATTGACCATATATAGTCCATTATATAGTCTATGTAATGACTCTGTGGCTTTGTATGACACAGTATACAACAGTCTGCCGTAGTAGACCCCCACCTCTCTGCCTGAGATGGCTCTATGCTATCTCTACACTATCTTAGCATCGGGCTTCCTTTTGGCGATTTAAAAAATTGACATTGTTGTAGCCGGTCATGTTTTTTTGGTTCACCTATTTCATTCTACATTGGTTCATACCAATCTTCCCAATGTCTCTGAATGGCCCATATACATAATTTCTTTCTTTTTATTTCAGAGACAAAGTGACTTGCCTAGGGTCACGCAGCTAGTACTTGTCAAGTGTCTGAGACCAGATTTGAACTCAGGTCCTCCTGCCTCCAGGGCAGCTACTCTATCCTCTGTGCCACCTAGCTGTCCCCGTGTACATTATTTCTTACCATACAGTAATAGTCACGTACATTCTTATATTATAGGTTTTCTTGTAAAGCCTCTCCCCTCTTGGTAGGCCATGAGATGATTATTGTAAGCACTACATAAAAATTAGCTATTATTATTAAATAATATAATAGATAACAATAACATATTATACAATATTTTATAATATTATATATTTTATAATATTATGTATGATGCCATATAATAATGTTTGTTCAATTCAGTGTGTATTTGTGTGTGTGTGTGTGTGTGTCCATAGGCTAATAACACAAAAGTCATAGCACAGTAAAGAATAAAAATACTTTTGCAATCAGGACAAACTTGGGTTTTGATCCTGCCTCCTTAGCTTTGTGAACACAGTAAATGAAGAAAATAGCCCCCAAAGTGCTTATTTCATTATGTCACTGTAAAAATCAAATTAAATAAGGTCTATAAGGTGCTTTATAGCCACTGAAATAATATTATTATTATCCCTTCCACAGCATGACTTTCCCCATTGTGATTTTGATATATTGTGGGTTGGCGTAAGAAATTAAATGGGAATTTTGGAGGAGTTTTGCAGAAGCTTCAGACAACATGTGAAAGCCAGCAGATAACACAGAAAAGTTTAGAAACTCAGAAATGCATGAAATATATGTATAATATTGTATAATATCAACATATTTTATCTTTTAATACCATAATAATTCAGACTTCTTCTCTGGTACAAAAGGAGGGCCAAGAATTTCTGTGTGGATTTTCCAGATTGCTGGAGCACGGCATCTGTAACCCCTGCGATGTGGAAGGGATTCTCATTTTCCAGATGTGGAAACTGAGGCACCAAGAAAAAAGGTCCTTTGCACACTCACACAACTCTTGGTGGTCAAAGCTGAGATGCAGAGCTGTGGATCCTGGCTCCTAGCCCAGCCCTCTTTCTACTATATAAATACTATAGTGCGTTGATTCTCCTAGTGTGGTCCACAGACCCCTGGGGCTCCCCAAGACCCTTCAAAGGTGTCCACAAGGTCAAAACTATTTGCATAATAATACTAAGGCGTTTTCATTTCTAATGCGGTAAATTTCAGTAGATAGATTCCACTATATAAAAGTGCTTGGGGGTGCTCCTCAATAATTTTTAAGAGCACAAAGGGGTCGTGAAACCAAAGCCATCGCGAACCGCTGCTATCAGGAAGCTTTGTCTTGGCCGGCGTAGTTTGCTCCAGATGTCTTCACATGCCCATGACCTACAAGGGTCATTATTGCTCGTGTTTACACATACTGATAGCAACACCTTCAGCACCATCATCTTTGATTACAGAAGGGAAACGGTCCTTGATTATAATTATACATAGATTTGTTTAGGACTGCTTTGGAAAAACACGAAGCCTGAAGACAGATGGAGCCATCTCTTGGGGCCCAGGCAGATGGAGGCACTCGAGGCTGAGGAAGGTCATATCGAGTGTTTTCCAAGTACATTACAAACATTCATCTAACTATCATTCCCTTCTGGAATAGTTAGCAAAACCAGTTTAAGGAGGAAATGGAGACCATCTGGCAAGAAACCCCCAATGTACCGCCATCTTCGCTGAGATGTAGCGCTCTCCCTGAATCTGTCCTATTATTTTTCTTTGAGAGGAAGAGGATTCCTCTTTTTCTCTTATAGGTAGGCTCCTTCTGGTCCCCAGCCCTCGCCCTTGCTCTGGGACCTTGTCTCCCCTCAGCATCTCTAGTCTCTGCTCTGTGGGCTCTTACCTTTCCACCATGCTGAGTCCTCCCTAATCTGAAAACAAGAGTGAAATGCCTACACAGGACCCTGCCACTTTTTCCAGTTTTTCTAATTCCTTTCATTGACAGAATTAATCAAAGAAGTGGTTTACACCAGGTGTCAAACTTGATGCCAACTCCCAATTGAGAAACATTTAACAAAATATATAAAACTACAATATAGACAATGTTAATGTTTGGTTTTCTAAGTCAACATAAGTCAAGGATCTGTTTATGTTTGACTTTGACCCTTTGGTCCATACCAGGGCTTTTACTGTTTCCCATTTACCTAATTCCCTTCATTCGGGGCTCCATCACTCTACTGAACCGGAACCCTTGAAGGTCACCAAGAATCATCTCCCTAAATCCATTGATGTTTTCTTCTCTGTGACTCTTCTTGGCCTCCCTGCACCCTGTGATGTTGGACCAGTTCTTCCTTGAGATTCTGTCCTTCCTTCCTTCCCACCTGCTTGAGGCAGGATTCAAACTCGGATCTTTCTAACTGTGAGTCCATTGTGGCCGCCAGCCCTTCCTTGTCTTTGGACTGTTTCCATTTTCATCTGCTCTGTTAAGACCGTAAGCTTCTTGAGGCCATCAGTCATGCCTTTGGTGTTTCAGGTACCGCAGTGGCCTCTAAGAGCTTGGTAAATACCCATTGGCCAGGGCGTAGAGCTTCTGGCCTCCCTAGAAGGGCCTCCATTGAGGAGGCCCACTTAGCCTGGATTGCCCATTTCAGAATGAGAACGTCTGAAATCTCACAGGACCATAAGAAATGAGGTGTAGTTAGGGGGAGAGCCGCGTGGGTTGGCTTTGACCATTCTGCCAACGTCAGAGCCGCAGGCACAGTCAACCAAAGTTCCATCTTGTTCTTTCTTACAAAGCCTCCCAACCTGGCATAGGGAGGAGTGATTGACTTGAGGCATTAGCTAGTCGATTAAGTAGCCAGCTGTTCCATGGCCATTTGATGGGCTTGTCAAGTCAGAGAAGAGAGTTGGGGAAGTCCTTCCTCTGTCTTAGTTTTTCTTTCTCTTGTTACTTTTGATGTAACTTGTTAATTTTTAAAATTGTGATTCATTTTCCAGAATGTGAAATGCCCTGGACATTCTTTTCCTCAATTTTTATTTTGTTTTATTTTATTTTTTTGGTGAGGCAGTTGGGGTTAAGGGACTTGCCCAGGGTCACACAGCTAGTAAGTGACAAGTGTCTGAGGCCGGATTTGAACTTAGGTCCTCCTGACTCCAGGGCTGGTGCTCTATCCACTGCGCCCCCTAGCTGCCCTTCAGTTTTTATTTTTGATAGGAGAGATTGAGATCTGGACTTGTGAGATGATCAATGCAAGGTACTCCAAGCATGGAAACATCCTCTGTTAATGCAGATCAGTGACTCATCTGTAATTAATAGTTTTGACCTTGCCTGCAGGCAGTGGTGTGTCCAGGGATCGTGGCCACATAGAGCCGATGTTTCAGGCTAAGGGTAAGCCCCAGTTTCCTTGACCCAAGGGCCTGTCCTCTGTCTGTTATACCTACTCTTTGTTGTTATGGAGTCGTTTTCAGTTGTGTCTGACTCTTCCTGACCCCATTTGGGGTTTTCTTGGCAGAGATACTGGAGTGGTTTGCCATTTCCTTCTCCAGCTCATTTTACAGATGAGGAAACTGAGGCAAACAGGGTGAAGTGACTTGCCCAGGATCACATACCTACCAAGTGTCTGAGGCCAGATTTGAACTTGGAAAGATAAATCTTCCTGGCTCCAGGCCTGGCACTCTACCCACTGCACCACTGATACCTACTCTGCTTATTTAGTTTAGTTTTCTGGGCTTGTGCTTCTATAGGCCTGCTCATTTGGGAGGCCCCGGAAGGAGCCCTGGCTTTAGGGTCAGAGACCCACCTCTTTCGCCTTCTGCCTATGTGATCGGAGGCAGGTCACTTGGTCCTCCATCCTCAGTTTCCTCATCTGTAAAATGAGAGGATCAGACTAGAATGATCTCTGAGGCTTCTTCGAGTTCTGAACCGTAGGATCATTCCTAGGGCAGCTAGAGTCAGAAAGACCCAAGTTCGGCTCCTTGCTGAGGACTCAGTTCAGACACTGCCGAGCTGTGTGACCCTGGGCAAGTCACTTGACTTTTGTTTTCCTTTCCCGCTCTGTAAAATGGGGATAATAATAGCACCTACCTCCCAGAGTTGCTGTGAAGATCCAAAGAGATACTTGTACAGTGCTTTGCAAACCTTACATAAATGTTAACTATGATTATTATCATTTTTATTGTTGTTACTGTTATTATCAGTTTTATCATTAGAGATCTTACTTGGGGATTATGAGTTCTACCTAAACATAGTTTGGTTATTCAGGTGAATTTTAATTATTCATAAACTTAATTTTGTGGACTACATTAATGTCTTTCCCCATACACCTTTTATAGGGGCCATGGAGAGTGGGGCCAGATCTGTGATTTCTTCGGGGTAGGAAGCTCCCCCTTACTGCTGTAGGTGGGCTCCTTCTCTATACCCTTGATCTGAGAGTTCCCTGGACCACCCGAAGGCTAAGAGGCTGGGCAGAGTCACAGCACCGGACGCACCGGACGCAGGCCTTGAACCCCGTGTCTGTCCACTCCGGTGCTCTACCCGTCGCTTGCTATGGGGATAACAATGGCCCCATCTGAATCCTCGGGTGATGACAGAACCCTGAGTGTAGAAAGTGCTGGGGATTCTCGCCTCGATCTTTCACCCTCACATCCCCTGGGATGCTTTCCTGGATCTCTGAACTTCCGACACACTCCCATCGCGGTTCCACGCCTTGCATGCTGACTCAGTTGTGTACTTGTTTTCTCATTCCGTGTGTCAAATAATGGATTGTTCTTCTCCCCCAGTGGGATGGCCAGTGTTTGCGTCCACCCGTCCCCCACCTTCTCCTTCACTCCCCAGCTTCCGTCCTGCTCCAGGACGTGAACACAAGAACGCCGTTTACACTAAACAGTATTTAACCTCCCCCAGTGCTATTACTGTGCTTCCTGGTTTTTATCCACAATGAGAGGGTGCTGAAGCCCTGTCTGTGTGCAAGGCTCACGGCCATCCTTGACAAGTAGCTTCATGTCCCCCCGTCAGCACCGGAGAGCCAGCTCCACACTGGAATGCGGCTGGAGAAGGAAGTCTGTTTGCGTCCCAGATGCAGGCTCCCTCCGCCTTGGGTTTGTTTTTTCCCTCTTCTGAGTCACTGTGTTCCCCAAGCTAGAGAAGGAGACAGAGAAAGGTTGACAGAGAGACAGAGAAAGAGAGAGACTGACAGAGAGACAGAGAGAGAGACAGAAAGACAGAGAGAGAGAGAAAGACAGAAAGAGAGAGAGGTAAAGAAAGAGAGAGAGAGAGATCAGGATGTCACAGAGAAAGGCCCCAGCATTTGGACACCCAGGGGAAAGCTCTGGGAAGAATGCCGTTGATTCAGGAAGTGGCGTGGTGTTTGGGAGGACTGGCCTTGGTCCTCACACCCTGCTCCCTGTCTTGCAGGCCACAGAGATGTAGCTGCAATCCTTTCCCCTAATATTTGTACCCCCCAATATTTGTCTGGGAGAATATGTCCGAGTGCTTCCTCTATAAAATGTTTTCGAACAAACAAAAGAACATCTGTAAGCACTTGGTAAGCCTTAAAGCACTTTATCAGTGTTACTGCTCGTTATATCATTGTTCTGATTAGTGAAAGACTGGGTTTACGGGGTTCGGACCCCAGCCATGATATTTGCCAGCTTTTGGGCCGTGGTCCTCCCTTGCCCTCCTCCTCTGTGTACCAGAGGCTGGAATCCTCTCACTGTTGTAATGGAGAAAGTCCCTGGTAAACAGTAGAGCCCTATGAACATTTCTTTTTTTTCCCCATTTGTCCTGGGTTAGTTTTAACCCTCGAGGTGTAAATCTGGGAAAAGCCGTTCAGATCTCCTTGCCAGGTAGTGACCTCTAAACTGTGGTTTCCTCTGAAGTTACTTAGGATTCCTCTTACTAGCTGTTGGGATTGATTTTTTTCCTTGGACTATCTCTCTGGTTCTCTTTGTCACCAGGCAACCACAGGCGTTGTTGGTGAACATTTGAAGGGAAAAGAGAGCTTGTGAAGAGCCAATGGTCTTTGCAGGGATGCCCGGCTCACCTCACATTCTTAGGGCAGAGTTTCTCTAATATCAGATCAGAGAATGTCACTGACATCGTGTATCTGGGTTTTGTTTTGTTTTTAAGCATGACATTTGAGAAAGTCTAATGATATCCTTGTGGAAATATTTGAGAAATGTGGACTGGGTGGGAGTGTTGTTAGATGGTTTAGGAAAACGATTGACCAGTTGGAATCAAGGGGTCATCATTAACAGATTGATGTCAGCTTCCGTGGCAGTCCCAAGTGAACCAAGTTCTGTCCTTGGCGTCCTGTTGTGATTGAGGCAATTTTCAGTTGTGTCCCACTCTTTATGACCCTATTTGGGGTTTTCTTGGCAAAGGTCCTGGAGGGGTTGTGTCTTCATAGTATCTTCCAAACGGAGCTGGGAAATCTGCCTACAGCATCCTTGACACGTGGTCTCTCGGTGTGTACCTGAAGCCCTCCAGGAACAGAGAAGGCCCTGCTTCCCAAGGCAGCCCACTTTTAGACTTCTCATTATTAGAAAGTTTTTACTCTGGCCAAGCTGAAATCTGCCTCTTTGCAATTTCCTCCTGGTTGTGCCCTCGGGAACCAAGGAAAATAAGTCAAATCCCTCTCTCATATGAAAACCCTTTACATAATTTGAAACAGCCATCATACCTTCCCTCCCCCAGCTTCCTCATTTTCAGGTTAAACATGTGAAGTTTCTTCCACCGATCCTTAAGAACCTAAGTGTTGAGTTCCGTCGCCATCTTGGTCACTGGCCTGTGGATGTACTACAGTTTGCTTCCTGCCCTGCGGCGTCCAAAAGTCAATGCAGTAATCCTAGGGTGGTCAGGACAGGGGATGGTGGGACCCTCTCCTTCTTCTTTGTGGACCCTTGTCTTCTCTTGCTGCAGCATCAGCTGTTACCCACTTGCTTTTTTGGGGGGTTGTATTATCACAAGTGTTTGCTTCCTTTCATAGCCTTCCAATAATTTCTGGCCTGTCCCTGAAGGCCAGAGCTAGTACTTTGGTGGTCATTCCAAAGAATTCATTCTCAGTTGGAACAGAGAAGAATCTTGGTCCCCTGCCCCTGTATTTTAACTCCAGGCCTAGCAGTTTTGTGTTCTTTGGTACCAGGTCGTTTCGCTGACAGACAGTTAGGCTCTCTTTGGCTACCTTTTGGAAACATGTCCATGGCCTTTTGGGGAACTGTGTCAAAAACAGTTCTCTCTCTCTCTCTCTCTCTCTCTCTCTCTCTCTCTCTCTCTCTCTCTCTCCCCCTCCCTCCCTCTCTCTCCCTCTCCCCCTTTCCCCTCTCTTTATCTCTTTCTTTCTCTCCCCTCCCTCCCTACTGTAGAGTCATAGGATCAATCCGTATGTTAGCCAATAAGTATTCATTAAGCCAGGCACTGTGCTTACCATTGCTCATACAAAGAATCATATGCCAACATAGCCCCTGCCTTCAAGTGCATACATCCTAAGGAGAGAACCAATATGTCAAAAACTTGGCACATAAAGATGAAGGTAATTTGAAAAGACACTGGTCAGTTAACAGGCATTTATTAAGCACTTGCAAAGTACCTCGTACTCTACTGCAGATGAAGACAAAAACGAAACATTGCCTGCCCTCCGGGAGCATACATTCTATTATGGGAGACAATATGTACATATGTAAGTGTGTGTGCAGGTGAAGTACAGGGTCGTCAGAGAGGCCGCTAGCAGTTGGGGAATCAGTAAAGGGGGGAGATGAGGGGCTTGTTAGAGAATCTGTGAAACAGAAGTAAGGAGGGAGGGGCTTCTGGGGCTGGAGATGGCTAGCGCAGAGAGAAGGGCGTGGAAAGGGAAACGGAATACCATTTTTCAGAAATAAAAGTCCAGTTTGGCTGAAGGGCAGAGTCAAGGAGGGGGAGTGCGCTCCAGGAAGCCAGTTTGGGGCAAGGAGGTGAAGGCCTTTTCAAGCCAGCTGGAAGAGTGTATGTTTTTATCTTGGAGGCAATTAGGATGGCTGCAGTTTATTGAGTTAGAGAAGAGCGTGCTCAGACGTGTGCTTCAGGAAAATCAGTTAAGCAGCTGTGTTGAGGATAGATTGAGTAGGGACTTGAGGCAGGCAGATTAATTAGGGGCCACCGCAGTAGTCCAGGCAAGAGGCAGTGAGGGTCTGAATGAGGCTGGGGGCTGTCTAAGCAAAGAGATGGGGCCAGGTGGGAGGAATCAGTGAGGACAGTAACGGGTAGAAGGGTTTGCCTGCTCTAGAGGGAGCCCAGGGTGGCCAGTGAGCTGGACTGTGGACTGATGGTCTTGGGGGCTCTGCCCGCAGTGAGGGTAGGGGCAGCCTCGGGGCAGTGGGCAAGCACTGCTCTGGGTCACCCTAGGCGAGGGGACCGTGGGAACAAACCTTAGCAGGCCGTGGAGCCCAACCCCCTCCTTGAACAGAGGATGAGGTGAGACCAGCTGTACAAAAGGAATGCACAACGCAGTGTCATACGCGCTTGCTGCGGGGGTTGGATTTTTATTGGTTTCTTGTGTTACAGAGTGGTGTACACTGGTGGGGTGGGGGGGTAATAATGGGAAATGATTGTGGTGTAAAAGCAATGGGGTGAGGGGGGGGACAAAAGGGAAAGGGGGGAGAGGGAGAGAGAGAGAGAGGAAGAAAGGAATGAGGGAAGGAAAGAGAAAAGGAAAGAAAGAAGGAAGTTGCCGATTCTGTGATGTGTGTCCCTCCTTGGTCCGGTGTGTATCGCACCCCACCAGCCCAGCCTATTCCAGGAGGAGCAGTGTGCAGGTGAGTGCAGGACTGTTTGGAGGCTAACCTGTCGCTGCAGGAGAATGACTAAATGAGGAAATCCACCCTGCAGCCGCCTCTTAAACTCTTCGCAAACAGCTGCACTTTCCTCGTCTGCAGAAGAGAAGGGCTCAGGATGTAATCTTGATTGAATGCAGAAAGACTGCTCCTGGGTCCGGCCTCTCCGACGTCCAAGCCGACTGCCTGGTGGAGAGCTGGGCCTGGTGTCTTGGAAATGATTGATCGCCGATAAATCGGGCATATTTACCGTGTCAGTGTTCTACACCTGCTCTGTGTCATAACAGCTTTCTCAGAGGGAGGATGGAAAAAAAAAAGTGAGCTCTTCTATTTTCTCACTGGGCCTGAGGCATTATAAATCTCCTAACTGGAAGGGGGAAAACCTGAGGCAAACACGGCTTTCAGTGTAGAGCAGTTCACGGTTAACCCTTTCAGTCCCTGAAAGTTTTAGCTGTGGATTGTCAACGATCCTGGGGCTTGGGATCCATCTGTGACAAGCAGCAGTGGGTGTCGGAGATGGAGCCCTGGAGGTGGACTTTGAGAGGTCTAGGTTTGAATCCTTCCTCAACGGTCAGTAAGCGTATGTGCCAGGCGTTGGCCAAATCCTGAGGATGCAGAGTGAAGCAAAAACAGGACCCTACCCTCGAGGAATTCCCATTGCAGTGGGGGAACCAATGTGGAGCCAATGTGTAGCATCTGGGTACTCACAGGATATGTAGAGAGTAGGTTGGGGAAAGGTGGTCTGAAATGGGGAGACATTACCAGCTGGGAGAAGTGGGAAAGGCCCAATTCCCTGTGATGTCACTTAACATCTCTTGGCCTCAGTTTCCTTATATAATAAAATGAAAGGGTCAGACTGGGTGATTTTAAGGTCCCTTCTAGCTTTAAATGTATAATGCTATGAGCCTTCCATTTCTTTTTGAAACCAAGGATTATAGCTGTCTGTAATGTCAACAGACATAATTTCAGTGCTGGGGCCCAGTTTATCAAGATTGAATTTCATAGGGATCAAATGGAAATATTTAATTTTGTTTTTCTAAAATCCCCCAACATATATGGGGGTGTGGAGGTAGCAGGTCATGAGGGGTGGAGAGAGGACAGCCTCTGAGACCCTGCATTGGTCTTTGTGATTTATGCCGCTCCCTGGAAATCTGGCTGGGCTCGACTCTAATTTCCCTTCTCATGCTCATATTCCATCATTATACTCTTGTAGGAGATCCTGCAGAGAGCTCCTGGGAAGGAGCGATCTTAGAAACGATCTCATTCAGTGGTTTGCAAACAGTGGGTGCCATTATTTGCACCCATTTGGAAGTCTGAAGACCCATTTTTAATTTCACATCCCCCTCAATAGTTACCTTGGGCTTGAGGTAGTTTGCTTAGGGCATCTGCTAAGTCTTCAATGGAGCTGTGCTGGTAGAGGGGGGACCTGAGGGGACTCACACACAGGTATAGTGTCATGGGATGGGAATAGAACCATGTTCATGGGAAATGTAGGGGATCCCAAAGTTAGGAGAAACCAAGAATGGACAGCTGTGTAGTCCTCACAAGAGCACAAGGTTGATTTCGACTCTGAGGGTGTGTTAACCTCTCATAACAGCAGGAAACAGAGGCTCAAGGGTTCTGGAATGATTAGGGACAGGTCGGGATTCGCACCCACGGCTCTTTCCCTACATGCCCTCTCTGAGGTGACCTTATCACGGGTAGAGCATCCAAATAATGGGAAGAGAGCAGGGAGCTGCAGCTCAGGTGACGAGGGAGCAGGAAGCCATATCCAAAGAGGGAGGAGTTGAAGAACCAGGCCTGGAGGAAAGAAGACAAATACTTGTCTTCGGATTTTTCAGGAAGAACCAGACTGGGTCAGAAGTGAACTGGAACCCATAGAAGCGACCACAGCAGAGTTTGGCTTCTAAGGGTCTGCTGAATAGAGCTGCCTGACGGCGGGGTTGGCTGCCCTGGGAGGCCACCAGGTGTGGGAGGGCTGATGGTGACTGGGGCCCAAGAGGACAGATCCCAACTGTCCTCATTCCAGTGTTCCAGAGTGATGCTCTTCTGGGACATCCTACAGAGGGCAGTGGGGACTGAGCGGCCTTAGAAACAACCTCATTCAATGCATCCCAAACAACTCCTGTCATTGTTGTCCCCATATGGAAGTCAGAGAACCCTTTTTTAATGTCAGAACATTTCACGACCCCCTCAGTGGTGACCCGGGGCTTTACTAAGGAGCAGAAAGTATTTTATGTGCATTATGTCACCAGGCTGAGGCCTAAATAACACAATAAACACAGGCGTTATAATCCCCATTTCGCAGATGAGAATATTTAAAGAGGAGAAATGATTTGCCAGTGGTCGAAAGCAAATTAGTGGGAGAGGCAAGATCTGAACCCGAGTCTTCCTGACTTGCCCTAGGCCAGGTCTCTGTCCACATGTAATAGTTATATCTTAGTGTCCATTGGTTGAGAAAATTCACAGCAACAAAAAAGTACCATAAATTTAGTACCATTTCAGAAATTTTTATATTCTAATCACAGCGGCATCTGTATATATTGGATAGGAATAGGGGCTGGACCTTGAGGAAACTCCCTCTCCCAATGCAGATGGTCTTAAGAGGCCTGTCCCACCCCCATCACAGAGGGTTGAGCTGCTGGCCCAGAGCCACACAGCCAGACTTGGACCAAGGCCTTCCTGGGGCCAGCTCTGCTGCATTCTCTACGTTTGAACATCAGTGAACTATCTGTATGGTAAACACCTGGGCAGCTAGGTGGCCCAATGGATAGAGCAAGGGCCTGGAGTCAGGAGGACCTGAGTTCAAATGTGGCCTCTGACGCTTACTAGCTGTGTGACCCAGGCCAAGTCACTTCACCCTATTTGCCTCTGTTTCTTTATCTGTCAAATGAGCTGGGGAAGGAAATGGCAAACCACTCCAACGTCTTTGCCAAGAAAACCCCAAATGGGGTCACGGAGAGTTGCACAGGATTGAAATGACTCAACAACAATAAATGTTCGACCCCTCATTTGTCCTCTCTACAAAGGGGGTGCTTGCTTATTCATTATTCTCAGGCACACTGCATGTGTTGTTGGCACTAAATAGAAATCGAGACATAAATGTGTGTTTGTGGCCCCCGAGGATCTCTGGCTCTTCTCCTCATTTTATAGCGGAGGGTCCTGAAGTCAGTGGAGTGCAGGGCTGCAGAGGATGTAGGTGCTAGAGTCTGACCTGAGCCCAGATCTTTGGAATCCAGATCCAGGGCTCTTTCTTTAATTATCGCTTCCCCTTTTTACCTGCAAGTTATAGATTTCTGGCTCTGAATCAGCGTAGGTAGAAGATGGACAACCATTGAACCCTTCCTTCTCATCCTAAAAGTGTTCTCCCCATCCCTCCTTTATGGGGTGTTCAGGGAGGACTAGCCCCTCTGGTGGGAGGGCAGCTGAGCCCTTTTCAGGCCTGCTTATCTACCTCTGGTGTCCACCTGGCCCCCAACTCTCACCTGTGCCTCCAAGAAGCTGTAGCAGGCACAGCAGCCGCACTCCAGTAAAACCATCTTGGCAGACAGGCTAAACCAGGTTGAGACCTAAAACCCATCGGTGAGTTAGGGGGATGTCTGCCCCAGGCAAGTGAAGACTTACCGTGGAATGGTTTTGTGAGATCGATTTGTTCTAGTGACCACGAAGGCGACTGAAGCAGGTGCCATGGAGCGCTTAGAGCTGGGTCAAAGATGCCAAGGTTATCCGCGTATCCTGGCCATCACCAGGCATCTTAACTTCTGTCCTGCCCCTAGACTTGGATGACTCTGGAAGAGAGAGCGAGGCTGACGACTTTGTGCAGCTCTGCCTCGATTAAATCCAATTCACGAACAAGTCAAGACTCACCATGATGTCACTGGTCCTCTTTGAAAATCCAAGGATGAACACCAATATAACCTAGGCCAGATCTGACAATCCTGAGGACTGAGGTCCTCTACCAAAGCTCTCTCCAGGTCCTGGGTCTCTTCTGTTTACAAATATCACTATTAATTTTCTTTTTGGGGGGACAGTGTGGTTTAATTATTTTATTAATAATGCCAGCATTTTAATAGAAGTGTGGTCATTTGGCCATCTCTCTCTTAGACAAAGACCCTTCGTGGTGATGGGCTTACGGTGTTTATGCCCTTAGAAGAACAGGTACTTCCAAGGGTAGTGATCAATTCTGATTGGTTAACAATTAATGAGAAAATGAATATTACAATGAGAGGGTGGGCTATATGACAATGAGGGTCTTGAGGTATGTGACTTGGGTCACCCAAACATTGATCAAAGAGACTTATCAACTTCCACATCACCCGTCTAACTAAAAGGAGGATCAATACTTCTCCAGACCTGTCTAAGCAAACACAATCATTGCTAATTTTCAACCACCCACTTTTTCATCCATAATCTTCTTCATCTCTAGTGTGCATTGTCATCTTCTTTCCCCTAATCAGGACCAGTCAAGTGGTGCAGTAAACAGAGTGCTGGACATGGTACCGGGAAGACCTGAGTTCAAATCCTGCCTCCTTTTCTTACTAGCTGTGTGACCCTAGGTAGGTCACTTATTCTCTTGAGGCCTTGATCTCCTCATCTATAAAATGGGGATAATAATAGCCCCTCCCTGACAGGGGAATTGTGAGGAGCATATAACTTAGCGCAGGTAAAGTGCTTTATAAACCTTTAAGTACTGTATAAATTCTAGCTAATAGTAATAGTAAGAATAAAATAATTTTTAAAAATAATAAAAATACTTCCTTTGTAGCGCTAACATTTCAGAGTCAGTCAGTAAACATTTATGAAGCGCTAAGCACTGGAGATACAAAGAAATGGATTTTAAGCTCCGTGAAGGCAGGGGACTGTCTTTTGTCTCTTTTTATATTCCCAGCGCTTAGCGCAGTGCCTGTTACATAGTAGGTACTTTATAAATGTTGATCGATTGATTGATTCAAAGACAGTCCCTGCTGTCACGAGCCTCCAATTTAATGGAGGAGACAAGCAGACAGCAGTGTACGATGCAGCTATGCACAGGATGAACAGGAAGAATTAACAGAAGGAGAGAACTAGAGTTAAGAGGGGTCAGGAAAGGCTTCCTGGAGAAGGTGAGGCAGCCAGTAGGTGGACGTGAGGAAGGAGAGCATTCCAGGCATGGGAGATGGCCAGAGAAAATGCCTGGCGGTGGGAGATGAAGCGAGGAGGCCAGGGTCTCTGGATCCCAGAGGACGGGGGTGAGTGAGGGGTTAAGAGCCTGGAAAGCTGGGAAGGGGCAGATTGTGAAGGACTTTGGGTGCCAAGCAGAGGATCTTTACATTTGCTCTTGGAGGCAGTAGGGTCCCACTGGACTCTGTCAGCAGGGGCGTGTGGCGTGGTCAGACCTGTGCTTTAGGAAGGTGAATTTTACTGCTGAGGGAGATAGACTGGAGTGGGGAGAGACCGGAGGGAGGAAAACCAATCGGCAGCCTCTGGCAGTGGCCAAGGTGTGAGGTGATGGCGCCCTGCATGGGCGGGTGTCCGTGTCAGAGGAGAGAAGGGGGCGTTTGTGAGAGGTACCACAGTGTTAGAATTGCCAGACCTTGGGAAAAGATTGGGTATGGGGATTTGGGAGAGAGTGAGGAGGAGTCCAGGGTGACACCTCCATTTCCACATTGATTCAAAGACAGTCCCTGCTCTCACGAGCCTCCAGTTTAATGGAGGAGATAAGCAGACAGCAATGTACGATGCAGCTATGTACAGGATGATCACAACAGCATCTGCGTCCACCGGACTTTCTTCTCTTCTCCTTCGATGTTACTTCATTTTACCATCTTGGCATGTTCAAACTAAACTCATTGGTGTAGGGAATCCCATTTGAGGAAATGCGGGTTGCGAGCCTGGGTGACCAAAAGGATGGCAGTGCCCTTGACCACTGTCAATTGGGGGAGGGGAGGAAGAGAGTGAGTTTAGTTTGAGCATGTTGAGTTTAAGAGATCTGTGTGCTGTCTGATTCCAGATGTCCAGTGGGCCGTTGGAGGTGTGGGACGCGAGGTCAGGAGAGGATTGGTGCTGGATAAATCAATCGGAGAATGAATCATCAGTGTAGTTTTTGAGATCGTGAAATGAAGTTATGCGGTCAGTGGATGTGAGCTGGACGGAGATCCAGCAAAGGAGACTGGGAGGTAGGAGGACAAATCTGGTTAATAAGGCAGCGTCCATTTATTAAGCACTTATTTTGTGGTGTTGCTCAAAATTCTGTCCCTGCCCTCAGGGAGCTTCCGTTCTAATGTTGGACTTTTTTCTTCTTTAATCTCTTTCAGGGCTGTTGACTTCTGTAAGTTACAGAGAAAGAAGGTGCTGATAGGCAGTGGTAGAGGGAGCTTTCTTACCTGCCAGCTCCCTGTATCCATGACATCTTGAGTTCAGTCTCTATCCCTATGGGAAAATCTGACAAACTATATCCATATATTGTCAACAATTTTTAAAAAAAACATGTAATTGAACCGTCTGCTTGATCAATCAGACGGTTTGGTGTAATGGAAGGATTAAATCAGGATTCAGAATAACTTGGCTTCAGATTCTTTACTTTACTAGCTGTGTGATCCTTTGGGACCCTCTGCCTCAGTTTCTCATTTGTAAAATGTGGATGATCATATCTGTGGCCCTTATTTCCCAGGATTGTTATGAGAATTAAGAGAGAGAATGTGGGTATACCACTTTGCAATAAAAGCATTATATAAATGTCTATTCTTACTGTTATTGTGATTATAAAAAGAAGGGGTGCTGAAATAGAAATGCAAGAGTATTGGGTACTCGCCTCCCTCTGTCAGAGAGTTCACCATAGGGGGAAGGAAAGTTTGACATTGTCGAGCCGGTCGCCATGCGCTCAGTCTTCTACCTCCTCGCACCACGGCCCCCCGTTGTAGCATCTCAGTGGATAGAGCGCCAGGCCTGGAGTCAGGAGGACCTGAGTTCAAAAGTGGCCTCAGACACTTCCTAGCTGTGTGACCCTGAGCAAGTCACTTCACCCCGTTGCCTCAGTTTCCTCATCTGTCAAATGAGCTGGAGCAGGAAATGGCAGACCCCTCCATTATCTTTGCCGGGAAAACCCCAAATGGGCTCACGGAGAGTCAGGTAAGGCTGAAACACTCAGCATCAACAACAGCAGCATCAGTTTCCTTCCGGGCACAGCCCAGGTGCCACGGCAGCCTGGGACTCTGCCCAGTCCCCTCAGTTATGAGTCCTCTGCATCTAATTTGTATTATTTTGCATAGGCTTGTGTTTACCATCGTACATATTGTCTCCCCGGGTTGAATACAAATGCTGTGAGGTCTGGAACTCTGTTTTTTTGTTCTCTTCTTGATAAATGCTTGTGTTGAACAGGGTAATCTCTTTACCGGGTGAGTTGCTTTTCATCTTAATCATTAATAATCTGACCTCAGACGCGTGATACTCACTAGCTGTGTGACCCTGGGCAAGTCACTTAACCCCAATTGCCTCACCAAAAAAGGCAAAAGAACAAAACACAACAAAACAAATCATCTTAATCATTAGCACTTTTTGCTGTGTGACCTTTCAAGGTCACCATCCTGCTTGGGGGGCGGGGGAGGCAGCGGCAGCTTCTCGGATATGAACCTGGCCAGGTCATTTCCCAAGATTTTGCCTCCTCTTGGTGAGTTCGCTGCTGCCGTGGTTGACGTGGCCCCAGAGGGGGCACACACAGTTTGACTCCTTTCTCACCGACAAGGTCAGGCTCATCGCCTAATTAATCGTCAAGACATTTTATGAAGTTGGTAAGTGCCAATTATCCCGGTTTTACAGATGGAAAAACTGAGGGACAGAAGGTGTTAAGCAACTCGCCAGAGGGCACTTGGTGAATCAGTGGAAAAGGGGTGGGGCGTCCCCGTGACCCCTGTGTTTGAAGTAGGCAGCCGGTTGCTCTCGGAAGCCTTGGCACTCATTGAACTTTAATTACAGCGCCTGAGAAACGGCAGAGAAGGTTTGGGAAGAGCCCCTCTTCCTACGGGGCTGAGACTGTGTAGTGGGTAGTTTTCTTTTGAATCCTGCTCCGACCAAATCCCTTTCACCCTCGCCCAATAAAGAAAAATTGTTTTAAGCCAGAGGCAAAGAAAGCATTCCAGAGGTGAGGCACAGTGTGATTGAGGCACACACATGAGGCCCCCACTTTAGATCTTCATCACCCCAGTGGAGCATGCTGGTGTCGACACTCTACTGCATTGGGAGCCGGATGCGAGAGCTGCCGGGTGGTGAGGTGGCTGCGTCCAGGAGGACGGCACCTTCGGTCGAGAGCTCAGACGTATTCTGAGGACAGGGCGGTTATGAGCTCCAAGGAATTATAAAGCGGCCGTGTAATTACAAAGGGCATCTCTGCTCCTTTCTCATGTCAGCTGTCCAAGTGTTAGTCTGAATCAGCGAGAAGTAGGAAAAAGTAGGAAAAAAAGAGGAAGGGGGCTTCATTTTTGCAGTTTGGTTTTGAAATCATGGAAAAGTTCTGTGTTATTAAACCATGAAACTCTTGTCTGGTTATCCCACAAATCCTCCCTAGGGGGACCTCAGAAGAGGCCTTCCCAAACTCTCTGAGTTGGAAGGGTCCTGGGTGACCAAGAAGTCAGACCTAGACCTGAAGAGCGATGTATAGAGGCAGCCAGGGGCTGATGGAGGGGAGCCCAGACTGGACGCTTAGTGGCTGTGTGACCCTGGACAAGTCACTTCACCTCTGTCTGCCTCAGTTTCTTCAATTGTACAATGGAGATGATGATAACACCATCTCCCTCCCAGGACTGTAGTGAGGATCAAAGGAAATAATAGTTGTAAAGCACTCAGCACAGCACCTCGAACATAGTAGGTGCTTAATAAATGCTTATTTTAAAATACATATGTAAAGCATTTTATATAAATATAAATGTATACATAGGGAGTGCATTTATAAAGAGGTAGTCTATATATGTATGTATCACATACGTATATGTATTGTCAGTGCCAAGGATGGGTTGAAGGCAGAGGCTGTAGGCAGGGAGACTCATCGGGGGCAGCTAGGTGGCGCCATAGTGCACAGAGAGCGCCAGGCCTGGAGTCAGGAAAGCTCATCTTCCAGAGTTCAAATCCGGCCTCAGACATTTGCTAGCTGTGTGACCCTGGGCAAGTCACTTAACCCCAATTTCCTCAGTTTCCTCATCTATAAAATGAGCTAGAGAAGGAAATGGCGAACCAGTCTTGCATCTTTGCCAAGAAAACCCCAAATGGGGTCACAGAGAGTCGGACATGACTGAAAAAGGACTGAATCAAAACAGCAATTTGGAAAAGATTGCAAAGTATAGGGCAGAGGCAGTGAGGGGCCATGACAGCAGGAAAGGAAAGGGATGACTGGAAGAGATGTCATCAAGATAAAATAGACTAGAATCAGCAATTTTTCATTTCCGCAATCCATCATGGTTTCATTTATTTATTACATCATTTATTATTCATTCGGTAGAGGATGCAGAACTTGGTCACTTTGGCTTTCCAGTTGTGGGCCAGAAATTTTAAGAGGGAGGGGGAGGGGGAGGGGAAGTAGTTGAGTTTTAATAATTAAATTGAATAATTAAAGCTGAACTAGGACTTTTGGGACACTCCACATTTCTTAGTGTCTGCCTAAAACTTGTAGAGACTTTTTCCCATAAGACTTGTAAATACTAGATGCATTATTGGGACTAAAAGTGTGGAGAATTTAGGTTTGGATTCAACTCATATTGTATCTGGTAGCTTGATAACTAACTACAATTCTAAGAGTAACCCAGACTACCTTATGATTTCCAGTTAACAAAGACCTTTCCCCTTAGGCCAAGCCTGTGGGTAGTGTAACGATCATTATCTCCATGTTACAGATGATGATGTTGAAGATCAGAGAGGTTTGCTGGCTTGTTCCTGGTCACACAGCTCATGGATGTCAAAGCTAGTATTCAAATCCACATCTCCTGATAATAAGGGGAGAAAGGATTAATTACCAGTGAAGGAGAGAGAAATGATTAAATACTCAAGTGTATTTTTAGGGTTAGTTAGCCATTTAAAAGAGCAGGCCAGGTCTGATCATCAGCCTGACAATATTATAACCTATCTACAAGATGAGAACATGGGATATTCCTGGGTGTAGCATAAAGAGACCTTCCTGTTCCAGGTCTGTTGGGCAAAATAATGTTCTTTAATGTGATGGAGGAAGGAATAATGACAGCTGACATTTATAGAGTCTTTTAGTTTTTTCCTTTTTTTATTAAAAAATTATTTGTATATTTTTTATATCACCTTCATTTCCCAAGACATCCCTTTCCCCCGTTATTTAGAAAGCCATCTTTTATTTAAAGACAAAAAATAGAGAAAGGAGGAAAAAACAAACTTTTCAACGAAACTCACTGGCACACCAGCTCAATCTGCCATTTTATGCACTCAAAATCTTTTACCTCTGCAAAGAAGGGAGTGCATTGTCTTGTCACTTGGGGGCAAGGTTTGGTCATTCTCCTTTCACAGCATTCACTTTTCTTGTTCTTTTGATTTACACTGTTGTAGTCATTTATATCGTCTCCCTGATTCTGCTTACCTGTTGTCAGTTCACATAAGTCTTCCCATACTTCTTTGACATTTTCCTATTTATCATTTCTTACATCATAGTAAGAAAAGTATATTCATTTATCATAGCTTATTTAGTCATTACCCCAATCAGTGGGCATCTGTATTATTTCTGCTTCTTTGCTCCTACAAAATGAATGCTACTACAATATGAGTATTTTACCGTATGTTGGGCTTTTTCTTTTATCATTGGCTTCATTGGTCAACTCTAAGTCACTTCCCATCATGGTTGGACCAGCACCAGGAGTATTTGGTAACTCCATATTTCCACAACCTTTTCAGCATAGACTGTTTCCATCTTCTCTCATTTTTCTTGATTTGTTGAGCGTGCATGGAAACTTCAAAGTTATTTTGGTTTTCGTTCAGTGATTTGGAGCAGTGGTTTTTATGGTAGTTGATAAAAGTGCCTGGAATCAACAATATCCATTAGAGGATGGATTTTGGTCTTCTGTGTATTTCTGTTAGCACCCTATGTATCTTGAGCAGTAGATCTATATTTGAGAGTTTGATGCAAAGATTCTTTTTCCTTATCGAGCTCTTTCCTTCTCCTCTTGCACTAATTTTGTTTTTGCAAAAGCTTTTCAATGTTATGTTGTTGGAATGACCCATTTTATCTTTTATGATTACCTTTATCTCATGTAGCCAAAAAGCTCCCTAGCCATAGCTGGGAAGGTATCTGATCTGGTTCTCTTCTAATTTTTTGGTGGTTTGCTCTGTAATATTCATGTCATGTATCCATTTTGAGCTAATTGTAGTATGATGAGAAAAGAGTAAATTCGAAAACAAACCAAACTAAGAGCTCCTTAACACGACTAACAAAATGGGTTATCCTTTAACTAACCTGGTTTAAAAGAAGAAGGAGGCTCAGACCAAACACTTGATGCTTGCTAGCTGTGTGACCCTGGGCAAGTCACTTAACCCCAATTGCCTAAAATAAATAAATAAATAAATAAATGATAAAATAAGGAGGCGGAATATAAAATTAAAAAAAACAAAATGATAGGAACATAGACTTAGAACAGAAAGGGATGTTAGAGGCCAGCTCCTCATTTTACAGATAAGGAAACTGAGGTACATTTGGCCAGGGTCTGAAGAGAGGATTTGTAACCAGGTCATGATTACTAGGCCGGCATTCTGTCCATTATTTCATGCTGCCTTAGCAAAAGGTGAAATCACAACAAATCAAAAAAGAATTGAAAAGCTTATCAGAACCTCTATACACAATTGTATGGAAACAAAACTGAGAGTTTAAAAGCAATGAAGAATTATCTACAAAAAATATATTACTACCCAAATTAATAGGACAACAAATAGGAATCTTAAGTAATCTGGTTTCCTAAAAGAAAATCGAACTGGCTGTAAAGGACTTAACAAAGTGGAGTAGAGAAAAAACTTTGTCCAGATGGATTGACTCTGTGAGACATTTAAAAAATGATTGCTACCTGGATGACACAAGCTATTCTCCCACACTCCATCAAACTCCTTTTTTTATGAGACAAATTTTACCTAAATCAGGGAAAGAAGAAGCAGAGAAATGCATCTATAAACCTGTATCCTTGATAAATATCAATTCAAAAATTGTAAATCCCTGTGAACAAGTAAGATTGATGCAAAGATGGTTCAACATCAGGAAAACAAGATAACATTAAAAGCAAGATTGTACCAAATCACATGATTAGATACTGAAAAAGTTTTAAAAGGCAGGAGGAGAAAGGGACAGGCATTTTATTAAACACCTACTATGTGCCAGGAACTGTTCTAAGCTCTTTACAAAGATTATCTCATATGCTGAAAATCCTACAAAGTAAGATGATGATAGGACCTTTTGAAAATTAAATTAAAAGTATATATCTTAAACCAAAAGGCTAGAATATATGTGGATTGGGAAACACACTAGAAGCTTTCCCAGTGAATACAGTAGTAAACCAAGGATGTTCTCTACCCTAATGTTTTTAACATAGTTTTAGAAAAACTAGCAATAAGATGAGAGGAAGATGTTAAAAACATGTCTTGAGTATTAGATCCACGTTGGAGATAGTTAATACAAAAGGTTTTCCCAGTTGAATGCTAGCCTTCTTATCTTCTTGTATTCCTTTAGCACATTCATTTGTTCAAAAAGCAGACAAAATTTTGTTTTTAAGCAAAAAGAAGACGACTGTCCTTATTTTCTGATGATATAACCATCCTACAGAATCATCGAAAAAACTAATTGAGAAACAGGAGTCTGATAGGAGTTTTTTAGCTTCCAGTTATGTTATAAAGCAGGAGTTGTCAAAAGCTGTTTGATAGTTTTTTTTTTTTAAATGGAAAAGTAGATCAGTGGGACAGACTAGGCATGAAAGAATTAGAAAGAATGGAATAACCCAGAGCTGGACAAATCCCCAAGCATCAGTTTCTTGGGGAAGAACTCCCTATTTATTTGACAAGAAGTGTTGTAAAATCTGAAAGGAAATCTGATAGAAATGATATTTATCACCTTAAGATATGTGCAGCCCTTCACAGACACACACACACACACACACACACACACACACACACACACACACAC
>NW_020949971.1:9490762-9506793 GCF_900497805.2 Vombatus ursinus
ACACACACACACACACACACACACACACACACACACACACACACACGAAGTCCATGTAGTTCTAAGTGGGACCGACTACATGGAAGGCAAATTGACAAACTATCATGGTCATGTCTTAAGGACTTTTCCCAATCCCATTGGAAGATTCTGAAAGTAAAAATAAGTGGTGTAAAGTCTCCCCCAGAGAGGGGATGGATTTTGTTAGCCCTCCCCCCGGCGATGTGGAAACCATTAGAGAATTTTGCTTGCCAACTAGACATAGTCCCAGTCTCTGAACTACAGCTTGGGGAGCTGGGCTCGTTGTCTTAATCCTATGCTGATACAGCTGTAAATGGGGTTGATCCAGACACCTCATTTCATCGTCAAATTTTTAAGCTTGTGAGCAGCTGTTGATCTTCGAGAGAAACTTAATTTTCAGATTATTCCATTTAATTATAAGTCTCATCATTGGGTCGTCTGCTTCCTTCAAGGCCCAGCTCAAATCTCGCCTTCTACTGGAAGCCTTTCCTGATCCCCCTTACTTCTAGTGCCTTTTCTCTGTTGATTATTTCCAGTTTATCCTGTCCATGTCTTGTTTCTCCAGAGATGTTGGCGTGTTGTCTTCTCCATTAGACATGAGTTTCTTGAAGGCAGAGGCTGCCAAACTTGCTTAGCATGGTGCCTGGCACATGGTAGGCACTTAATAAATGTTGATTCATTGATGGAGTATATCTATCCTTAGTGCTTAGCATAGTACCTAGCTCCTAGTAGGTACTTAAATGCTTGTTGATTGATTAATTAACAGCAAGAAATTAAAAGAATGGGAAGATGGCATTCTTCCTATTCTTTGGATATGGTTTCTGACAAAAAGATCGTACACCTCACTTCACAAAAAAAGTTTTGCCTCCTGACTTTGTTTTCCAAAAAAGGCAAGTGTGTAGCCATGTGTCCTAGACCTGTTCAAAGGAAGAGGGGATGGGGAGAAGGTACTATGGTGGCTGCGCCCTGTTCTTTTTGGCCCCAGGAAGGAGAATCATGAGCAAGAAGTGGAAGATGTAAAGAATGAGGCCGGCTAGCCTTGACGTCAGGCTGAACTTCCTGCCCAGGCCATCTGTCCAGAGACGCAGGGGGCTGACTCAGAAGGGACGTCCGTCCGAGCTTCCCACTCCCTGGCGGCCCCGTGTGATGTAAACAGGATTCTTGTTCAGGAATGGGTCAGAGGAGATGGCCCCTCTATGAAATTCCCACGTTCGGCTGGGGCGGGGGTGGGGGGGCGTTTACGTACCCTGACTGTAAACAGGACTCCGCTGATTTCCTGCACACGCTTCTAAAATTAGAGGATCAATCACCAGCTTGCTCCCAGCTGTTCCTGATTCTTGACACTCCTTTTCAGAACTCACCCAGAGTCCTGGAGCGGGCTGCCCTTCCCCTCCGCTGCCCCCAGCTGCCCAGAGCTCCCATTCCCACCAATCCCCTCTTCCCCCCGGCTGGACGCTGGCCCGCCTGTCTGTCACTCCCTTCCTGGAGAGAAGCCGGAATCCAGTCTACTCGGGCTCTCGGGTCCGCTCTCTTTTTCTAGAGGTGGTGGGCCACTGCCTTCCACATTCAGCACCCTAAGCCCAGTCTTCCCTTAGTGCTGAATCCATCCTTAGGCAGCTAGGTGGCTCAGTGGATAGCGCCTTGGGTCAGGCGTAAGGAAGACCTGAATGAAAATTCAGCCCTAGATGCTAAGCTGTGTGACCCTGGCAGAGTCCCTTCATCTCTTTCAGCTGTGAAATAGGAATTAAAACATTGCCTACCTGCTGGTATTGTCGTGAGGATCAAATGATATTTGTAAAGCACCTAGCCCACTGCCTGGAACACAGTGGGAGCTTAATAAATGCTTGTTTCTTTCCATCTTTGTGATTTTACGTCCATCCCGCAGCGGAAGCCTCCTGTCTACACAGTCTCCTCTAATTACCTTGTGAGCCTCTTGAGAGTAGGGACTGTTTCATTTCCTTTTTGTATTCTCAGAGTTTAACAGGAGTGGTCCTTAAGTGCGCACCAATTTGAGTTCAGTCAAAGGGCTGCACTTAAGGACCTAGAAGGCCGCATGGGGCCTTCAAGCCCCAGCTCCCCTACTGATTTAACTTACTGCTGGGCACATAATAAGCACTTAATACATTTTCTGCCTTTCATTCATTTATTTTCAACACTTAGCATTTATTAAGGGCCTAATGTGTGCCAGGCATGATGTTAGACAGTGGGGATTCAAATGTAAAATATGTATTAGAAGATCCAACCTACCTGCGTGACATATTCAACATAAATACAGAGTGATTTCTGTGGGGTTGGATCACTGACCCTTGAAGAGAAATAAGGGAAGGTCTCTTGAAGAAGGTGGGGCTCAGCTAAGCTTTGGGGAGAGAGGGCAGGCACGCATTCCTGGCATGGAGGACAGCCAGCCTGTAGCCAGGCTTGGAGAGGGGAGAAGGTCTGTTGAATGGGTGGGTGGGGCAGGAATGAGGCCAGTTTGCCTGGAGAGCAGAGCGCCTGGGGGAATAGCCCGGGCTGAGCCTTGAAAGCTAGGCTGTCTCTATCAACAACATTTAGGTAAGCCCTTTAATACGGCTAAATGGATGGTTAATGGAATAATCTGAAAGGGAAAACAAAGGCTTCCCAGCCTGGGCAGTAAAGTGAGCCGTCCCCAATGTGGGCTGAGCCTGGCCTGCACAAGCGTGTGTTTAGGAAACATTTCATCCTTTGGGGTGGATGGTAAACACCCATACCTGCCTCTGGTTTGGGGGATGTTGCTTTTTGTGGTGTTGGTAAAGGGGCAGAAGGGTGCTGCTGAGTGCCGGCCAATTAGACCCAAGTCAGCGTTCTAAAGACAAAGGACGTCTGTGGGTGGGACGGGGCATCTTTGGTTTCAGGGTGAAATTTTGGCCTGTGCCTTCAAAATCATCAGTAAATATTTACCAAGTGCCAGGTACTGTGCAAAGCACTGAGGATGTAAAAAGAGGCAAAAGACAGTACCTGCCTTCAAGGAGCTTACAGTCTAATGAGGGAAACAACAATCAGTCAGTAAGCCTTTATTAAGCACCTACTGTGTGCCAGGCGCTGTGCTAAATGCTGGGGATGCAAAAAGAGGTAAAGGACAATCTCCGCCTTTGAGGAGCTTACAAAATAATTACAGGAAAGGTAATAATGCCCTTATGCTCACATCCCCTTTCCCATATTTTTAAATCTTTGTAGTTCCTTTTTTCCAGGTTTCCCTTCAGTATTCCATTTTCACAAGTGTCTCGCCTTTCATGTTTCCCTCTTCCCTGTACTTATTTGAAAGCATCCCAGCAATGGAAGAGATCTCAGAGGCCAAGTGATGGTGGAGGCTCTCCCTGGACGGGAATCCCCTCAACCCTCACCTGCCAAGTGGTTGTTCAGCTTCTCAGGATACCTTCCATGAGGGTTAATCCGTTATCTCCCGGAGGCAGGCCTTCCTCCTGCCTGGAGGGTGAAGAAGTCACTTCCTTCCATGTAGACAACTTGAACTCTGCCTGTCTGCATCTTCCATTCTTTGCTTCTCATCCTATCTATCCACTGGGGCCAAGCAGAACACAGCTCATCCCCTTCTAGTATGGCGATCATTCTCACATGGCTCCTATCTGCTTTTCTTCTCCAGGGTAAACATCCCTTATTTATGACACATGAAATCCAGGTGTCTTCAGAGAACATGAAACATCTCCTTCTGGTATTCAGTGAATTTTCCAAATCAGATTAAATTTTTTTCCCATAGCATTTTGTCTGCCATTTTAACCGTCTCATCTCTCACTGAACTTTCTTACACTCTGACTTCCTTCCCCCATTCCCTTCTTCCCAAATGGGGCATCCCATAGGTTTATTTACTTAAGTGCTGTCTCAATGGGAACCAACATCCATCCATTGACTTTGAGTCAATTACTTTTTATTTTATTTTGAACACGGACTGCCCTTCTCATGCTCCATCCTCCCTTGCTGAAGTAGGTAACCGTTTTCTTTGGTAACCAGAGGGAGCCTCTCCACAGTCCTGCCCCATCTTAAGAATATACAGTGGATTAGAAAAATCCATGCACCCGGTAGCAGCGGGCCAGCTCTCGTTACCATGGAAACTCGACCCATTCCTTTTGGCAGGAAGTTGAAAGCATCGAAGGATGCAGCTAATGACATGTATTAAAACATAATGAGGCAGTTGCTGCAGGCTGGCCAAAGACCAGCCCCATTATCCTCGGCTCTGTCTTCCTCTCACAGCTTTCACCTTTCTCCCTGAAATATTTCCAGAAAGCAGTTAGTAACCACCCACTCCTCACCACTCCCCGGAAAAATGACATTGTTTAATTTTAAAGGTATTTCCCCCGCTTTTCCCCCCTGCCAAAAATGAATTGGAGGTCTGGTCTGGTCTGGACTGGTCTGACGGAGGGAGCAGGAGGATTTCTCAGCAGGCCTCCGAGGCCCTGAATGTGCTGTCAAGAAGGCCGCCTCCTCCCCCCTCCTACCTGCCCAGGTCGTCCTTTTGTTTAGAACTTGTTTCCTGTGTCACACAGAGATGTGTCAGGGGACTGAAGGAAAGGCGCTCATTTACATACGCTAACTGCACTGCTCACAAAAGAAGATATATTCCAGTGACAAGCTTTTTTGTTAGAAAAGTCACCCAAGATAGGAAAAATGGGGGAGGCCAAAGGAGGCGTTCTAGGATGTCAAGACACGAGATTCCATTACAAAAACCGTATGAAGGCAAATGAAAAAATGTCAACAGGGATGGAATGCAAGTGCACTCCTGGGTTTTAGAACAGGAGAAGGGAGAGAAAGGAAGGCTGGGCCCCCAGTTCTGGAAGGGGTCAGTCCCACCTGCCCTTCCAGCCCCATCTGTGACATTCATCAGGGGTCAGCCTTTAGATTCTGCGGGAAGAGGCAATCCTACAAAAATTACCTCTGATATTTATGAACCATAATATCTCAGGCAAGTCAACTAGAGTAGTAGTATCAAACTTAGCTGCAGGAGCATATTGACTTAGAAAAACGACAGATTAACATGATCTGTGTTGTGCTGTATTTTGATTTATTTCATTACATATTTCCCAGTTACAGTTATCCCTTCCACATCGTGGGGATTGGGGGCACAGCATCCCCACGATCTGGAAAATCCATTTAAAATTTTGGGCCCTCCCTTTGTACCAGAAGAAGTCTGAACTATTATGGTATTAAAAGATAAAATATGAAGGAGCAGCTAGGTGGCTCAGTGGATAGAGCACCAGCCCCGGAGTCAGGAGGACCTGAGTTCAAATTCAGCCTCAGACACGTGATACTTACTTACTAGGTGTGTGAGGCAGGACAAGTCACTTAACCCTGATTGCCTAGCAAAAAAAAGAAAAAGATGAAATATGTTGATATTATAAAATACCATACATATATTTTGTGCTTTTCTGAGTTTCTAAACTTCCTGTATCATCTGTTGGCCTTCGCCTGTTGTCTGCAACTTCCACAAAACTCAAAAAAGTCCGGAGTCAGGAAGATCTGAGTTCAAATCCAGCCTCAGACACTTACTAGCTGTGTGTCCCTGGGCAAGTCACATAACCTCTGTCTGCCTCTGTTTCCTCTTCTACAAAATGGTGATTTGTAGCACCTACCTCGCAGGGTTATTGTGAGGACCAGATGAGATCCTTGTAAACCTGAAAGCCCATATAGAGATACTGTTGTCCAATCGTTTTTTCAGTTGTGTCCGACCCTTCGTGACCCCCTTTTTAGGGTTTTCTTGGCAGAGATAATGCAGTGGTTTTCCATTTCCTTCTCCAGCTCATTTTACAGATGAGGAAACTGAGGCAAACAGGGTGAAGTGACTTGCCAGGGTCACACAGCTAGTGAGTGCCTGAGGCCAGATTTGAACTCGAGAAGATGAGTGTTCATGACTCCAAGCCTGTCCTTCTGTGCCCTGCAGCGCCGCCTAGTGGCCATATGTAAATGCTAGCTATCATTATTATTTTTTACTCCAGTTCCAAATGGCTTTCCAGAAGAGTGATTGCGGCAGTTCATATTTTCACCCACAGTGTATTTGTGTGTCTGCCTTTTCACAGTTATCACTTTTCCCCAGCAAATGGGTGTGAAATAGACCCTCACAGTTGTTACAAATTGCTTGCACTTTTCCATTTAATAGGGACTGGGGCTTTTTCTATATATTTTATTGTGAATAGTTTGCCATTTCTTCATTAGGAAAGTATCTGTGCATACAATTTCCCTCCTATGAATCTTAACAGACATAAGCATACATATACATTTCAACTTGTACAGAACAGGATAGAGTTATATTGAAATTTATATAATTTATTTTTTTAAGTATGTATTAAATTTAGCACAACAGCACTAACACTACTTTTCTCCTTCCCCTTTGGAATTTCCTTCTGCTCTTTTCTGTGTATTTTTTGGTTCATTGATCCTTTTTCTTTTTATCATTGTCCCTCTAAGCCCACTCATTTCTCCCTGTCCTGCCCCCTCCCCCCAAATAAATGCCCTACTATCAAATAGTTTTAATGGCTACTATTTTAGAATATTGATTGAGATTTGCTTTTGCTAGGCATCTTTCAGTCTTACTTTTTTATTATTTCCCTTGAGATTCTTAGTTTTTTCTTCTTCTAGATAAATGTGTTTTTTATTTTATCTGGTTCTGTAACTATAGGCAACTCTCCAGAGCCATACGTCTTAGTAAAAGTGCTGACCTGCATCAGTAGACTAAATTTCTTTGGTCCCATCTTTATCCTTAGCCCTTTAAGGTAACCTCTGAGTAGCTTAACTGGTGTGATAACTACATCTCTCCTATTATTTCCATCTTAATTTATTTCTGTAATGACTTGTTTGGAACTATATTCATATCATTCCTGTGTGTATATTCATATCATTCCTGTGTGTATTGTTAGCCAGACTTCCAGCTACTTTGCACATTTTGTAATGATTTTGAGTGAAATTTCTTTCTCTGGTTCTTTCTGCTGGGTTATGTTAACAATATAGAGAAAAGTTGATAATTTCTGTTGATTTATTTAAAGCCTACTACATTACAAAAGTTATTAATTGTTTAGGTAATTTTTAGTCGAATTTAGGGTTCACTAAGTAAACCATCATAGCCTCTACAAGTAGTGATCATTTTATTTCTTCTTTGCTTTTATGCATTCCTTCAATTTCTTTATCCTGCTTTATTGCAAAAGCTAGCCTTTCTAGCACAAGATCAAATAATAGTGGTAATAAGGGACATCCTGGCTTTATCCCTGAACCCATTGGAAAGTCTTCTAGTATTGTCCGTTACAAAAACCTAGCTCTTAGATTTACATAGAGCAGCTAACTAATACCATACTTAGGGCAACTAGATGGTACAGTGGATGGAGAGCACTAGACTTGGAATCAGGAAGACTCATCTTCATGAGTTCAAATCTGGCCTCAGACACTTCTCAACTGTGTAGCCCTGAACACGTCATTTCACCCTGTTTGCCTCCGTTTCCTCATCTGTAAAATGAGCTGGAGAAGGGAATGGCAAACCACTCCAGTATTTCTGCCAAGAAACCCCCCAAATGAGGTCACAGAGAGTCACACATGACTGAACAACAACAATAAAATATTATATTAAGAAAAATTCTCTTTTTTTTCTTTGAGCTTTGGTGTTTTTAAAATGTGTGTTGTAATTTATCCAAAGCTTTTTTGCATCTACTGACATAGTCATGTGTTTTATTTTCTTAATTGATAGATACAGTCTTTTGTATTTTTGGTTTTCCTAGGATTGAACCGACTCTGTTCCTAGTATTTAATCTAGCCTGGTCTTAAGAAGTCGTCTCTGTAGCCATTCGTATTGATGTAAGCCAGTAATCTCTGTTACTTGGGAGGCTGGGCCTGGTGGATCTCTTGGGCTAGGAAGTTTGGAAACTGCAGTGGGCTGGGCCTGGTGGGTGTCCAAACTAAGTCCAGCTTCCTTATGTGAGCCACTGGGAGCAATCAGGCTTACCAAGGGAAGAGAAACAAACCCAGGCTAGAAATGGAGCGGGTCAAAGCTACTGGGCCAGTCTCTAGTGAGATGTGGGTGGCCCATGAATGGCCAGCCAAGACAAGATAGGGAGACCTAGCCCTTCCCTCCCCCCACTCCCGCCAGAAAAAAGATCAATCTTAATATGTTGTTGTATGATCTTTTATTCAATATCTTTGCATCAGTTTTCATTAAAGTTATTACTCTGTAGAATTTTTTCCTCTATTATCTCAGCTATTTGTCTCATAGAAGGAGTTTTTGGATACCCATTATATTTTTGTAAACAGTTTATGTGATATTAGAGCTAATTTTCCTTGTGTATTTGGTAGAACTCTCTTGTAAATCTATTTTGACCTAGAATTTTTATTTTTGGAATTTCATTTGTGAACTTCATTTAGTCGAAATATTTTTAATTAAGAATTTTAATTTTTTTACTTTAATTTTTTTCCTGAAAATTATGTCATTTAAATTATTTCTTATACTGGGAATATAGGTATTTTCTTTAGAACTATGATCTATGACTTTCCTTCATTTCCCTCATGTATTGTAAATTCTTTTTCTGTTTATATTTTGATTATTTGAATTTCCTCATTTAATTTACTTTTTTCCCCAGAATTTCAGCTTCTAGTTTTATTTAACAGCTCAATGTTGCTTTTTTGTTTGGTCTATTATATTCATAGCTTCCACTTTTACTTTATTTAGGGTGTTTTGTTTTTGTTCTGGTATTTTGAACTTAATGAACAAAACAGCAAATATGACAAACATTTCCATATATAAAGGAGGGCAGGAAGAGATGATTGTACACAAAACTGTGAATCTTTATTACAAATGGCTTATTTTTCTTTTTAAGTCTATGTTTAATTTCACTTGTTCTTTTCAAAGCCACCCTGCTTATGTTTCCTTCTGACCTCCTTTTTTTCTCTTCTGTGGTTTTTTAAAATTACTTTTCTTTACCTTTCTTTTGATAACCTTATCACAAGCCCCTTTCTCCAACTTCATCCTGTTAAAAGAAAGAAACGAAGGGCTTGTATGCATAAGTGAGCAAAATAAATTGGATGAAAATGCGTGTCTCCTTGTGTACCTTGAATTCATCAGCTCTGTCTGCGTGTTTCATCATAGGTACTCAGGGACTGGTTTGAATTGATCAGAGTTCTTAAGTTTTTAGTTGCCTTTTTTTTTTTTTTCCCCAGTTTTGTCATTATTGCAAAAATGGTTCTCTGGGTTCTGATCATTTCACTCTCTATCCTCACATACAAGACTTCCTAGGTTTGTCTAAAATCATCCCTTTTGTCACTTCTAGAAGGCCAATATTATTCCATTATAGTCATAAACCATATATAAATTTTCAGCCGTACCGTAACTGACAGGCATCCATGTCATTTCTGGTTCTTTGCTATATAAATAAAAGAGCTGCTATAATTATTTTTGTACATGTGGATCCTTTTCTTCTTTAATTTCTCTGAGGTATAGACCTGATAGAGATAATGTTGGTCAGAGGGTATAGTTGAGGTCTTTTATTGATTTTCTAATTTTTTTTGGTTTTGTGACCAATTCATTTATTTCTTCTTTCTCTCTTACTAATATAATCTCTTAGAAATATAAATTTTCTCTTAAGAACTGTTTCAGTAGATTTCTAAAACTTGGCAGTACATCATCTTAGAATTTTTCATTGATAAAACTATCCTTTCTATCATTAGTGCTTTGACCGATACGTTATTATGTATTATTTGGTTTTCATTTCAGCTTTAATCTTTTCTTCAAAGGTTCCTCATTTTTGCTTATCGGTTGGGGAATGTCTAAGCAAGTTGTGGTATATGATTGTGATGGAATGCTATTGTGCTATAAGAAATGATGAGCAGGATAGTTTAAAAAAAATCTGGGAAGACTTATATGAACTGATATAAAGTGAAGTGAGCAGAACCAGGAGAACATTGTACATAGTAATAGCAATATTGTAAAAATAGTTAACTGTGAAAGACTTACTCTCATCACGACAATAATCAAAGATAATTTGAAAGGACCCATGATGAAAAATTCTGTCTATCTCCAGAGAGAGAGAGAGAGAACTGGTGAATTCTGAGTGCAGATTGAAGCATACTTTAAAATTTTATTTATTTTTCTCGTTTTATTTTTTTGTCTGTTTTCTTTTACAACATGACTGATACGGAAATATGTTTTGCAAGACTGCACATATTGCTTGCCTTCTCAATGAGGGGGGAGGGAACAGAGCAACAGGGACAATTCAGAATTCAGAATTTAAAAAAAAAACAAATGTTAAAAATTGTTTTTACATGTAATTGGAAAAATAAATATTCAGATGTCCCTTATTTACAATAATTTTTATGTTATTGTGGAGAGTGAAAGTTTCTCCTTTTAGGAGGAAACTAGGTAGAGCATTAGACCTGGAGTTAGGGAGACCTGAGTTCGAATCCAGCCTCAGACACTTTGTAGATGTGTGACCCTGATGAGTCAATCAACCTCTGCCTCATGGGGGTAATAATAGTATCTACCTCCCAGGGTGATTGTGAGGATCAAACGAGATAATATTTGTAAAGTGTTTAACACAGTGCCTGGCACATAGTAAGAGCTATTGTAAATGTTAGCTATTATTATTATAATTATCTGTATAAATTTTATATGCCTTAGCACATGGCCAGTTTGTAGAGAGAAAAAACAAGAAATATACATATCCTTCTTACAGTTTTCATTCAGTAATACCCAGAGGTCTCTAATGTCTAACTTATCTAAAATTCCATTCAAATTCTTAACTCTTTTTTGTCTTTTGGTTAGAATTTTCTAGCTTTAGAAAGGGTAAGGCTCCCAGCTAATATTGTTTTACTCTCTAGTTCAGGGGTGGGGAACCTGCCGCCTCGAGGCCACGTGTGGCCCTCTAGGTCCTCAAGTGCGGCCCTTTGACCGAATCCAAACTTTGCAGAACATATTTGTTTTGGATTCGGTCAAAGGACCACACTTGAGGACCTAGAGGGCCACACGTGGCCTCGAGGCCTTAGGTTCCCCACCCCAGTCTAGTTCTTCCTAGAGTTTGACTAATTTTCCTTTAAGATTTTGATGTCATGCCATTTGGTGCATATATATTTAAAAGTGGTATAATTTCATTTTAATGCCTTTAAGCATAATGTAGTTTTCCTGTTCATCTCTGTTAATCATGTTCTACCTTTACTCTTGCGTTGTGTGAGACCGTGATCATTTTTTAGATTCGCCTAAAACATAATAGAATCTAATCCTGCCGTCATTGAAACCGTGTGAATCTTTCCGTTTCAGTTGTGTTTCCTGCTGTTGTTTGTCCTTTGCTTTCAAAGGGGGCCAGTGACATCATGGGGTGATGTCTCGAGTCAGATTTAAGGGAAGCAGTCACGCAAAGTCGTCAGCTCACTCTTTCCTCCAGAGTCATCAAAGTCCAGTGGCAGGACGAGAGTCAAGATGGCTGACGATGGGCCGGTTCAGCCACATTTTGATGGATTCTGCTACCCTCTTCTGTGTTTAGCCCATTCCCATTGATCCTTAAGATTGTTAGCTGTATTTTTCCTTCCATCATATCCTATTATACTTGTTAATCTCCCACCCCCCAGGTCACTAAACCGCTTAGTGCTCCAGGCACCAGGAAGGTGCCAGCCTGCATGGTTTACCAAGGAAATCACATATCTCATCCCTATCTGTATCTCCATTGTACTGTTAATATTTTTGTTTCTAGTACCAAATTTTATCCATCTTTCTTCAGCCAGAGCAGCATGGTAGAAAGAACTTATTATTTCTGTTATTTTGGTAAAGAAAAATTATGATTCTAGACTTAACCTGTGGCCCGTGAGTTTGATTCTGTCCAGAAAGGAGGGCTGCTAAAGCTTGTCATGTTGGTAGATGTCTGCTGCATGGTGAGTTGTCCTTTGTACCTAATTATAACATGCAGGAACTGATTACAGGTACCTTTTGGTTGGATTTCTTGGCATGCATAGCCCTAAACAAAGCTGCAGGCCCTACCTAATTCCCTCCTTTTCCCTCCCTAACTGTTAGTATGCTTTTGAACTTGGCAAGTTCCAGTTCTCGCTGCCATTTTCTCTTCCAGATGCAGGTGACTCAAGAATTGGGATTTTTTTTTCCTTTTAGCCATGGTTTCATGAAATGCCCAAGTGATGGTGTACATTCACAGAATCACAGAATTTGAGAGACAGGAGGCACCATCTAGACCAACCCATCGAGGAAAGCAATCGCCACTATTACATGTTACTCTAGTGCCCTCTTGGTCATTTACATTCACGCAGAAAGCATTTATTGAGTGCCTACTATGTTCCAGCCAATGTCAGATGTTGAGAATACAAACACAAAAGCGATTTCTGCCTTCAGAGGACTTATATTCTATTGGAGAGCCGAGAACAGTACGTGCAAAGATACACAAAGTAAATACGGGTTGATATTGCTGTGGGGGAGGACTGAAGTGGCTCTTCAGGTGAGCCTTGCAAGGAAGGAAGGAAGGAAACAGCATTTATTAAGCACCTATTATGTACCAGGCATTTTCAAAACTTATCCCATTTGATCATCCTGATAACCTTGGGGGGAAGGTGCTATTATTATGCCAGTTTTTCAGTAGGGGAAACTGAGGCAGACAACTTTTTTTTTGTTTGTTTTTGTTTGTTTTTGTTTTTTTTTTTTTTTTTTTTAGTGACTTGGTCACAGAACTGGTAAATGTCTGAGGCAGGATTTGAACTCAGGTCCTCCTGACTTCAGGCCCACTGGGCCACCTAGGTGCCAGAAATGAGAAAGGGAAGGCATTTCATATCATTCTGTATGAAGACTTGGAATGTTATGATTAGGAGACAGCAAAGAGGCCAGTGAGGCTGGAATGTCTAAAGGATAGTAATTTGTAGGAATTCTGGAAATAGATTGTGAAGAGTTTTTAATTAACAACAGAGGAGTTTTAATTTTATCCGAATTCAGGTGTCTATGAACTTGTGTTTTTAAATATTTTCATGACTATTTCAGTCTAAGTACTTTCTTTTCTACTCATGTGTGTTGTGTTTTATTCATTTGAAAACCTTATTCTGAAAGATGGCTCCCTGGCCTTTTGTATAGACCACACAGGAGTCCATGACCCCCCTGCCTTTCTATGTACAGCATTTAGCACAGTGCCTGGCACACAGCAGGTGCCTACTAGATGCTCATTGCCTGACTGACGGGAGGTTGTCGGGAGCTTGAGCAGGACTGTGACATGGTTAGATCTGTGCTTTCATGTATTAGAAGAAGTATTCCTTAGGGAAGATTCTAACAGAAACAGGAAAAAGTCAGCCCAAACACCCCCTCCTCCCAACCTTGTTTTCCCAAGGAATCCATCCTGTATTGGTTGGCATTTGAAAAGAAAAATAGTCAAAAGAAAATAGAACTGGTATTGTGCCTCCTCTGACTCAGGCCCCAAATTGTGCGGCATTCCTGTCCCGTCCTGTGAGAGGTTTTCTTAGTTCTCCATGGCTAACTCAGAAGAAAAGGGAAAGTCAGGTTTGTGTTGGTTAGAAGAGAGGTGATTATTTGTATTACAGGGAGAATCTTTTTTTAAAAAAAAATCTTGAGGCAGGAGATTCCCCTTTTTGATGACAAGAGTTCTGAGGCCTTTTTAGCTTGGGAGGCTGGGATTTGGCAGTTTTCTGTCAGTTGAGGGAAAGGGGTAAAATAATAGTAATAACACGAACCACTTTCAGAAAGCAACTTAAATTGGGTTTGGTTTAATTTTTTGCTAGAGAAAAGGTTTGGCTTGCCTGCTTTCTACATTAAGGTTTGGGAGCGTGCTACTTTATCCGGTATGTGTATCTCTTTAAAATGTCCTTTATTCCATTAGTCTCATTAGCTAAAAGTTGGTAAAGGAGAATGAAGAAAGAAAAGGGGGAGAGAGGAAGTGAAGGGGGATGGCTCTCTGTCTGTCTGGATGGCTGGATGGATAGGTGGATGGATGGGTGGATGGATGGGTAGATGGATAGATGGGTGGGTGGATGGGTGGATGGGTGGGTGGATGGGTGGGTGGGTGGATGGATGGGTGGGTGGATGGGTGGGTGGATGGATGGGTGGGTGGATGGGTGGATGGATGGATGGGTGGATGGGTGGGTGGATGGATGAGTGAGTGGATGGGTAGATGGATAGGTGGGTGGATGGGTAGATGGATGGGTAGGTGGATGGATGGGTGGATGGATGGATGGATGGATGGATGGATGGATGGGTGGGTGAATGGAGAAGGCAGAGGGAGGGTTAATGAAGAAAGGCAAAGCCAGAGAGAAGAACAAGCTCAACAAACACAGGAAAAAAAAATTGATACTTGAGGAGGAGAAAGAAAGAGGGAGGGGCGTCCCAGACAGAAGACTGTCTTAAAGATCTTTTATGGGATCACAGGATTTACAGCTGAAAGGGACTTCAGAGATCATTTAGTCGTACTCTTTATTTTATGGATGAGAAAACTGAGTCTGGGAGAGGAGGAAGACTTGTCAGAGCCACACAGGTAGTGAGTAGGGGGTCTCCTTCCCCTCTGCTGCCTGCCTCTTTCTTTGTAATCGCAGGGAGCTCTTTTATTTTTTTAAACAGGGAAAAAATAAAATCAATTAGATAGGTTGCTTATTATAAATAGGAATAAGCAGTAAGGATGTGAATATTCCTAAGAAGATTGCCTGTCCTCTGGACTCCCTCATGTGGAAATGGGATAGATGTCTTTTTTATTTTTTTTGGTTTTTTTTCCCTTTCATCTCCATTATTGAATCTCTGTCCATTTGGCTGGTATGAAACAACTGGGTTGGAGCCTCCGCTGTCAAAGGAGGTCAGTTTGAGAGGGATTGCCGATCTCTGCTAAGTTGGAAATACCAAGTTTTACATAGAAGGGCATGCCTTGGTAAAGTTTCAGGTTTTACTAATGTTGAATGTTTTAACACTCATAAAAAGTAAATTACTAGACCTCAGATTTGTTTTCCTGGACATGTCTCTCACATTAGTCAAGTAATCCATCCACAAGCATTTGTTATCCACCTACTAAGTGACACAAATACAAAACCCATTCATGAGTGAGCAATTACTGAGTGCCTACTATATGCCAAATTAAAAAAAATCACTAAGCAATTAGTATGTACCTTATTACATTACAGGCACCATGTTGGGCACTGGGAATATAAAGGCAAAAGAAGAAAACAATCCCTACTGTCTCGAAGCTAACATTCTAATGGGAGAGACCATAAATATATATCTAAATATATTTGCAAATCCTCAGGAAGGTGCCATTGACTTCCCCCAAAATAGTTTGGTCAGGGCACAATTTTTCATTGTGTTTATTTGTTTTCTGAAATGAAAAATTCAAACAAAGGGACCTAAAGGAGGAGGAGAAAAGCTTGGGACAGCATCCTTGTCTCTGGCTCTTGGTGATTGGACCCCGTTTACAAACAGAAAGTAGCGATATTTCTGTCCCTTTCCTCCCATGCCCCGCCTTTCCTGGATTCCCCTTTCCCAGCTAAGGAAGGTTGTGACAAGCTCAGCAGTGAGCTTGCAGCTCGGCCAGGCTCCTGCTGGGACTGTGCCCTTAAGCAGGTAGCTTATCTTGGTTCCTGTTTCCTGTTTAAAAAAAAAAAAGGTAGTAATTATTCTTTCTATTCTAGGGGGGGATAAGGCAGCCCACATGAATGAGGGAGGGGGAAGGGAGAGACAGAGGCAGCAGGGGTATAGTAGATGGATAAGAGTGGCCCACTTGGAGTCAGGAAGACTTCAGAGTTTAAATCCTTGCTCCAGCTGTGGGACCTGAGCAAGGTACAGCCTCTCTGGGCTACCATTCCTCATCTGTGAGATGAAGATGGAGAAAGAGAGAGAGAGAGAAAGATGATAGATAGATAGATATGTAGATAGATAGATGGATAGATAGCTAGCTAGATGGATAGACAGACGTATAGATGGATAGACAGATGGATAGATGGATGGATGGATAGATAGATGGATAGGTGGATGGATGGATAGATAGATGGATAGATGGATGGATAGATAGATAGATAGATAGATAGATAGATAGATAGAT
>NW_020949971.1:9506803-9582941 GCF_900497805.2 Vombatus ursinus
GATAGATAGATAGATAGATAGATAGATAGATAGATAGATAGATAGATGGATAGATGGAGAGGTAAATGATAGAGTAGATAGATGGATAGGTGGGTGGATAGGGAGATGATAGAGATGATAGATGGATAGATAATAGTAGATGGCTTGATGGATAAATGATAGTGAGAGATGATAGATTAGATAGGTAGATAGATAGATAGGAAGATGATAGTGAGAGGAGATAAATTGATGGATGGGTGGATGGATGGATGGACAGGTAGATGATAGAGATGATAGACAAATAGATAATAATGGATGGATAGGTAGATAGATGGATAGATAGATGATAGTGAGAGATGATAGACAGACAGATAGATGGATAGATAGAGAGACAGACAGATGGCCAGACAGATGGCTGGATGGATAGATGACAGAGATGATAGATTAGATAGATAGGTAGATAGATAGATAGGAAGATGATAGTGAGAGGAGATAAATGGACGGATGGATGGGTGGATGGATGGATGGATGGATAGGTAGATGATAGAGATGATAGACAAATAGATAATAATAGATGGATGGATAGGTAGATAGATGGATAGATGATAGTGAGAGATGATAGAGACACATAGAGATAGGTAGGTAGGTAGGTAGATGATAGTGAGAGATGATAGAGAGATAGATAGATGGCTAGATAGACAGAAAAAGAGACAGACAGACAGATGGCCAGATAGATAGACAGATAGATGGATAGACAGACAGACAGATGGCCAAATAGATAGATAGATGGATAGACAGACAGATGGCCAGACAAATGGCTGGATGGATAGATGACAGAGATGATAGATGGACGGCTTCTAGATTTTGAGCTAGCCAGAAGAAGTCTCAGAGGCCATCTGGTCTAACCTCATTTAGAGATGAGGAAACTGAGGATGAAGTGGCTGACCCAAGGTCTCCCAGGGCTGAGATTCGAACCCGTGCCCTATGGCCCCGTGTCATGCGGTGCTCCAGGCCATGGGGGAGGCTCACTGGGAGGAGCTATGGACCGCACACAATTCTTCAGCACGGATTTGGCTGTATAGTATAGCAACTCTGCTCAAGTGGCCCCATGGGCTCCCCATTACCTCCAAGAAGAGGATTCTTGACCCTTTCCTGACAGTCTGTGAAAGCCTCTGGGCGCCTGAGAATTGTTTTTAAATGCAGAAATTAAGATCCATGAGATTACAAAGGTTGTCATTCCCCTTCCGTGATAGGTGAAGAATGAGATTTCTGTTGGGTGTTGAGCTCCCATGGTAGCGATTCTCTCCTCCAGTGCAAATCGTAGCTCATCCCCGACTGTCATGATCGATACTCGGGAGCTGCGCGAGGCTAGCAGCGTTTCCTGGTCCTTCCCAGGACCACGCTAATGTCAGGGGAGGGATGTAAACCCAGATCTTCTCGACTTCAAGCCCAGCATTCTATCTGAGATCCCAGTGTTGTCTCTCTTGGATAATTCTCAGTTGTTCAGAAGGACCAAGTGAACTACCCAGGGGTGTGTCTTCTATAACTTTTCATACTGGTGCCGTTGGTTGGGGAGCGTCTTCCGTATTACGGACGGGTACAGGGGTAGTACACGAGTGAGCACGTCGGTGTTGCAAAGACCTCTCAGTGGAGAGAGAATTTTTGCAAATTCACAGAAAGGAGAATTCACAAGAGATGAAGGGAAAATGAAGGAAATTACTAGAAATTATTTTGGGTGATCATATGCCGATAAAAGTGATAGCAAATGAAACGGACAGACATTTACAAAGATGTAGAATACCTGTAATCACAAAACAAAAAAAAAGAGAATTTAAATAACTCAACCTTAGAAAAAGAAATTAGATAAGCCATGAAAGAAATTCCCCCTCTTCTCCCCACCTCCCACCCCCCAAAAAAGAAAGAGGTAAAGAAAACTTCCAGGATCAGAAGAATTGACAAGTGAATACCATCAGTCATTCTGTAGTGGGTGAAAGATGAAATGACTGAGGAAACAAAGGTTCATATTCCAAGAGTATCCCCTCAATCCCCTCAATTCAAAGAAAAGCTAATTTCAGTACTATATAAATTACTTGCAAAAATAGCTAAAGGGGGGGAACCACCCACTGCTATAAAAATCCTTCTCTTAGACAAATATGCTAGTATCTCAACCAGAGAGAGAAAAAGCAAAGAAAGAGAACTATAGATGAATAACAGTAGCTCAATGTCTAAAGAACAGCTCGGTGGCGCGGTGGATAGAGCGCTGGCCTTGGAGTCAGGGAGACTCATCTTCCCAAGTTCAAATCCAACCTCGGACACTTCCTAGATGTGTGACTCCAGGCAAGTCACTTAACCCCGTTTGCCTCAGTTTCCTCATCTGTAAAATGAGCTGAAGAAGGAAACGGCAAACCGCTCCAGCATCTTTGCCAAGAAAACCCCAAATGGGGTCACAAAGAGTAGAATGCTACTGAAAAACAAATCAGCAACAAACAATATCTAAATCATATCGATGCAAAAAAAAATAGTGAAGAGACAACAGCGAAATATTAAATATGACCATCTTGGATTTTATACCAGGAATGCAGGGTTGGTTTAGTATTGGGAAAACTAAAACATAATGGCCACATTAATAATAGAAATAGTAGAAATGACAGGATTTTATCAATAGAAGCAGAAACGCTTTTGACAAAATGTAACACTCGTTTATGTTTTTTAAAAAATTACAATGCATAGGAATAGTAGGACCTTTCTTTGATATGGTAAATATTATCTAAATGAAACAAATTATCTAAAACAAAGATCTAATATTATCTGAAATGGAGGAATGGTAATTTTTTTTTTTTTAGTGAGATTGGAGGTAAAGCAAAGATGTTCATTGTCACCACCATTATTTGCTATAATTTTTGAAAATCTCACTACAGCAAAAGAAGTTGAAGGAATAAGTATAGTCAAAGAGAAAACAAATTTATTGCTTTTTTTAAAAGATGATGGTTTACTTTGAGTACCTTGAACCTGTAAAACTTAATTGAAACAATATACTTCAGTAAAGCATCAGAATATAAACTACTTCCTCTCACCTCTGCCCATCGTCAGCTTTGCTATGTATTAGCAACAAAACTTAGCAGGAGGAGATTTAAAAATTCCATTTCAAACAACTACAGAAAGTATAAAATATGTGAATCCATCCACCAATACACATACCTAAGAACCTTATGAATATAATTACAAACTACTTTTTACAGAAATACAGCCTCAGATAATTGGAGCTGTATTCATTGCTCACTGGCCATGCCAGTATGACAAAAGTGTCAGAATTACAGAAATTAATTTATAAATTCATTGCCGTAGCAGTCAAACTAGCAAAGACTTAAAGAATCTGACAGAATAATACCAAAGTTCATTTGGAGGAACAAAATGTCAAAGTTTCTCAGACAATTAATGGGAAAAAAAAAAAAGGAAGGAAGTAGTACCCATATCACAGACTAAAAACAAACAGATAAATAAATGAATAAAGGAATGAATGAATGGATGAATAAATGAATAAATAGGTGAATATGTAAATGAAGCAATAATCATCAAAATTGTTTAGCACTGGTTAAAAAATCAAAAAGTTTATCGAGACTGAGGAAGAATGACAGAAAGCAGGAAACAGACCACACGTGAGAAACCCAGAAGACCAAATATCCAGGAGCAGAGTCCGGTGCAGCTGATGGGTCAGGGAGGCTGAAGACTGACCAAAACAGACTGTGTATCGGATCTGGCCATTAAGAGGTCACTGGTAACTTGGGAGAGAGCAGATTTAGCTGAGTGATGAGGTTGAAGTGAGACTGCAAAGGTACTGATAAGTCATAAGGGGAGACAGAGGCGGCTAGGAGAGAGAACTTTTTCAAGTTTTTGAGAAAGAGAGGTAAGATCAGAGGTCGTAGCTTGAGGGGATCCTAACGTCTAGAGAAAGTTATTGTTTTTTTTTTAAGGATATTGTAGAATTGGGCATATACAAAGGTGATTGGGAAGGAACCAGTAAATTGGGAGAGGGTGAAAATTTGAGAGAAGATGAGAGAGGATAAGAGACCAAGTGCACATGTGGAAGGGTTGGCCTTGGTAAGGAGGACCACCTATTGGTTGGGCCAGTGAGTGGGGATAATTAACAACAGAGGGAATCAGGAAAGACCTCGCATCGAAAGTGTGCCTTGAGCCTTGAAGGAAGCCAAGAGTTCCAAGGGCTGGATGTGAGCGAGGAGAAGCTTCTCCAAGGAGGGAGATGCGCTAATGGGCATGGGAGCATCACTGCCCGCAGGAAGGTATCGATCGGCCTGGTTTTAACGACCCGGCCTTTTTCTCCTTGCCTAAAGAGATGAAATGAACGCCAAATGAGTCCAGACGGTCCCTACGTGAAGGCATCGGGGGAGGGAGAGCGGGCCGAGGTCCCGCGGGGCCTGGTGTCGCCTCGTCCACACCGTGCCGAGTGGGGCAAAGGAAGGATGGCCTTCTTCAGGAAGGCTTTCCTCAAATGCTGTCATTCCCCGGCAGGAATGAGCGGCTGCTTCACCAGCATGTTGTTGCTTGTTGAAATTCAGCCTGCCCACCGGTGTCAGACAAGAACACACAGATTTCAAGTGGGAGCTTGACTTCAGACTCACACAAACACAACCTCAGACGCATCTCAGCTTCAGAAGAAAAAGTCCATTTTCTTAAAAATGAAGTCAAAGGTTTCTTTATGACAGCAAAGAGTGATTGCCCGCGCTGGAGTTATTGTGTCTGCTGTGACATTGTCTCCAGTGTCTTCTTAGGGAAGGAAAAGAATTTTGCGTAAGGTCTAAGTAAACTTTATTCCTCTTCATCAGGGAGTGAAGAAACAAAAGACAACAATAAAAAACCCGTTTTTTAAAATCATGTTTTTTTAAAAAAATTTCCACATGAATTCACTTTCACTTACCGAGTCAAGGATGACCCCATCCTTGGAGTCTGGGAGCAGAGATGGGGGTGCTCCCGGCTCTTGGTGCACTCTCCTTCCCATTTCTTTGAGGCCTCTAAACTTGTGCCCATTTTTCTTTCTGTTTTGAGGGTCTTCCCTTGTGTTATCTGCTAACGCGCAGGGCTTATGAGCTTTTTCTCTATATATTTGATTAAGGTTTTTTCTCTCCACATTTGATGTTTCAGCCTTTCATATTATTAGTATTAATAATAAAATCTAGCATTTTTATAGCATTTTAAGATTCAAAAAGCACATTCTTTTTTTTGGCTTTTTTTGGGGGGGGGTTATTCTGTATTTTTTAAAAAATATTAATTTATTTTAAGTTTTCAATATTTACTTCCACAATATTTTGAGCTCCAAATTTTCTCCCCGTCTCTCCCCTCCCCTACCCCAAAATGGGGTACATTCTGAATACCACTTTCCCCAATCTGCCCCTCCCTTCTATCATCACCCCCTTCTCTTATCCCCTTCCCTTTCTATTTTCCTGTCAAAAAGCACTTTCTTTACATATCTCATTTGTTAGGTGCTATATTATCCCCATTTTATACATGAGGAAACATAAAAGAGGCAAATGGAGGCTAAGTGACTTACCCAGCCTCACCTCATATCTAGAAAGTATCAAAGGCAGGATTTGAATTCAGATCCAAGCCCAATGTTCTTTGTCCTGGCCATTTTTGACTCTACCCTCTATGGTTTGTAGAACCTGAGAGCTAGGTGACGTACCAGGTCTGGAGTCAGGAAGACCTGAGTTCAACTCTGACCTCAGATACTTGCTAGCTGTGTGACCCTGGGCAAGTCACTTCACCCTTTATGCCTCAGTTTCTTCATCCGTCCGATGAGTGAGAGAAGGAAATGGCAAACCGCTCTAGGATCTTTGCCAAGAAAACCCCAAGTGGAGTGGCAAAGAGAAAGGACTGAACAGCAGCCGTCAGTTTGATGTGCAGGGCAGGGCAGATGGTAGACTTGGTGGTCCTCCGTCTCACCAGAACGAATAGAGTCAGACTGCCCTCTATCCTAAACCCTTTCAACAGTCCGGGGCTTGGTGAGAGGAGGCGATGGGAAGGGGGCACCTACAGTTTGTGAGCATAACCCTGAGGAAGGTCCAGCAGAGCAGTCTGACAGGCAGGAGAAGAACCAGGAGAGAGGGCTGTCCTTAACGCCTCCGGGTCATACTCCTAGAACCCAGGCTTCAGTTCTGCTTGTAACAAACACTAGCCAGGTGACCCTGGGGAAGATGCTTCTCCTCCCCGTGCCCCCAGCCCTCAACTCACTAAAACTGTTGGGGTACCAAGGCATCCCCAAGATTCCTCTGGTGGAGGGACTTTCCTACCCAAACGAAATCATTGTCAGGACCCCCTTCCCCTCCCCCCAAAATCCAGCAGAAGATGTTTAGCATCAGTAACACATCTGTTCAAATTAAGGATTAACTCTCTGTGAAGTCTCAGGCTTTAATTATCTCACCAGTTTTGTTCTACGGCCAAAAAGACAATCCCTCCTGTATTCAGGTGTGTTTCGTTTTGTTTTTATTTCTTTCTGAGACTAGGTCTCCCTGTCTGACCCTGGCTGAGAGTACAGGGGTCCCCACTCTGAGTAGCCCAGGGGCTCTGAGGGCTGGGAGGGGGCACTTGGAGCGTTAGCCCATTTCCCAAGTGGGCAGGTTTGTCCCTCCTCGGGCAGTCTGGTGGCCCCTCTGCTTTCAGTGGTCCGCCATGCGAGTGCTGGAGTTAGTGTGGAGTTGAGATTGGCTGAGCCCATGGGAGTCCAGAACTCCTGAGTGTTGGGGGATATACTCAGGAGAACCAGACCTGTGCCAGCCCTAATGGGGCCATCGTGGCGCCCTCGGACCCTGGCTCCACTGTTTATTGGCTGTGTAAACTAAGAACAAGTCGTTTTCCCTCTCTGAGAGCTGTACTTGCCCAGGGTCACACAGCTTGTAAGGGTCTGAGGGAGGGATTCAATGCAGGTCTGTGTCCTGACCCCGATTCCAGCCCTTTCGTGTCCACTGCACTCTAGTATGGCCTTGGGAAACCCAGAAGCTCTTCCACACCACAGAGAAGAGTCTGTGGAAGGGATTTCATGCCTTTGCTGGGTTATAGGATTCCAGATCTGGAGCTGAGAGACACCCCTAGGTGAGGCAGGTAGGTGGCACAGTGGATAGAGTGCTGGGCCTGGAGTCAGGAAGACCTGAGTTCAAATCCAACCCCAGACCCTGGCCAAGTCACTTTACCTCTCTCTGCATCAATTTCCTCATCTGTAAAATGGAAATAACAACAGCACCTGTCTCCCAGGCTAGTTTTAACTGCTGTAAAAATATTAGATATTATTGTTATAGTTCACGAGGCCCAACCTGCTCATTTTACAGATGAGGAAACTAAGGCCAAGGGAAGTGAGGAGGGAATAAGCATTTATATAGCACCTACTATTTGCCGGGCACTGTGCTAAGTGTTTTATAGATATTATCTCATTTCATCTTTATGACAACCCTGTGAATGAAGTGCTTTTATTGCTCCCATTTTACAGTTGAGGTGACTGAGTCAAATGAAGGTTAAATGAGTTGGCCAGGATCACACAGCTAGTAAGTGTCTGAGGCTGGATTTGAATTCGGGTCTTTTAGACTCCAGACCCAATGTTATATCCACTGCACTACCAGGTGCCTTGGGGATGAGGATTGTTTTTGCCTATCTCTGTGTCTCCAAAGTATAGCAGTAATAATAGTAACAATAATTAACATGTATGTAGAGTTTTAAGTCTTGCAAAACACTGCAAATATTATCTTGTTTTATCTACAGCAAGCTGAGAGGTAGGTGCCATTTTGATCCTCATGTTACGGTTGAGGAAACTGAGACTGAAAGGAGTTAAGTGACTTGCCCAGGGTCACACAACTGGTGTCTGAGGCTGGAATTAGTAAGCACTCAGTAAATGCTCATGAATTGATTGTCTAAGGTCAGCAGAGGCAGGATTTGAACCCAGTCCTTGCCTCTTCAGATCAGTGCCCTTTCTGCTGTACAAGCCTTGAATTTAAACACCAGTGACTTCAGAGCTGGCTTGATAAGATAGCAAGAGTCGCAGACATTCACCACCACCCTGCCCATCCCAGCTCTACTTTAAAAAAAAAAGTGCCCCGTAATGCTACAGATTAATGAAAGCTTTTTTGTTCAGTCATTTTTCAGTAGTATCTGATTGTGACCTCATTTAGGGGTTTCTTGGCAGAAATACTAGAGTGGTTTGCCATTTCCTTTTCCAGCTCATTTTACAGATGAGGAAACTGAGGCAAACAGGGGTAGTGACTTGCCCAGGGTCACACAGCTAGTAAGTGTCTGAGGCCACATTTGGACTCAGGTCCTTCTGACTCCAGGCCCAGTGTTGTGTCCACTGCACCACGCAGCTGCCCATAAATACGTAACGATAAATCTGTTAAATGCAAGGTAGTTTGAGGGGGGAGGGCATTGGCATGTGGGGAGGTCAGCAAAAGTTTCCCCTAGAAACTGGTGTTTGAGCTGATTTGGAAAAAAAAAGGCAACTCGGGGAGGCTGAGGTAAGGAGGGAGGGCAGTCTGGGCATAGGGGGGTGACCAGTGGCAAGAGACAGAGATGGAGTGTGGTGTGTGAGGGTCAGAGACAAGGTCAACTTGGCGGTCAGAGACAAGGTCAACTTGGCAGCCAGTGACAGCCCCCCATCCCCTGCTCCTGGACCAGGCTACTGAGGGCAATGTCCTCGTTGGTTTTTCTGCCTCAAGTCTGTCCTTAACTCATCTGCCAAAGGGAGCTTTCTAAAGCACAGGTCTGGGGAAGCCGGGTGTGTTTGTAAGAATAGGAAGGCACGGGGAGGTAGGGAGAGGTGGGAGATTTGAGAGAGAGGAGGGATGATTCAGGACTCAGTCTGCAGGAGACAGGAAGACATGGGAGCAAGGGCACCTGTGGGGGAATTGCCCAGGCCAGGAGGAGGGCCACACCTCTTTTGATGAAGGAGACAAATAGAAAACCCTTTTTCCATGGAGAGTCCGTGGGGCTGTTTCTAAGGAGGTGCCCGGCTTGTCTCCTTTGACCATGGGCTCTAGCCACCCGGGTGGGGACATGTGCCTGCAGAGCTCTGGGGAAGGCGCTTCCTGGCATGTGAAGGGTGAGAAGGTGAGGCTGAGGCACCTGGAAGCATGGCCTGGCATTCCTGTGGCTGAGAGGAGCTGCTTTTGAGGAAAGAGGAGAGGGCAGGGAGGGAGGGGCTTGGAATCGGGGTGGAAGGCTGGAAAGAGGAGAAGCTGCCTTGTTTTTCCAGGTGCTTCTTTTGTAATCGCTGCTTTGTAGACGAGTCAGGCAGCAAATCCCGGCATTCAGAAAAGTAAATGACCCAAAAGGGATTTTGCCCAAGGAAAAGCAGTGTATCCAAAATGAGAAAAGAAGGAAACACATTGATTAGTCAAAAATGTTTGTGGTAAATATAAAAATCTGACTTTCTGAATCTGTATGCAAATGATAAAAGTCAGTACAAAGGGGCATTTTTCAAAGGAGGAAACACTTTGCAAATATCACCCCAAAATTATCCAAGTTCTCTAATAAATAAACAAATGTTAGCTGAAACAGCCTTGAGTAGTGCCTTGCTAAACTCATTAAGTTGGCAAGAATACTTCGGTCAATCAGTCAGCAAGCCTGAGTATGCCACCAGTGGGCCAAGCTTGAATATACCACCAGTGGGCCAAGCCTGAGTATACCAACCAATGGGCCAAATCTGAGTATGCCAACCAGTGGGCCAAGCTTGAGTATGCCACCAGTGGGCCAAGCTTGAGTATGCCAAGCAGTGGGCCAAGTCTGAGTATGCCAAGCAGTGGGCCAAGCCTAAGTATACCAAGCAGTGGGCCAAGCCCGAGTATACAAACCAATGTGCCAAGCCTGAGTATGCCAACCAGTGGGCCAAGCTTGAGTATGCCACCAGTGGGCCAAGCCTGAGTATGCCAACCAGTGGGCCAAGCTTGAGTGTGCCACCAGTGGGCCAAACCTGAGTATGCCACCAGTGGGCCAAGGCTTAGGAGACGAATTCAGGACAAAACAATCTACCCTCACTGTCTCTGGGAATCCCTGCCTTCCTGCAAGGTAAAGCCCAACTGCCACCTCCTCCTATATGAGGCCAATTCTGATCCCCATCAGATACAACTCCTCACTCCAACTTCTTTGGGATTATTTTTATACCTTTTTTCTGTGTGTGGGTTTTTCTCCTTTCTCCATTTAGACTGTAAACTCCCTGAGGGCAGAGGCTGTTTTGTTTTTGTGATTGTAGCCCCAGAACAACTTAAAGGGGAAAAAAAAAGATTCATTATGAACAGGAGATACATTATTGGTGGAACTACTTTTTACATTGTTGGTGGAACTCTCTATATATATGTGTGTGTGTATGTATATGGAGAGGAGAGGTTTTTAAATCATCAAACAAAAAGAAGACATTGTCTTTGGAGAATGAAATCTTTTGAAAGGCCATCTGGTAATATTCCCAAGGACAGTTACAAAACTGGTCCTTCCCTTTGACCCCATGGTCCCATTGACACTTGTGTGACTTGTTAGACCTGTTTGGAAGTTATATATTCTCTATGATTCACATACTAGTTGTCCTTTGAATTCACTGAGTTAGGATCGTTCTTTGCAGGACTTGGAATAAGGGCTTCTTGAATTCTAGGAATTTCCAAATGGAGGGACACACGTGCTCAGTTTCTCCTACCCATTTTGATCCCTTCATTGTGTGACAAATGACTGAGGAGTGTTGTGATAGCCCCGGGTCTCTGTTAGGGAGGGATCAGGAGCCCTGCACACAGGACTTTGGTGTCCACTGAGGGTTTATTAAAGGGTAGTCTTTACAGCTGGCTGGAGACAGGAGGGGGATGCTGCAGGCCTCAAAATCTGCCTCCAGAGTGGGGCGGTGGTGTGGCCATTCCAAAAATGGCTTCCTAGCTTTCCCATTTGGTACAGGCAAAGTGCCACCTCTGATGTGTGTTTGCGAACAGGAGGGGTTCGCTCAAGGCTGGCTAACAAGTGGGACGTGGAAACTCTTATCGAGGATGCCAGCTGCAGTGGGGCCCTCTGAGTCCAGATGGACACTTTATCTCCAAGGTTATTTATTCCTGGGCAGACAGAAGGAGGCGGAAGGGCGAGGAACAGTTAGCACTTAACAGAACACATAGCAGTTGTCTGGCAAGGGCCAAGAGAGTGGCCTTGGGCTGTGCTTTCAAGTGAACAGTCAGAGGCTTCCTGGAGATAGCCACAGCTCTTTCCTTTTGTACTTTCTGAGTAGAAGCCTGGGGCTGCTCTCGCACTTATGCTGGCCACGTCCCATGCACCGCTTCTGGCACCTAAGTCTGAGCGAATTGCACCCCATCTGGGCCCCTCGTCTGGACTGATGTGTTAACCGAGATCAGCAAACTGGGGCCCACTGGGTTACGTCACAGGCCGTACAAAAATAGGCTCCCAGGCTGGAGCTGCCAAGCCCTGCATTAGCCCCCTGGCCTGGCTCTCCTGCTCTGTTATGGTCTGGACGTAAGATAGGAATAGAGCCCGACCCATGGTTTCATTGGTAGGGGCAACTCCCAGGTGAGGAATGTCCCTTTACCAATGTAGGTAGATACCTTCTTGGCCCCTGAAGTGTGGCAGGGGTTCCTAACCTTTTTGTTTCCTGGACCCTTTGGGTAGTGTGGTCAAGCCTGTGGCCCCTTCTCACAATTATGTTTTTAAATGCATAAGATACCTAGGATTACAAAAGAAACCAATTTGATTGAAATACAGTTTTCATGGACCCCAGGTGAAAAAACCCTGTCTTACAGAGTTATCTAGGACATTGAAAAGGTAAGAGGCTTGCCCCACGGTCACACAGACAGTATGTAACACACCTAGAACCCAGGTCCTCCTGATTTCAAGGCCAAGCATTGAGCTATTGTGAGACATCATCAGGCCTTGCAAGAAGGTGTCACCTCTAGCATGGATGTTCTCAGTATGGGCTTGGCCTCCTCCAGGCTTGTCTCCCAGCCTCAGCATCCTTTAACCTTTGTCATAGAGTACATGTAGGCCTGGGGAGGTATGGACAACTCAGTGGTGCAGTGGATGACATGCAGAGTCGGGAAGACTTGAGTTCAAATTCTGCTGCTGACATTCATTAGCTGTGTGACCCTGGGCAAGTCATCTGTCCAGAAGTAGAATTGAGTACTGTCTAGCCTAGTGGTATGACCTTGGGCAAATCACCTAAACTTTCTTTGCCTCAGTTTTCTCATATGTAAAATGGGAATGATGATACTTCGTAGCTTATAAGGATTGTTATGAGGATCAAGTGAGATGTTTTTGAAATGTTTTGCAAACTTGAAAGTACTTTTATGAATGCAAACTGCCCCCAGCTCCTTCTCCTCCTCCTCCTCCTCCTCCTTTTTCTTCTGCTTCTCCTTATTCTTCTCCTTCTCCTCCCTCTCCTTCTTCTCCTTCTTCCTCTTCTTCTTCTTCTTTCTTCTCCTCCCTCTCCTTCTTCTCCTTCTTCCTCTTCTTCTTCTTCTTCTTTCTTCTCCTCTTTCTCTTCCTTCCCACCCTCACCACATGTAGTCCCTCTCTCCACTTGAGGTGCCGTATCCTTACTTGTGGGTACTCTGTCCATAGGAATATAATTTTTGATCACATATATTTGGGGTTGGGGGGCTAGATTTTTTAATTTTAACTTTTACTTATTTTTTAAAATTTATTTTTATTGTTATTTTTAAAGCTGGGACAATTTACTTTTTGTCCAATGCAATTTTCACTTATAATTTCTTGAAATACAGCTCTGAACAAACAGGCTTTAAAAAAAGCTCATTGATGGGGCAGCCACCGCCCCTGGAATCAGGGGGAGCTGAGTTCAAAGCCTCAGAAACATAACATTCACTAGCTGTGTGACTCTGGGCAAGTCACTTATCCCTAATTGCCTCCCCCCCCCCCCCCCAAAAAAAAGCCTCTTGTCTTTCAAATGGAGCTCTTTGACTAGGCCTTTAAACCCAAATCACTCTGGTTTTTCACTGAATGGCCAATAATAGCTCCCAGCCCAAGCCTCTGGGGCTCATTGTTTAGGTCTCAACAGAGTCACTGGGGTGGGAAATTGGTGCCCTGGTGAGACCACATGTGGCCCTCTAGGTCCTTAAGTGTGGCCCTTTGACTGAATCCAAACCTCCCAGAACAAATCCCCTTAATAAAAGGATTTGTTCTGTAAAACTTGGACTCAGTCAAAAGGCCACACCTGAGCACCTAGAAGGCCACATGTGGCCTTGAGGCTGCAGGTTCCCTACCCTGGGAGCCTTAGAACGAGTGTAAATAGCAATTGTTTTCTGTTCTGGCTGGAAATTTTTAGGATCTACACCTCCAAGATAGATATTTTTGTGATGGCAAATTAGGCCATCTCTTGTCTCAACTCTCACTTAGCCCTTAGTCATTGAATGGTGTAGCCTCAGACAATGGGAAACCTGGGAAATACCTTTTTGATATTATTGGTATTAATGGCCAAAGTCATGGGCCATCCCCAGTCTGGTCGTTGATTGATTGACAATGAGATTAAATGTTTCTCACTAAAGCACTTTCTGGGGGGTTCTGGCCACCCTATTGTAGTGATTGCTTTACTTCTGTGGAGGAGCAGAGCTGACTAATCCTGTCTCAGGTAGAAGAGTTGGGAAAGGATATTCAGTGAGGACCCAGCTTTAATCACCTGAGCACAGCCTGGCTGAGATGCTGTAATCTGCTGCTTCTCCGCTGGTCAGAAGCCTAAGGCTGCAGGCCGAGCTCCTCATGACCTCTTGTTCACAGATGACCAGGAAGCTGAGTCAGTGCCCCCAGCCTCTAGGCCCTTGAGTCAACCATATCTCAAGAATTGTTTGAATACCCTTTAAGGAAAAGAACCAGATGGCCAGATATCCTGGTACTCATTCCTTCTTCCACATCATTTTATGTTTTTGCAGGAAACACTAATAAAATCAGTGTCAATTTCTTTCCCTTTTTTTCTGGTCCTCATCTGGGGGCATTGATGGTTTCTTTAAATAGACAAGGTTGAAGGTATTATAATTCTTTGTAGGGTCTTTGGAATTTAAGTCTCTGCTTTAATGCATATCTCTCCTGTGACCCTGGAGAAATCCTTTCACCTATGTTGATGACCCTTTGATTTCCGTTTGTGGAATGAGGGTAGCTAGGCTTGCACCATCTCACCATCAGGTTTGTTCTGTGAAAAGTGCTTTTTAAAACCTTCCAGCATTATAGAATTGTGAGCTGTTATTTTTTGGCTGTAGTAGAGAGAGAACATAACTTTGGAGTTTGGAAGACCTGGGTTCAGGTCCCATCTCCGGCACATGTTAGCTATATCAACCAACTTGACCTGTATAAGTCAGCTTCTCCATGCTCTAAGCAACCCTCCAAGACTCCCAAGGTACAGAGAAGCAACCAGCCTACCTCGTTAAAGTAAGTTCCTTGCTAGGGACTCTGTATACCAGTGAAATCTCAAATCTGGCTCTATTCTCCATCTATTATATTATTTGTGTTGTTATTATGGGCATTTGTCTCTCACTTTCTCTGCTTCTAAATCAGGACTTTTTAACTTGGAGGTCCCTGAACTTTAAAAAAAAAAATGGATAATGTATTTCAATATAATTGTTTTCCTCCGTAATCCCTTGTTTTTTATTTGATGCATTTAAAAACATGATTCTGAGGCCTGGTGTAGACTGCCAAAGGGGTCCATGACACAAATACAGTGAAGAATCCCAGCTCTCTCTCTCTCTCTCTCTCTCTTTCTCTCTCTTTCTCTCCCCTTCCCTCCCCCTCCTTCCCTCTCATTGCCCTATCCCCTGTCCCTATACATACGTGTAGACACATGTATCGGTGTTGACCTCGGGGCCAGGTTGCCAGTACTTTCCAGAATGTTGCTGTCCTGTGTTATTTATTGTAAAGCTAGTAGGAGATGTCTCAATCATCCTGCCTGGCATAGGTGAGGCTCCCTGACCTCTTGGATTGGCAATGCCCATTTCTACCTCCCCCCACCCCGACAGCAAAGCTCTCATTCTTATCCATCCATGAATGGAACAGAGAATTTTGGAAAGCGTCGAAGTCTCTCAGGAAGATGTAGTAACTGCTTGGAGGAGTGGCACAGGGAGAGCCAATGTACACAGATTGGGGTTTTTGCTGGATTGCTTTAAGATCCAAGGTATCGGGAGCTTCCTGTCTGTACTGTCAGATGTGCTCATTAGGCGTCTGTCTTTGCTCTTTTGTTTTTCTTTGTCACAGGCAAGGGTTCGCTTGTTAGCAGGAGGGAGGGTGCTGAACTATCTATGAGCTAAAGATCAAAGACTTCAATAAAAAGTATTTTTTTTTAATCTAAGGCAAAACTATTGACAGTTACAATTCTTCTTTGTATACAAAGCCGAAAAAGATGTCTGAACAGATTTAGGTGTTGAAATTTGACTACTGGGTACATGCTTAAACCAGTTTTCCTCTTCCAGAAAGAATTAGATGGTTAGGCTTTCCCCCCTTAGTTATGAACTGCTTCATGTTTCCTGTATTCATGAATTCTCTTTGTTGTTCAGTCATTTCAGTCGTATCTTGACTTTTCGTGACCCTATTTGGAGTTTTCTTGGCAAAGATACTGAAGTGGTTTGCCATTTCCTTTTTTAAAATTTTTTTTTTTTTAACATTTTTTATGGATGAGGAACTGAGGCAAACAGGGTTAAATGACTTGCCCAGGGTCACACAACTAGTAGCTGTCTGAGGCTGGGTTTGAACTCAGGCCCTTCTGACTCTAGGCTTGGCACTCTCTCTGCTGTGCTGCCTAGCTGCCACCTAGAATATAAATGCTTCTCTCTAGAACCTGGGCCATTTGTAATGGGCCAGCATCCTGCAGATTGGTGGCTTAGATCTGCTAAAGCACGTAGAAGATTGATGTAAAATTTGGAAAACAAAGAAATCATTTTTTAGAAGTATTTCATTAAAGACATTTCAGTCAGTCTAATTAATTAGCTCAATGTATTTGTCTTCTTCGTTATTAAAAAAACCATTAATTTTTCCTTTAAATCGACTGTCTGAATTATGTAAAGTGGTTTTCATTTTTACATTCTTCCATGTGGAGTCCAGTTTACATCTGCATTTGGCCAAATCCTCTTTGTCTTGGGCGTGTCTGTTTTTGCACGTAGACCTCAATGGAAGCAAACTTTGATGGAAGAACATTTGCGTAGATACTAAAGGCGCAGACATTTTGCAGGTGAGGAAGCCGACTTCATGGGGTTGAGAGACGTCGAGTGAGATAGGGTAGGATTTGAACCCAAATCCCTCTGACTCCAAGGAGCATCCCGGTTCTCTAGTCTCACCTCCTCACCGCGGCCCAGAGGTTAAGTTGCTTGAAGCCTGTTCCAGATCAGGGTAAGGGCAAGCTTCCTCATGGGAAGCTTCACGACGCGGAAGAAGGAAGGAAGGAGGACAACCCGGTGGTGTTTCAAGGCAGGATGCCCATTTACTGGTGAGATTACAATATGCCCCTTTTGTGGGCCCATCGATTCAAAGCAGGGAGGACCCTCAGAGCCCATCAACTCCAAACCCGTCATTTTGACGGATGAGGAAAGCGAGGCCTTCATCATCCAGGTGGCAAGTGGGAGGGGCCGCTGACTCCAGACTCATGTCTCGTTCCAGTCTTCCCCACCTGACGGCAAGATCCTTTCTGATTCTGAAATCCTGTGGTGGGTGGAGTCTGTGGTCCTTGTGGTGGACAGGGCAGGTGGGGAGAGCAAATGTTAACCCTCCTTTTCATAAGATGAACATTTAGGACTGGAAAGTCTGTTGGGGCCGAAAGTCCCCGAAGATTGTAACTGCCTGTGCTTTAACAAGCTAGCAGGCAGGATTTGAACCCATTTCCTTCGACTGCAAATCTTCTTTTCCCAATGATGCTACCTGTGAACTGGCTTACATTCATCTTCTAGATCCTTCCATCATCTTCTGTTCCAGCTTCATTTGATAGGATAAAATTTCCCATGCTGGGAAACCAGCCTCATTATGTGCAGTCTGGGTTTCTATTTTATTGTGAGCTGGACTGATGATTTTCATCCACAGAGGGAACTCCCAGTGTGGAAACTTGCATCAACAGTGCAGATCAGCAACTCCTTGGGGTTTATAAACAAAATTGGTCTCAGGCCCTGTAAATGATTTGCCTGTGGAGGCGCAATCAGAATTTGCCAGAGGGCAGGGCTTGAACCCAGGCCTTCTGACTTCCAAGGCCAGTCTTTTCTCCACTAAGCTAGGCTGCCTCTTCTTAATGCCCACGGGCCAATCTCAACTCCCAGATCTTCTTTCTAAGGATGGTTCTCCCAGGAGAGCTTAGTACAGCACCTGTCACATAAAGAGCCCTTATTCACTGTGTGTGTGTGTGGGGGGGGGTGGCGCACAGTTAAGTTTCATGAAAATCATCCCAGTTCTGAATAAATTTCCTGCTCTTCCATAGCAGTAGCAAATGTTAGGTCCAAAGCATCATAGGATGTTAGGAAAAAAGCTGATATGTACCTCCAAGGCGGCAAAGAATTGATTTAATTAGTAAGGGCATATGTAATAGGGGGCAGCTAGGTGATGCAATGGACAGAGTGCTGGCCCTGGAGTCAGGAGGACCTGAGTTCAAATCTGGCCTCAGACTCTTAATTAGCTGTGTGACCCTGGGCAAGTCACTGAATCCTGATTGCCTCCCAACCCCCCCCCCCCAAAAGCAAAACAAAAACAAAAAAACATATAATAGGACAGAGATTCACAATAAGGCTATTTCCCCAGTGTAAAATGACCCGTTAGCTCCCTGGGCTCGAAGAGAAAGCCCCAAGTTCAGATCTTGCGTCTTAAGCAGCCTCAGTTACTAAGGGGGAACAGAATATAAAATCCAATGCGCTTTTCTCTCCAGAGTTATAGCAGTGTTTAGGTCTTTAAATTATCTCTCCTAATTTAGAAATATAGAAATGCCCCCACCCAATCATCAGGAACCCTTCTCTCGAATATTTGATGAAACAGACCCCACACACACGCACGTGCCTTCCTAACCTGAGCGGGGTTGAAAAGGAATAAAGAGGGCTAATTGGCAGCAGAATCGAACATCCCCAGTGCCCAGTGTTTCCTCAAACAAGAAGGAGAGGTTTGGGGTGGCAGGGCAGGTTTCCTCCCATCCCCGTCCTCCCTTTGCTTTTTACTCTTTCCTGGGGCAAAAAGGGCATCGTTTCTTCCTTCTTGGAGTCTTTCTTGAGCATTGGCTTGACCTGGACTGAATAGTATGTCTGCATTTGTGAAATAGAGCCACCGAGGGCCAATTCTGAACCCTCAGACCCACATCATAAGATGGCAGCATCATTAGAAGGCTCCTGTTCTGTGTCCTGGTACCAGTTTCTTAAGCTCGTCGTGGAATTTAGAGAAACGTTCTCTGCTCACAAGCTTATAGATAAATCCTGCTGTTTGCCAGCATGGGAGATAGGAAAACTTACTGTGCATGGGAGCTGGCAGAAAACAGCGTTCAAATAGGAAGAATCAGACAAAGTGAGTTAGAGATATGAGGATGCTTTTTTCCAGTCTTTGCAGGCTGTCATCTAAATCCAAATTGAGCCACTAAAAAAGAAAAAAGATGATAGATTCCTTTTCCATTAAGGAATCAATGAATCAACAGGTATTTATTATGTGCTTACCCTGTGCTAAACACTGGGGATAGAAGTACAAGAGAAAACCAGTCTTTACTTTTGAGCAGCTTATAGGGGAGACAACAGCTACCTATGTAAATATTTAAGAAAAAAGGGAAGGAGTCGACTGTGATATAATAATCAGCCAAACAGATTTTATTAAATGCTCATTATGTACTGGGAAGCCTTACTGAGGAGTAGGGCATGGAAAAACAAGACTGAAACAATTCCTGCCATCAAGGAGCTTTTATTCTAGGGGAGGCAACATGTGTACATGAAAGTATTTTCAGAATTTTAGAAGTGGGATAGGAAAGAAAAGAAAAAAAAGAAATTTACATGGTAACTTATGTACTTAAAAGGAATAGCAAATTGTACTTAATCGATTTACAGTTTCATGCACAATCATCTTTCTTATACTGTGTTATGGATATGCTTATTTTATCCCATAAATTAAAAATAAAATAAATAAATTAAAAAAAAAGAATTTCATGAGTGAGATGTGATTTGGTAGACAGAAATGATTTCTGTTTGGGTTGTGTCGAGTTTGAGATGTCTATGGAATATTTTGTTCAAAATGTCAACTTAAGGAAGGGGAACAGGCATTTATTAAGTACCTGCAGTGTGCTAAGCACTTTACAAATATCTGAATTAGGCAGTTGGGGATGTGTGACTAGAGCCCAGACAGAAAGCTGGATGTATAGATTGGGGAATTATCAACATAGAGATGTTAATTGAATCCATGGCAGCTAATGAGATGTAGGGAGAAGAGGGCTCAGGAGAGAGCGTTGGGGATACATCCATTCCCAGAGGGTGTGATAATAATAGGGGTGGTAATAATGATTCAGCAAAGGAAACTGAGGATGAGCGGTCAGACAGGTAGGAGAACCAAGAGAGAGTAATGTCAAGAAAAACATGAAGGAGGAGAGAATGGACAGGAGAAGATGTGTCATATGTGGCAGAGGTCAGGAAAGATTAAGAAATTTAAAACAACCTTCATATTTGCAGATTAAGAGATTACTGGTACCTTTGAATGTAGAAGTTTCATTTGAGTGATGAAGGTTAACTAGATATCTAAGAACTGAGAAGTCAAAAGTCAGAGGTGGAAGTGATGGATAAAGACTTTTTTTTCTTTGAAGGAGTTTGGCTCTAAAAGAGAGGAGAGATATAGAATAATAGCTTGAAAAGATGATAGAGTCAAGTGAGAGGGTTTTTTTGTTTTGTTTTTATAAAGAATGGGGAGACTTGGGCAAAGAGGGAAGGAACCAGTAGATGCAGGGAGATTAGATTAAAAGTAGGTTAGAATAACTGCGGAGGCAGTCGGCTGAAGAAGAGATGGGATGGAATCCAGGTACATTAGAGGCATTGCTAAAGAGAAGGACCACCTCTTCATCAGAGACTAGAGGAAAAGAGGAGAGAATAGGGCATGTTGTTAGAAGGATGTGAGATGGAGAGAAGGCTAGAAAAGGGACTTAAGGCTAATGGCCTCTGTTTTCTCAGTAAAGTATGGCAGGATCTTCAAATGAGAAGTTGGGAGGGCTTGAGGAGAGAAAAGATGATTTGGGTTAGTGGGTGTGGATTAGCTGATGACGTTGGTTGGAGTGGACCTCATAGGAAGAGAAGGTTGCTCAGTGATAATGGCAGAGGGAGAATCTGGAAATGGAAATGGGAAACACGGTGTATTCTAACTCCTTCTCCAAGATCATTGAGTCAGGGGCTATGAACAAAGGTGCACCTGGTGCTAGAAAAGCATGGCCCTGGGTCCAGTGTCATCTGGGAGGAAATAGTATAAAGGCAACAGGAAAAGGTCTAAAATAAAAGGCAGTTTATGAATTATGGAATGGGAATTCCATCGCTCAAAGATGGATGAGGGGACAAGCGCTGGAGTGGGCCAAAACAGGGTTAGGGTTGATGTGGGTTAAGGATGGAAGTATAGGAAATAGGGGTTGGTGATGAAAGGGGATTGAGCGTCATTGGTATTGAGAGTGTAAGAGGAGGTGGGACTTTGTTATCCATAGTAAAAGACGAAAAGGATGTTACTTATTAGCTGGCTCCACCCTGGTTTGGGGAGGTGGAAGTTAGGGATGGGCATGGGGGAAGTGGAATGTAATTCTCTCTCAATTTATGATTTAGTTGAAGTAGATTTGACAATAATGAAGTTGTCTTCTGGATTCTTAGTTAATGAAAAGAGATTTGATATACTACTTAAAATAGAAAACGTCCCCAGCTTGGGGGGAGAGCCTGGATTCATTCATTCGTTCATTTGTTTTTTCATTCGTTCATTTATTTGTTTGTGCTCTTATATTCTGTAAGAGCTGATCCTTTTTAGCAAAGACAGAAGACATACAATACAACAAATCTAGTTGATGATGCTGAGTTTGAAGTCAGAGCACCTGGGTTCAACACTTCCCTCTGCTGCTAAAGTCATTTACCCTCCCTGCTGCCTTAGTTTCCCTAGAGTGGGCTAGTTCTGCATCTAAATCTCTAACCGTGTCTGTAATCTCATCGAACAAATGCCCTCATAATCAGAGATTTCCGAGTGGGTCTCTGAGCTCATAGTTCAGCGCTTGCTTTAGCAAACCTAATCTTTTTTTTTTTTTTTTTTCCTTTTTGGTGAGGCAGTTGAGGTTAAGTGACTTGCCCAGGGTCACGCAGCTAGGAAATGTCGAGTGTCTGAGGCCGGATCTGAACTCAGGTCCTCCCGACTGCAAGGCCGGAGCTCTATCCACTGCACCACCTAGCTGCCCCTAACAAGGCTAATCTTAACCCGTCTTGTTCTCACGCCAGCGTCACTCCTGTTCTCGTGGTCACATTGACGGTGTGATTAACTACGTGGCATCGAAAGGTATTATTTCCCCCAACAGAGAAGGCGTGGGAGAGGGAAGTGGAAAATTAAGGCTTAAAGGTGTGACGTCACGCTCCTTGGGTTCAGTTTCCTCATCAGTAAACACAGATTCCTTGCTATGTATCTGTTGGGGTGCTGGGTGCCGGGGACACAGAGCCCGGAGGCAAGCTGTCCCTGCCTCCAAGTTTACAGTCTGTGGCATGACTCACACATGCATGTACGTGTGCACACACACGAGTGATTGGGCGCTGTGAGCTGGAGGGATCAGGAAAGGCCTTGGGGGACAGTCGCCCTTGAGCTGACCTTGGGAATTCAGCTTCAACCAACAGGTGAGGGTGAGAACGGAGGGTCTCCTGGCTTGGGGTCAGTCAGGGCCGCGGCGTGCTGGTGGAAGCTGGACCGTCGTATACAAGGAACAGCAATCAGGCCAGTTTGACTGGAGGCAGACGATGGGGAAGGGAGGAGAGAAGGAAACAAATCTCTCCTAGCACCTGCTATGTGCCAGGCACTACTGAGCACTTTACAAATACTATCTTATTTGATCCTCCCAGCAACCTTGAGAGGCTATTATCATCCCCATTTTACAGGTGAAGAAACTGAGACAAATAGAGGTTAAGTGACTTGCCCAGGGTGACACAGCCAGCAAGTGTCTGAGGCCGGATTTGAATTCAGGTCTTTTTGACTCCAAGCCCAGCACTGTATCCACTTAGAAAAGTAGTGACGTGTAACAAGCCTGGAGAGGTAGGCTGGAGCTATATTGCTAGGAGCTCTAAGTGACAGAGGAGTTTTTTATTTTAGCCTAGAGACAATGGACAGTAACATCCCTAGGGTGACCTTCTTTCCACCTCTGAAGCCAGCGATGCCGTGAAGACAACAGAACTCTCATCATGATCTCCCCACCACTAAGTCTGCATCCCTGGCATCTGTGATGCCAGTCACGTTGGGAGAAAGAGCAGAGGCTCTCTAGCCCAGCCCATCCGTGCCAAAGGAACAACAGCCTTTGCTTCAGTACCTGCAGGGAAGGAAGACTGGTCATCGGACCACTTCTGTGTTTCTACAGGACCTTACGAAACAGGATGGCTGCCTGAATATTCACTGTTGGGCCCACCATTGAGGATCCTGCATCTACAGCCCAAGTCACAATGATGTGAAACGGGCTTCCCATCAACATTTCCGGTGAATATTATCCTGTGGGCCCCAGTTAATTCAGCTTAATTTTTTTTAAAGCCTTGTGACATGGATTTCATCTCCTGCCAAACAGATCTTAGTAGAAAGTCCCTGAGAACAGCTGATACAATGGATGCTTTCTGGTCACAATTGCCCTCCTTGTCCAAATGCTCCTGAGGAAGGCAACTTTCCCTTGACCCGAGGCGAGAGGGAGAGGAAGTGAGGAATGCCTCGGTGGGGGCTGTTTCACAATCCCCTGTGTGTACAAGGAGGGATTATCGATTTATGTAGGGCAGATAGCTAGGTAGGGTTTTGAGGCAAGATCACATACTTGATATCCAATTGGAGTTTAACAAAATTGCTTATTAAGATAAGGATCTAAATCCTCTCTGAAAGGCATCACAGCCTTGCCAAGCCTGGGTAACAGGTTTATTCCAGTGCTCGACTCCAAGGTCTTCAGACCAGGTTCCTCTGGTTGGTCCTGTCTCCGTGGCCCTCTGTTGCATCGAGGAGGAGAGCTGTTTGGTCTTCCCATCCGTGGCGACAGCCAGTCTGAGCCCTCCCGAAGCCAGAGGGCCCTTCCCTTTGCCAGCCGGAAATGCCAGCCATCAATTTCACCGCCTTGGTCAGCTTTCTTCCCAACACAGATGCTCCTTTCAGCTGACTGGCCTGCCTCCTGCCCAGGTAGCCCGGGTCTTAGGGCCTGCCTGGTGACTCTGAGCTGTTGGTTTCATTAAATGCCAGAATCAAACAATTAAAAAAAAGAGGATGGACATCGAGCCCTAGGAATAAGAAGCTTGTGCAATGAGGGAGTGAATGAATGAAAGAAAACACATTTATTAAGCATGTGCTGTGACAGGCAGAGTACGCTGTGGCGCTATTAAGACCTGGGTTCACATCCTGTCTCTGACACACCGGGAGTGCCAACGTGCTTTGGTCCATGGACTTTCCTCATTCAGGAGGTCTCTGTAGCAATGAAATCACTGGTTTAGCCCTGTCGCCTTGGCTCAGTGCTGAGTTATAAACCCAAGCAAGCAAAACAGTCCCTGTTCTCCAGGGGCCTGTATTTGATGAGGAGAAGGCAGCACTCATAGATAGATGAGGAGGGCTTGAGGGAAGAAGGCAGGCCAGGGGGGATGCCAGAAGGACGTTGCTGGACCCAAGTCTTAGGCCTGGGAATTTGAGCTCCTGGCAGGCAGAGGAAGAGGGGGCTGGAGCTACTGATGGTAAGGCGTGCAAGTGTCCAGCAAAGGCAGTTGAGGGTGAAAACGCTTCATTTGGAGTCAGAAGACCCTCTACTCCCTTTTGCTCAGACCCCAGCTGTCCTCATCCTTGGGACCAGGCGATCTCAAGCTTGAGCTAGAACGATCTCTAAGGGCCCTTTTCTGTAGACTATAATTCTGTCGGTATCATAGCAGCTCAGGCTTAACTCTTGCTGCTTTACAGAGGAAGCGTGAAATAATGGATAGAGGAATCTAATGTGCTGTCGGGAGGACCTGGGTTCAAATCTGGCCTCAGATACTGACTAACTGTGTGACCTTGGGCGAGTCACTTAAAAAAAAAAAATCTATATTTGCCTCAGTTTCCTTTTCTGTAAAATAGAAATGATAATAGCACCTACCTCCCAAAGAAGTTGTAAGGACTGAATGAGATAATGATTATATAGTGCTTAGCACAGTGCCTGGCACATACATTTTAAGCTTATTGTTTAGTCATTTCAGTCATGTCCAACTATTCATGACCCCATTAGGGGTTTTCTTGGCAAAGATACTGGAGTGGTTTACCATTTCTTTTTCCAACTCATTTTACAGATAAAGAAGCCGAGGCAAACAGAGTGAAGTGACTTGCCCGGGGTCACACAACTAGTAAGTGTCTGAGGTCAGATTTGAAGTCATGAAAGGGAGTCTTCTCGACGCTAGGCCCAGTGCTCCATCCGCTGTGCCACCTAGCTGCCCTGCGTATATACACAGGTGTATAAATGTTAGCTGTTTCATTTAGAGTGGAGGTGATGGGCATTAGCTGTGATAACACGTATTAACAAACTCGGTTCTTCGCTTTTTGTGGACCACTGTTACTTCTAGGCAATTGTAGACGTTCATTTCTGTCAGCCATAATGCTCCATTTCCAGTATGGTTTGCTTGCTGAATTCTCAAAGGTATTTCTAGGCTAGCCTTTGTAATATGGGTGTTTGTAGTCTGTTGGTTCATAAATGATGGTGAGCTTCTGGCTGACGTTCCAGCCTCCTGATGGGGTTTCAGGTTATCTGGCGGCTGCAGAAAGGGTTTTGCAGCCTGTGTGGTTGTGTTGCATGGTTCCCTTTGATGATCCGCATTGGTCAGTAAGTTCAGATTCCTTAAGGATAACCTCTTTATGCTTTCTGATGACGGCAACCTCTGCCTGAATCCCTAGTATGAACCCCTCCATTTCTATAAGCAAATCTGACTTGGCCGTTTGTCACTTCTTTGTCCACATATTTGCCTTTGAGTTAACGTGGATGTTGTCAGGGAGGGCCTTTTGAACCCACTCCCGGATCTCAGCCACTTCATCGGCTCTGTACAGAGATAATCCACTTTCAAATTATACTTGACTGACTGAATGGTCAACTCATACTGCTGCTTCGTGACAAGAAGTCTGTTCTTACCAAATGTATTTCTCTAAACGTTTAACTTATTCATCATATTCTTTGGAGACAGCTCCTTCTCCTCCTCTTTCTCTTCCTCCTTTCTCTTCTTCTCCTTCTTCTCCTCTTTCTCCTTCTTCTTCTTCTTCTTTTTTTTTTTTTACATAGAAGTATTGATCTTTCCATAACTGCTTCGGGGATGATGAGCCCTCTATTTCATTAATGCTGATTTTTGCTTGGACACCTTCCAGATCCGTTGCCTTCCATTTTACTGTGTCCAAACCATATATTAAGAGTAATACTGCATGGGTGTGAATTGTCCTAAATGTGTTTTTTTTGCCATTAAGCTTTGACGTCAGGCTGCCAGTCAGTTTCTTAACAGATGTAACCTCAACTTTCTCCTTGATAGCTTTATGTTTGATTTTTCTTGCCTGGAGAAGCCCAAGGTAAGTATTGCCTTCATCCATTGGCTCAATATAGTCTCCAGATTCAAGCTCAAAGTCTATTCCTTTTTGCTTCTCACGAAGAATTTTCCATTTATCAGATCCAAATGACTTTTTGATTATGATTGACAATTATTAAGCACTCATTATATGTCAGGCACTGCACTAAGTGCTAGGAAATACTCATATAAGTACAAGAAAGTCCAAGCCCTCAAGGAGGTTACATTCCGATAGACAACACCTCTAGTGGAGTTCAGTATTCCAGGGAGGAGCATTTTAGACGGGGAAGTCGCAAGGATAGTTATTGGAGTTGTAAGTCATTTTATTGACATTTTTTTTTTCCGGGAATGGGCATGTTGATTCGATTGCTGCTCTTGGAGCTGCAAGTCAGGGAGGAAGGGGAGAAGAGATGGGTCCCTGAGCAGCGGCATGGTAGTAGCATGGTAGTTCTGGGTCAGGACTAGGTATGGTGAATGCTCACCAATGAGAAGCCCAGGGATCTCTGGTAGGAGCACAAGTTCCAAGTCAGAAGTAGAGACTAGAATACAGGAGCGTGTCATCTTGAAGATGGCCAGGAGATGTTGGTGAAGAAAATTTCTATGAGCTGAAGGAGCTGTTTAATGTGTTTATCACTGACAGATATAACACGATGTCAACCATGTTGTTGGAAGCAGGTCCAATGCCAGCACTCTCTTAGTTCAGGTTTGATGTGGGGGATGAAGCAAAGCGCTCACAAGTCATTGAATATTTAACAAAATGAGGTTTGCTTTGCCCCGAAACAATGGGGATTTGCAACAAGGATACAGTGATAGCTTCGCCGGAGGCAGCTGCCTTCACTTCTGCATGGAAACACATCTGTATGGAAATACATTGCAGGATGTGGTGAAGGACATGATGACTCACGTGACCTTCAGACATCCTTCAAGTCCGAGGGGCCCCAACTGTACGTGGATGGGGCTTTTGATGTCCTTAGATGACCAGGAAACTGTGTCAGAGAAACCGGAACCAATGAAGACCCTACACCGTTTTGTCTCCATTTAGGGAAAATTAATTCCTCTTAAGGAAAGGAAGGAGGGAGGAGTGGGGAAACACTGGTAGATATTATGTCCTATCACACATATACACATGATTACTATATTTTGGATCTTTTCCTTCTGGGACTTGAAGGCCATCCTCAGTTATATTCAGGATCCACGATAGGGGACTTAAGACGAGTCAACCATAGTGGACTTAAGTTGTCTTCCTGGAAGGTGCTACATTATACATCAATTGGTCTTAACATTATTTGTTAGTGGCGTGTTTTACATAGAGAATAGTCTTTCATTAATTAATCAATTTTTTTTTTTTTAGGTAATTGAGGTTAAGTGACTTGCCTAGGGTCACACAGCTAGTAAGTGTCAAGTGTCTGGTCTGAGGCTGGATTTGAACTCAGGTCCTCCTGACTTCAGGGCCGGTGCTCTATCCACTGCACCACCTAGCTGCCCCTATCATTAACTAATTTGCTGCTCTCACTGTGCTTATTTTTTTTTTTTAAATAAATTTACCTTACATGATTGAGCCATGAGTGAGGTACTGAGTCAAACTGAGTCAAATAATCAGTAAAAGTAGTGTAAATATTTTAGCCTTTTCAAGTAATTTTTTCAGCAATTACTGAATTGGTAGTAAGTTATTCTGTACATCCCTAGGGCTTTGGAGAACAAGCTTTTTGTATTTTCTTCTAAAAATGTTGAGATTATTTTGAGTGATAAAGCCGTGTAATACTTCATCTAAAGTATATAATAGTCTATATTTTGAGGGGTCCCTGGGTTCTTGTATTTTTGGTAATAAAGAGGTGATGCCTTTTGTTGAGAAAGATGGGATTTGCATCCGAGAGAAAGTTGGCAACGTGGTTGGCTGGTAATTCCTGGGCCATTGCGAGATGATTGAACTGATAATTTTAGAGCTTCTCTGGCTCTGCCAACTTTCCAGTTCTGCAGAGAAGCCGTTATCAATCACTTCCTTTGATGTAACCATTCTGACTGTCATTGGATTCATGATAAACAAGCATTCCTGTTCTCATTTGATCCAACTTGGCTTCCATTTTGTTGTGCTTACTATGGCTACAATCCTTGCTTGGAAAAGAAATTTCCATGTCTTCTTTCTTTGGGGATTTTTTTCTCCTTTATTTCCTTCTTGCTTCTCAAATCTCTATAGTATAATTTTTGGTAGATGTTGAATCGTTCGTGTTGTTCTATGTACTGCTTTGATTCCTCGTATGGCCACGGCCTTTTGGTGTTTATTTGCAGTTTTTGATTAAGGTTACCAAAAATTTCTACTCTCATCTTTCCTTCCCTCTCATCCCCTCCTGATTCCGTTATCGATGTTTCTTTTTTTTCTGCCTTTACTCAGCCTTTTGGTGTTTGTGCTTTCTCTTGCCTGTACCAGCCAGATATTGATTGAAAGACTTGCACAAACTTTTTTTAATAGTCCTTTCAGACCACTGCTTGGCATTTTAGAATATTTAGCTCAGCCCCTGATCTTATGGTTCTTACTGTGGCGGCAGCCATGGAATATGCTGTTGATAGGTTGAAGTCTTGGAATATTTTTTGTGTGTTGTCCAGTAATTGTGGGAGAGAACACTGATTCATAGCAGTGATGGCAGACAACATCTTCTTTTTTGAAGTACCCAATGCAAACTTGGCTATGAAAAAAAATCAACTCTTCAAGTATAGATGTAGTGGCATGGTTGGGTAACAGTTGTTCTGAAAAATATCTGAGGGTCTCAGTGGCCCACAAGCTCCGTGAGTCCACAGTGTAACATGCCAGCTCAGAAAGCTCAGGGCACCTTGGGCCGCATTAAAGATGGACTAGCATCCAGGGATAAGGAGATGATGGTCCATGGTGAGACCACCTCTGCAGTATGGTGTTCAATCCTGGACGCCACAGTTTAAGGGGGAGCAGCCAGAGGGAGGTAGTCAGGATGGTGAAGGACCTTAAGTTCATGTCATCATAGAAGGATCCATTGAAGGAATGGGACATTTTTCACCTAGGGGAGGAAAGACTCAGGGGAGACATGCCAGCCGTCTTTGGACAGTATTTGGAGGACTGTGAGGTGGACAGCAGATGAGACTTGTTCTAGGTGGCCCCCGAGGGCAGAACCAGGAGCAGTGGGTAGACATTCAGAAGAGGCTAGTTTAGACTTAATGACCTAGAAAAACTTCCTGTCTGTAGACATTTTCCATGTCAGAGTAGAGTGGACTGCCTGGAAATTTGGGGGATTCCTCCCTTTGGAGGTCTTTAAGAAGACGCTACATGACCACTCGTGGGTACATCATAATGGGGATTCTTTTGGACTGGATGCCCATAAGGGCCCTCCCAACTCTCAAATGCTTTGATCAGGCCCAAACTCCCTCCTTGTATAGATGAGGAAACAGAGGCAGGAGGCGGTTCAGTGACTTCCTTAGGATCATGCAGCTAGTACTTTTAACTGAGGTAATTTTGAACTCATGTCTTCCTAACTCCTTCCCTCACTGTCCACTACATAGAATTGACCCACCGATTAATCGTCATTAAACTGTCTTGATCTATGGAGGAAAAACAAATGGTGGAAAGGTACACTGTGGTCTGAGGACCAGGTAGAAATCTCTAGCTTCTTCCTGGTTCTTTCACCCACTATCTCTGGGACCTTGGATTTAATTCCTCTAAAACTCAGTCGCCCTGCCTGTCCAATTTCTGTTGTTTTTCAGTGATGTCTAACTCTTCATGATCCCATTTGGAGTTTTCTTGGCAATGATACTGGAATAGGTTTGCTATTTCCTTCTCTAGCTCATTTTACAGATGAGGAAACTGAGGCAAACGGCCTTAAGTGACTTGCCCAGGATCACATAGTTACTAAGTGTCAGAGGCCATATTTGAACTTAGGAAGATGAGTCTTCCAGACTCCAGACCCAGCACTCTATCCGCTGTGCCACTGGCTGCTCCATCTGTCAAACGACCACTGTGATATTTGTATTTTGAAAGGTTGTTTTAGGGGCAATTATCCTGAAAACTGAAGGACCCTATACAGAAATGTCAGGCTTTAGCTCGGCTGCTGCCAAGGATGGCTTCTTTTGTGCGTTTTCCTGATGGCCCAGGCCATGCGTCTGTCCCCGTTCCTCTGCAAAGGCAAGTGGATTTTAGCCAAAACCTTAAGTGGCCATGCAGTCCCTACTACGTGAGGCAGAGTTTTGAGATTATTGAGTTAACACTGCAAATTTGGGGGCGAGTGTGTGAGTGGTAGAAGGAAAAAGGAAACTGAGGTTTTTTGTTCCTTATGACCACTCATTTTGTTGGGTTTTGAGATATGTCATGCATCAGATGTGCTAATGGAACTCATGAAAACGTTGAGGAGAGTATAACGGATAGAACAGAAGACTTGAAGTCATGAAGACCTGAATTCAAATGTAGCTGGGTGACCCTGGGCAAGTCACTTAACTTCTCAGCCTCGGTTTCCTCATCTGTAAAATGGGGATAATAATAGCACCCCCCCCCACACACACACACACCAGGGGTGCCATGAGGATCAGATGAGATCATGAATTTCCCTCAGAAATGGCTCTGCTTGGTTTCCCCTCCAGGAGGCATCCTGCCCCCTCCCCCACATAAGGTCATGATTCCCTGAAATCTCATCCCCATGAGATTGACTTAGCTTTTGCTGCTCAGCACCTCCTCAGCTCCCTCAGGTGCCTCTCCCTTGTATTGGAGGGCTGGGGGACAGACAGTAACCGCCCCCTCCCCACCCCAAGCCTTCCTCTAGGAGGGCTCAGATCAGAACTTTCTAGGTGACTCAGTTGTACTCAGAACATCATATCTCTACTGGCTCATTCCCCCTTTCAACTTCCTTCTGTCTCTGATTAGGTTGCAAGCTTCCTGAGGGCAGGAACTGTCTTTCTGTTTCTTATTTGTATCACCAGTATTTAGCATAGTGCCTGGCACATAGTAGGCTCTTAATAAATGTTTACTAAATTGAATCACAAACCTTAAACCACTCTATACCTGCTAGCTATTATAGATACAAGGCTGCTGACGTCTCCCAAGAATTCACATGGACAGGTCACAGTTTTGGCACAGAGGGGCTAGTAGAGCAGAATTTTTTTCTTTTTTCAGTTTATTAATTTAAGCAACAAAAATCAAACTAAGAAATCAGAATTCTTAGAGCCGAGCCCACGTGGACATGCTTTTCCTTACTTTCTGCATTTTACAGAGGAAGGTTGGGACAGTCACCTGAGCCCTCCCTTGGATGGGTTGAGCAGTGGGGTTTGGCCAGCCTCCAGGGCTCTGCACCTAGGAGCTGTGTCATGCTCTCCAGAGATAACCATCGCTACGTTCTGCATGATCCTGGCTTCACGGGAACGTGTTCTGACAGCAGTGACAAGAGAGAGAGGCCAGGCCGGTCTCCTGGAAGGGAGCATGCCGTTCTTATCAAGCACGGCCAAGACCTCGCCGCTGTTTGACGGCTCACCTTCCAGATGGATTTCCCGTTTCCGTTTGTTTCCGGCAGGTTCTGCCTATCAGATTGTGGTAGGCGCCTGGACTTTGGTGGCACCATGGCATTGTCCCCTGGACTGTAACCTTTTGTTGGTGTGGTTCAGCTCAGCACATTGGCAAATAGTAATAATATTTAAAGTGCCTTTGAAAGTCTATGGATCCCCCTGAACCTATAAGGTGATCATTACTGGTATTATCCCCATTTTACACGTGAGGAAACTGAGTCCTGGTAGCAGAGACAGGTTTTGAACTTAGTTTCTCTGACTCCAAATTTAGGACTTTCCCCACAATGCCACAGTTTCCCAGATGTTAAACTTTTATTCATTTCTTCAACAAGCAAGTATTTTATTTAAGTGCCTACTGTCCATTGACCCCGACATCACGATGCCAGTTTAGTTCTCTCTGAGCGTGTAAGACAAACAATAGTTTTAGCAAGACAAAAATCGAGCAGTCCCTTCCCTCAAGGAGTTGATATTCTACTGAGCAATTACATAAAATTCACAAACAAAGTGACTTTGGCAGGGAATAGGGAAGGAAAGATGTATACTAACATTTGGGGATGTTAAGAAAGAGCTCCTAAGCACCAATCTCAAATCCTCAAGGCCCTCACCCCAAGCAAAGCACAGTCTGGCTTTCCTGCCGTGGGCCCAGAAGCAGATGCTGCTTGCTCTTCTGTAATAGATTTTTACCAAATTCCTTTCAAGAGTAGAATAAAATGTGTAGGAATTTTAAATATCATTTAGTCATCCGTGTAAATGGTATCCTTTGTCCACAGTCCCTAATTAGCAACTGAAATGACTCTTACCTAAATTATCCTCTCCTGGGTTACACATCGTAGGTTAGAACCTCTTTGTGTTTTTAAGGTGCCTCTCATCAGCCTCTCATCTCTTAATATTAGTTATTAATGTCACATGTGGTAACTGAAGTTCACAGATTAAGCAGCTGAAGAAAACTGGGAAATAATGAACATAAATATTCATTCTACATGTCCTAATTTACTCTGCCACTGTTAAAAAAAAAAAGTCTCAGGAAGCAAGAAAGCCAGTTCAGATAGATTTCATTGTTAGAATATATCCCTCCATATTCGGTAATGAGATTACCATGAGTCACATTAAAAACATTTGTTTGAGCCAGCCATATAGGAGCAACACTTTGCACATTTGGTATCAGTGTTTAAAATTTCCACATAACAGAAACGTCTGCCTAAAATTATTGTAATTGGCGTTGATGTCATTTCTGATGTCCATTACTGGTTTGTATGTTTCAGGGTGGTGGTGGTTTTGAGTCATTTTCAGTTGTGTCTGACTCTTCATGACCCCATCTAGGGTTTTCTTGGCAAAGATACTGGACTGATTTGCCATTTCCTTCTCCAGCTCATTTGACAGATGAGGAAACTGAGGCAGAGTCAAGTGACTTGCCCAGGGTCACACAGCTTACACCATTTCAATTGCATGGTTATTTGGGTTTCTTGTTATTCTTCTTCCTCGTTGCTTTTTACTCTTTCTGGTCTTTGCCCGGATTCATTGGTGGTCTGGCTGTACATAGAGAGCAGATTCAGAGATTGCTCTCATACTGTTTTCATTTCGGTAAATGTATAATGTTTCACTTTTTGGGGTGTTGTTTGGTGTGTACCCTGTGTGGTACCCCGTCCCCCATTCCATTTTTCAAGAAAGTGCTCATGGCCTAAAGGCACGAGACTTCTGTGTAGTCTCTAAGTCTTTTTTCTCCTTCCTTTCCCCTGATCCCTGCTTTCCCATCTGTCTCTCCGTATCCTCGCCTTTGCGTCAAAGTCACCGAGTACCAGAGCGTGTGTTGTTTTCATTTGTTGGCCTTTCTCGAGTTCTACCTAGAATTTCTCCTGTACTTCATCCCAAGCAACCAACGTCAGTGCCTAAGTGGCGATTGTTTTCACAGTGGTCTTTTTGCAGATACTTGTCCTTGGTACTGTAGGAGGAGGTGACCAGATATCCTGTGAAATAATGGTTCTTGTTTCCATTACATGTTTCACAAAACCATCTCTGCCAAGTCTTTTCTCTCCAAGGAATATCTTTGAGCCATCCTTTCATCTTATGGCAGCCTACCCCCTTCTTCTGCAGAATTAGGCTAGGAAATGTTGTTTTCAGCCCATCTCTAAGCTTTAATCTTGGGAGGGGGAGGGAAGGAGAGAAAAAGGAGAGAGGAAGGAGAGAGGGAGAGGAAGAAGGGAGAGAGTGGGAGAAGGAAGAAGAAGAAGGGAGAGAGGAAGAAAAGGAGAGGGGGAAGGAGGGGGAGAGAGCAGGAGAAGGAGGGAGGGAGAAAGGAGAGGGAATAGAGAAAGAGAAGGAAGGAGGGAGAGGGAGGGAAAGAAGGAGAGAGAGGAAGCAGGATAGGGAGACAGAGAGAGGGAGGGAGAAGAAAGGAGAGGGAGGGAGAAGAAAGGAGAGGGAGGGAGAAATGAGAAAAAGAGAGGGGAGAGAGAGGGAGGGAAAGAGAGAGAGAAGAGAGCAGGATAGGGAGGCAGAGAGAGGGAAGGAGAAGGAAAGGAGAGGGAAAGAGGGAGGAGAGAGTGAGAGAACAAGGGAGAGAGAAGGGGGAAAGAGAGAGGGAGGGAAAGGGGGAGAGAGAGAGAGAGAGAGTGAGGGAGGGAAAGGGGGGAGAGAGAGAGAGAGAAAGAGAGAGAGGGGTGCATCTATTACGTGCTTATGATGTGCCAGGCACTGATTATACAGACGGAAGTAAGCCAGACAGCTCTTGCCTTCAAGAACCTTGCATTCTAGCGGGAGAAGGCAGCCTATGAAGGGAGCTGGAAGGTGGGGAAGGGTAATTCTAAATGTGAGATCCTTGTCCGTGACAAACGAGGAGACCTGCTGCTGGAGACCTGCGCTGTATCATATCAATCTTGACGTTCCTTCTTCTTTTTTTTGTTTTTTTAAATTGCACTCTTAAAAAAAAAAACCTCAAAGGAAAGAGCTCCAAAACCTTTCACAATTATGTGGGATGAGGAGGGATTTCTTAAACCAATGATAAAGGAGATGATAAAAGACATTTTTAAGGACAAAAAATTGAAAGGCTTTTTCATAAATAAAATCATGACAGAATTACAAGAGAAACATTAGAATGGGGCGGGGGGAGGCGGAATTGCATCAGATATCTCCAGTGAAAGACAGATGGACAAGATGTACAGGGAAATTGACACATTTGTACTACCATGAGCCATTTCCTGGTACATAATTAGTCAAAGGATATGAACAAACAGTTTTCTTTAATGGTGCGCAAACTGACCACATGAAAGCACTCCAAATAATGGAAATTAAAACAACCCTGAGGTTTCACGTCACCCCACACAAATTGGCTCCTCGCCCCGAAAAAAGAAAAGAAAAAAGAAGATGAAAACATTTGTCTGTGTCGGAGGCTGGGGGAAGCCGGGCACTCTGAGTCCCATGTTGGAGCTGGGGAGTAATCCAGCTATTCTGGATTTTGGTTTGGAAGGAAAATGGCTCCACTTTCCAGCGGCCTAATTAGTGGATGTGCACCCCCAAGGAAGTAAAAGAAAACAGACGGTGGTCAAGTGTGGACCAAAGTGTTGATTGTAGCACTCTGGGTACAGAGAGCTGGAAGGGGGGGCCCTCACTGGGGAAAGGCATAAGGAATCGTGCCTTAAGAAATGATGCCTCGAAGGAAGTCAGAGAAGCATGGAAAGATTTGTATAAACTGATGCCGAGCGAAAGAAACAGAATCAGTATAAAAATGATGAGGATGAGCGTTTATATAGCGCTTACTATGTGCCAGGCACTGGGCTATGTGCTTTACAATTCATACCTCATTTGATCCTCACGGTGACCCTGGGAGGTGGGGGCTGTTGTCAATCCCCATTTTACAGGTGAGGAAACTGAGACAAAGAGAGGTGAAGTGACTTGCCCAGGGTCACACAACTAGAGTGTCTGAGGCCAGATTGGAACTTGGGTCTTACTGACTGCAGGCACCGAGCTTTCTACCCACTGCCTCATCTACCAGCGTACACAGTCAGTGTCTTCTACGGCAATGGAAATGAAAAGCCCAACGGAGACCACTATTTGGGGAACTGCCGAATTGCTTTTCCTAAAACAAGATCTAACTGTGTCATTCCAATCTTCAAAAATCTTCAGGGCAATAAAATACAAATAAAATAAAATACAAAGACCTCAGCTTGGCATTGAAGGCATCTCCACAGTCTGGTTCCCACTCGTCTCTCTTGTCCCTTTCAATGTGACCGCTTTCACAATCTCGCCACTCCGTTCAGACTGGCCGGCTGGGCCCTGATATTGCTAAAGTGCCAGGTATTCCACAAGGCATTTCCCAGCCCATCCAGCTATCAATGCCTGCTTGACATTACTTTGTGAGTAATTTGTCTTCATCTGTTTGCATAATCTGCCCTCCACTCCCTAACACCCACTCCTGATAGATTATAAGCTCCTTGAGTGAAGGGACTGCCCTGTTTTTGTCTCTGCTTCTTAGCACCTTGTTCAGTGCCTGGCATATAGTAAGTGCTTCATAAAGGCTTGTTAAATTTGCTGGGTGGTACACAATGGATAAAGTGCCAGGCTTGGAGTCAGGAAAACTCATCTTTCTGAGTTCAAATCTGGCCTCAGATACTTGCTAGTTGTGTGACCCTGGGAAAATCACTTTACCCTGTTTGCCTCAGTTTCCTCATTTGTCAAATGATCTGGAGAAGGAAATGGCAAACCACTCTAGTGTCTTTGCCAAGAAAACCCTAAATGGGGAAGAGTCAGACGGGACTTAACAACGGAACAATAAAAATTTGCTTTTGAGAAGCAGTGTTGTCTGTTGGGAAGACCACTGCCGTTGGAGGCAGAAGACCTCAGTTAGATTCATGGCTCTGTCACTTTCTGTGGTTTTGGTCAAGTTCCCAGACCTCAAAGAGCCACAGTTCCTCCATGTGTAAAGTGGCACTCGTAATCCTTCAGCTGCCTTCCTCAGGATAATAATAATAGCTAGCATTTACATAGCACTTTCAAGCCTTCAGGGTACTCCTATGTGAACACAAGTATTAGCCCATTTGATTCTTACACAGGCCTAGGAGATGGGTGTTTTTATTATCCCTCATTTTACAAATGGAGAAACTGAGGCACAAGAGAAGTGACTTGTACAGGGTCACTCAGGTATCCAGTGTGGATAGGAGTGGTACTCAAACTCAGGTCTTTCCATCTTTGAGTCCACCACTCTATCCCCTGCGCCACCTTTAGGAGGAACGCAAGAAGGCGGCCAAGGTCTTGCCTAGGATCATCCAAGGAGCAAATGCCAGGTTCCCTGACTGGGACTCCAGTGTCCTTTCTGTTATACCCACTTGCCTCCAGGATTCCTTCCCAATACATCGGTCACTTGTCTGCATGGCACTGGTCATTTTCAGGAAAGGAAAAATAAGTGTGTCAAGTCGTTGAAATTCTGTGGATGGATGGAAGTATCCCTGAGGAGGTCGGTCCTTCAGTCCAGAGTTCTTAACATTTTTTATGTTGTGGTCCCCTTTGGCAGTCTAGTGAGCCCTATGGACGCCTTTGCAGAATAATGCTTTTCAATGCATAAAATAGAATATATAGATTTACAAAGGGATTTAATTCTATTGCAATACAGTTATCAAAATATTTAAAAAACAAAACACTGGCCTCAAGTTAAGAGGCCTTAGTGAAAAATGGGGAGGTGTTGGGAGTGGGGGAAACCCCTAAGTGATGATGCATGGCACACCTGGGGTCCACCTGTGGGTCTTGGCCATGGGGTGCACCCTCCTGGACCTTCCTCCCAGGGCCTCCTTTCCTAAGTGCTAACCCATTCCCAGGTAGGGGCTGTTTTCAGTATGTCAGCCATAGCCTTTTGGAGAGCGGTCCGTGGCTCTTCAGTGTTTCTACCTCCCCCTTCCTTTGCCCCTGTGGAGTGAATACAGGCAATCATCCCGATTTCCAAATTCCTCCCCACGCTAGAGCTCGGTAACTATTAGCAGCTGTGTCCCCAGGGCCCCCCCCCCCCCCGCTTCCTGTGGCCTTGGGATCCACTCAGAATTGATAGCATCAGACTTCCGGCCGTGATGTAAAATATGAACTCTGATGTGGCAGGAGGTCTGCAGCGTACGCGTCCTCAGGGGAGCTGGTGAAACGTGACTTTTTCCAGAGAAAGAAATGAGAGAGGCAGCAGGGGAAGAGGTTTCCCGTTTTAACTCCTTTTCTTTCTTTCTTTTTTTAAAATAGAATGGTTTTAAGATAATTTTTTTCACATCTTTCACTTTTTATATCACCCTCACTTCTAGATTATATTCATCCCTCCCCCAAATTCCTCATGCACCACTTCTTATAAACTGAATATTTTCTTAAAAACATGACTTTGAAAAATTGTGTTTTTCCCCCTAAAATCTGTGATTTCATCATAAAGAGCTCGCCTGGTGAGGAAATCCCTCTTCCACTGTAGATGGGCACCTGCTTTTCAGCTGGGAGTCTGAGCAGCTGTCTGGGGACACAGAAAGGAGAAGAATATGGTGGGACGTGAGCCTGCCTGGGCTTTCTGAATGCAAAGGCTGGCTCTCCAGCCATTACGGCCAGCTGCCTTTCCGTATTGAACAGTAGTGGGAGGAAGGAAGAAAAGAAGGCAAGGGGCTATGGTTGATGATGACACCAGCAAAAAACCACGAGCTTACTCTGTGCCAGGTTCTGTGCTGAGAGCTTTACAATCATCATTTCATTTGGTCCTCATGACACCCTGTGGGGTAATGGTGCCAACACCACCACCAATAATAATAATAATCATAGTTAGCATTTATATAGCACTTAATGTGTGCCAGGCGCTGGCAAAGTGTTTTCCAATTAATATCTCATTTGATCATCACAACAGCCCTGATAGTTGCTATTATTGTCCCCGTTTACAAATGAGGAAACTGAGGCACACAGGGTTCAGTGACTTGCCCAAGTAGTCAATGTCTGAGGCTAGGTTTGAATTCAAGTCTTTCTGACTCCTGTCTAGCACAGTGTGCCCACTTTGCAGGGCAAGGCAGAGGAAGGAAGGAAGGAAGGAAGGAAGAAAGGAAGGAAGGGGTGGTTGATATATACCAGGCAATATGTTAATACAATCAAATAAACTTACTTAGTAACTACTTACATTTAAATTAATTAGTCTGTATGAGACAACTAGTTCAGAGAATAGAACGGTGGACTTAGAGTCAGGAAGACCTGAGTTCAAAACTGACCTCAGACGCTTACTATCTGTGTGACCCTGGGCAAGTTACTTAACCTCTGCTTCAGTTTTTTCCTCTGTAAAATGGGGATAATAATATTGCCAGGGTTGTTGTGAGGATCAAATGAGATACTATTTGTACAGAACTCATTAATGTTTCCCATTATTATCTGTTGTTAATTAAAAGATGTTATGAAGGAAATATGTGGGGGGAAAGGTTCCTGATCACGTAGGAAGAACAAGAGATGCTCGGCTGGGCAGTCCCCATGCAGCACTCTGGCTACGTCTGTTGGAATTTCCACAATGCCACAATAATCTGTAATGGGCCAATCCCCCCAGACCTGAGCTCTCACTTTTATGGGGGAAGTAACTTTGGATCAGAGAGGACCAGTCATAATATTCTTTCTCTTAACCTCCCATCTTCCCCAGTTCCTTCTGGGAAACACGTTTGTCTTGGCATGGGAAGATGGCGGTTGTGCTCATGGATGTCTTTGATCCCTCCTGGAGTCCCCCAGAATTGACGTGTAGCCTTTCCATCGGGCTGTTTTAATAACCCCTTTGGGGGAGGGGCCCCAGTACTTAGGGGTGTGTCTGCCTTTGGTTTTCCCAAATTCTTCCAACGTCCTGATCTCAGTTTGTGAGTGGCTGGGCCCCATGGCATTTTCACATCGCTGGTTCCCATCGGTCCGGCTGTGGAGACCTGCAGCCTCCGGGGATTCCACTGTAAAGTTTGCTGTCATTCTCCATGCGCTCCCCACACGTGGCTTCAATCTTTGGTGCTGTGGCCTTTTCACTCCGTCAGGGGACTTCCTCCGGGACCCCAGCTGGCTGTTTCTGAATGTACAAAGTCACTCTCCCCTCGCCCCCCATCCCACCCACCCCCCTGCTCCTTCATTCCTTGCAGGCTTAACAGTCCCAGAGAGCTAACTGACCTCCAGCGGGCTGGCTCTGGCAGGCTGGGTGGGACCAGAACATTCACCTGTGGCTTCCTGCAGGGTATTAGATGCAGGCATTCACTTCCCCTCATGCTGGGCCTCCGTTTTCTCATCTGTGAAATGAGAGATTTGGACTTGATGGCCTGGACTCACCTGAATTTACCAGACGTTTATGAAGCACTTAGTACGTGCAAGGGATTCTGCCTGGTTCTGTGATGGCCTCGCCCTGTGTCCTCTGGGTTTTACGTGTGTCTGTGACGAGGTTCTCGGTCTTGAGGGGCCCTCAGACGCCACGTGGTTCTCCGCTCTCCTCTTGGTCCAGATAGTGAAAAAGTCTGGGTTTATTAGAGAACAAGGGGCTTTGGGCCAAAGAGGGCCCAGCCAGTCCTGGGTTCCTTAACAATTCTTTTCTTTCCCCAGTTTTCTCTTTATATGTATTTGAAACCCCAGTCCAAGCGGAGGAGGTTGAATTAAAAAGCAATGAGATGTCTTCGATTGACGGTACTTGAGGATTGTTGTATTCAGCCTCCAATTTATTTTAATCTTTTCCTCAACTACCCTTTGTTGGCTGTAATTTTATTGCATTGGGTTAGGTGGTCAAGTAACATCCCCCTTCCTCTTCTCTCCTTCCTTGTTAGGTTTTTTTTTTATTTCGCTTTCTGCACCCTTTTCTAAAAAGGATTCCTTTCCTTCATTCTCTTCATTACTTATCTTCCTTTTCAGTCTGTTCTAGATTTCTGTCTTTGCCTCATGGCCCTTATTCTTGCTTAGTCCTTCTTTAGCCTCTGCGTTCTTCATGGAATTAAAGTTTCTAAGGTGCCAATTTTGGGTTCCTTCTAAGCAGTTTGTCTTTGTAGATCTTGCCCTGGGCCCGTGTCTGCATATGACGGAGAGGCTTTTGACCCATGGTTGGAATTTCTGATGTCCCAGGTTGCTCTGTTCATCCAGGGATAGTCTTTTTTGTTTTTTCCATTCGCCTTGAAATCTTCCCCCTGGATCTGTGTCCTCCCATTCTTCTTGGCAGCAATTCCTTCTGGTATCTCCTGAGGCAGGATGGATGGTCTCTCTAAGCACCGAACCCCTACAAGTCATACCCATGGTGAGGCCCCATCTCCCTCTTCTCCCATAGGAGCATTCTTCGGTGGTGGCACACTCTCCCACTAATGAAATAAGATTTCCCCATTTCTTTCCTCTTTCTTCAGTCCCTCCCTTTGCCTCCCGGACCATTCTGCTGTAGGCTTTCTTCTTCTTGAAAGACCTTAGGAATTGTTTTCCCTTTGTTGTTAGCCTTTGACTTGATTGGACTACATCACATTCTCCTTTATTTTTCCCCTATTTTCTCCTCTTGCTGATTTTCTAATTCCTTCCTTCTGGTGGTGGTTTCTCTGAGGGTTAAATCCCAAAGCCATTTCTATCTCCTACCACACTGACCAGTTCATGATTCATCAGTCTCTGTCCCAGATGACTTTTGGGGAAAGACCAAGGACGGGTCCATATGGATTCTGGATACTGGGTCTTAGTGGACTGCCACCAAGCGACACACAGATGTCCTTCCCCAGGTCCCTCTTTTCCTCAGTTCTCTGACTAATCTCGGAGCACTGCCACTCAAAACCAAGCAAGTTTCTGCTATTTGGATTTGCTGTTTGAACATTGGAGGAGTTGCGGGGAGGTGTGGAGTTGAGTTTGGTTGGAAGCCTAGGGATCGACTTGTGCAGGCCTGCTGCCTGAATGTGGTGGTCAATGGGAGTGTTGAGTGAGTGCATTAGAGGTTAGAAATTATTAACTTTCCCTGTTGTTAGATCATTGGGTTTTTACCTTGTTGTGTTCTTGATGTCCTAGACCATGAAGACAGCTGAAATTGCTCCACCTCCTGTACAAAATTCGAGTTTGAGAGGTCATGAGGATCTGAGTAAATGTCTAGTCCTCCATCTTCTTGGTCACATAACCCAGAAGTCTTTGTATTACATCATGGTCAAAAATGGATGCATTGCCTGTTTCTTCCCACACTCACACCTTGAGTAGAATGGGTACTTGTCAGAGACAGTTGTCTTTTAGAGGAATCATTAACATACTGGAGAAGGTGAAAGATACAGTGTTAGTCCTCTCAGAAGAAAGGAGCCCTAGTGTTGAGTGTCTGGAATAAATTTGTTTCCGTAAATCAGAATCTAATTGCAATGAAGAGAGATTTTACTGTGCAGAAAAATCTGTCTGCCCATCAGGACTTCACTCCCATCTTCAGATGATTCTCTGACACCTGGATGGCAAATATCGATATCTATATCTGTGTCTACATTCATATCTGTATCAATGCCTATGTCTGTGTCTATATCTATATCTATGTCTGTGTCTATATCTATATCTATGCCTATGTCTACACTCATATCTATATCTGTCTATGACTATATCTGTATCTACATCTACATTCATGTATATATCTATGTCTACATCTACATCTACATTCATATCTATATCTACATATATGTATATAGGTATATGTATTATATATACATCTCTTGTTACAAAATCCAGAAGAGAAAAGAAAATCAATTCATGAAAACTAACCAACAAATTGATCCAATCTGACATTACCTAGAGCCCCTCACCTCTCTCTATATGTGTGTGTATATATGTATACATAGTACACAAACACAGACACACACACACACACATATAAAATAAGTTTTGAAGGAAATAAGACCCCTCCCTGTTAGTTTTAGTCAGTGAATTAACTGTATTTTAAAATTCCTTACTAGCTGTGTGACCTTGGGCAAGTCACTTAACTCTATTTGTCTCAGTTTCCTTATCTGGAAAATGAGCTGGAGAAGGAAATGGCAAATCACTCCAGTATCTTTGCCAAGAAAACTCCCAAATGGGGTCATGAAGAGTCGGACACGACTGAAAAATGACTGAACAACAATATATAGCCTTGAAAGATTTAAAAGCTCTTTATATACATTACTTGAATTGTTCCTTATAACAAAGCTATGAGGTACATAATAAAAGTATTATTTTCTAAGCCATGTCAAATCATGAAGTGTCAATTAAGCACCCACAGTGTTCTGGGCACTGTATTAAGCTTGGCGGGATGAAGAAAGGCAAAGAAAAGTTCCTGCCTTCAAGGAGCTCACATTGTAATGAGGGGGGACCACATGTAAGTAATTACATATACAAACAAAATATGTTCAGAATAAATGGGAGATAATCTTGGAGGAAGGACCTAGCACTGAGGAGGATTCTTTGAAGAAGGGGCAGTTTTATCTGGGTCTTGAAGGAAGCCTATGTCATCATCATCATCATCATCATCATCATCATCATACATAGAGCCCCGTAAGGGTGATGGTGCGTCTTACATATTTTATATCATCGGATCCTCACAACAACTACTTTGATTATCTATTTTATAGGTGAGGAAAGTGAGGCTCCAAGTGGTTGTGAAGTCACACTCCTGGTTGCCTAACATTTCTACATTGCTGTGATTTTATATCACTTTTGTTTCTAGTAGCATCCTTTGTTACAAAATCCAGAAGGGAAAAAAAATCCATTTGTGAACACTAACCAAGTTGACCCAGCCCAGAGCCCCACTTCTGTAAAGAAGGAAGGGAGGAGCACTCTCATATCTTGTAGTCATGGCCCACATTGTTCTCTTGGTTCTGCTCTCCTCACTTTGCATCAGTTCATGTAAATCTTCCCGTTCACCGTCACGTAGTTATTTATTTATCGCATTCATGGGTCACAACTTGTTGAGCCATCAATGGGCATTGGCTTTTCTTTTTTTTTTTCCCCTAGTTCTTTCCCACTACAAAAAGCTATGCTGTGTTTTCACCCCAGTTTTTGGCCTTTTTTGTATCTTTGGTGCTTAGCATAGTGACGTGGCCGCTGCAGTGGTGAGCAAGAGACCAGCTCAATACTCTTAACCCGGAGGCGCATCGAGGAGGCGGGAGACAGCAAGCAGGCAGAAGCTCCGTTTATTAAGTGCTAGTAGCTTTCTTTTATATCCCTAGAAACACCTGATCAAAGCGTGATCTCCACGTGATAGCCAATCACCAAGTCTGCTGGACACCTGCAGCCTCGTGTCAGGGGTATGAGTAGGATTTTTCTCCCAGTGAGAGGAGAGCCGAGCCAACCGTGGGAGCTGCGTGTCAGCAAAGGAGAGGTCTTGTGAGACTTCTTGTTTTTGCCACGCAACAGGTTGTGACCCTCAGCTTCTGCTGAGAGAAGCTAGAACTCCCACGAGAAAATTACCCTAACAGCGTAGTGCCTGGCATATAATAAGTACTTGACTGAGAGGTGAGTCTCCAACCCTGGTCATACCCTGACTTTAATTCTGGAGCTTTTTCCATAATATTCAAAATTTTATACTTTACTGATTCTGTGAACTGTTAGGCATCAGTTGCCATGCATAAAAATCAATTACCTACTCTGTCTTATGCTGAAAATCTTGATAACCCAGAAAGGTCCTTGTCATCCCATTTACCAAACACAACTGTCCTAAATCAAAAGAACATGCAAAAAAAAAAAAAAAAGGATATGGTGACCTGTAGCCAGAGTGTAACACTGAGTGAGCTGAAGTCAAGTCCGTTGTTTTAAGTCATTGAAAATGAGTTGACCATTTTGTAGATCACTTGGGTCCACCCTGCTTAATTAAGTTAAATAATTAACCTAATTATTAATAGGGTTCTGTTTTTCTAACCTTTCTCTTTAAGGTTCACAAAACCTTAAAAGGTTACAAATGGAATTTGCAATACACTTTCTTCACAGTAACCCTGTGGGGCAGATGATGTCATCATGATTTGCAGATGAGGAAACTGAGGCACAGGGCAAGGAAGTGACTTACCTAGAACTATGCAGCTATTGTGTGTCTTTAGATGCTAAGACCAGAGTTTATTCCCCTCCCCCTTGCTGCCTAGCTAATGGCCAGTGACCCAAATTAGTTACAAAAAGGGCTGGGTTACCTATTGTGGCTGACTTTTTGCTACAGCCTTCTATATTTTTGGTAAAGACGCATAATGTTTGGGTGGAGTTCAGTTTTTGTTTTCACATGGGGCCCTTTTCTCCCCCTTACTCCTGTCATTCTGGGGTTATTCAGCAACGTCTGTCAGAGCTGCAGTAACCTTTGTCATCTAGCTGTTGTGGTCGTGGTATTTCGCTCCCTTGATGGAGATGAAGGTGGGAGGGTTGGGGACCAACCCCCTCTCCTTTTACATTGAGCCTTCAGGGGGGACGGGAGCATGGTTCTAAAGGCATCTCTCAGCACAGTGGTCTCTTGCCAAGCTCAGTATTTGAGTTGGATGTCAGGCCTCCTCGGCTGCTTGAAAACAGGAAGTTTCCCTGTTACTTGATGGATAACCCTGTTTAGCTGGAAAGAAAGAAAGAAAAAAAAAATGACCTCCATCTCGAGGGCAGCCAATGAATTCTGCAGTGGTTTAAGACATGTGGAAGACGTCTCTTCCACAGACTAGTCTGTGTTCAAGCATATGCCTGTCCTGAGTATGTGGAACTCTACCCCGCCTCCTGCCCCCATTCTGGAGACTTCAATACATGTTCCATCAGATACTCTAACTTCCCAGTGCCTCAGTTTCTTCCGCTCCTATGATAGTCTCTTCTAGTCCACATCAGCTGCTCGTAGGGTTGCTCCTACCCTCGGTCTCTCCTTTGCACATGATCCCTGTGCTTGGATATTCATGAGCTCCAGAATCCCTTATCTGAGCATAATCTTTATCTTTCCATCTCTCTGGGCCTTGTTCAACCTGAGAATCAGGGCCAGAAAAGACTTCTCCTTCTTGGCGCCTCTCCCTTTGGAGGGAGGACGTTGTGATGAAGGCAAGTCAAGAACCCATTAGCTGCTCTGCTTTGGCAGATGCCCTGATAACTGAAGTACCCCGTCACTTCTGCATCATAGTCCTGGACCAGCCTTGAGATCCGTTTCTCAGCCTCCTTATCTTGTGCTTCTCTCTGTCCGGATAATGTGTAGTATGGTCTGATGACAATATCACTTCTCTTTCAGCCGCCGTTGGCCTTCGTCTGCCATATTTACCCCTTCTGAGCCTTGGATTTCCTCATAAACATCTGTCTTCTTTGTGTGCCGTGCTACTCCCCCTTCCCAGTTTTTACCTATGATCTTTCTCTTCAGGGTGCTGCATACCTCCTAAGCTACCCTGAAGACAGTTTCCATTGCACCCGGTCCCCATGATCCCTAGGAGGTCATATTTATTGCCTTGATTTATTGTGTCTTGTTCATCTTAGTTCTTACTCATACTTTGTGCTAGCAGCAGCAGTAATAGTAGTAATAGTGGTAGTGGTGGTGGTGGTGGTGGTAGTAGTAATAGTAGCAGTATAGTGAAAGGCCACACTATTTATTTAATTAATGTAGTGCTTTAAGGCTTACAAAATGCTTTACAAATTTTATCCTTGCACAAACCTGGGAGGTCGGTGCTATATTATATGCCCTATTTTATAGTCGAGGAAACTGAGGCAGACAGAGGTTAAGCATCTTGCCCATAGTCACTCAGCTAGTAAGTGTCTGATGCTGGATTTGAATTCAGTTTTTCCTTACTGCAGGCCCAGTGAGTGTTCTGTCCACCGTATGACCTGGCTGCTTATGTGTCTATACGTTTATATAGAGACATCTGAGGGCACGCGTGTTTTGACTGGCAGGCACCATTCTTGGTTCTCATCTCCTAACTTTTTCCCCTACATGCTGTCATACCTTTACCATGGTATACTTCAAGACTTCAGAAATAAGTGATTGCATCTGTAAGGATACTCCCTTCATCAAAACAGATCCTAAATTCCATATCCATCAGTTTACAATCTTTGGGAATTGTGTAACACCACCTCGCCAAATTCATTGACCTTCTGGCAATGAGCCTTTCCAAACTTAGAAACTAACTGGCCCTCAGGTGACAGAAATAGCCCCTCAGTGGACACTCAAGGTCTTCCCAGTTAGGTCAGACCCTTTAGAACTTATACTCCACAGGCATGGCCTTCAAGATCACAACTTCATACCATAAAGAAGCATCTGGTGGAGATACTCTGGCATATGAGCATTATAATTAACAACATTGTTGTTAGCTTGGATACTTGTGAAATCTGATATCACGAAGACAGAGTTGCCCATTGCCAGCCATTGGCCATGTTCCATATTCTCTGCAATACCGTGTCTTCCGTGAAAGCTTACTCTGTTGGTCATGCCCTGTCAACAATGATCATCTGTGGATGAGCAGTGGGTCCCTCCAAAGCCCTCCCCACCACCGCTTTCTCCCATCCCAGACTGATAGGAGCTATTGGAAAGGAGATGACTCCATTGCTGAAGAAGGAAGTCATCCAGGCTTCCTCGATGGCAAAAGCCCCAGAAGTCATCCATCTCCCCTGCCATGGATCTGGCAAACATCCTATGGAGTCCGGGCCATTCGGGGTGTGTTGGCTATTTGATGTGGTTGAATAATAAGCTGTGAGGAAGAGGTCAGTCATGTAGTTGTTTCAAATGGTGGTATTTGAACTTCACCACCACAGGAAATGCTGCTGTGCCCAGTGCCCTGGAATCCCATAAACCTACTCACGTGGGAACCCCCAGTTCCCTCCTTCTGTCTCATGGCTGTGAGTTACAGGCTCTTGTGACAGATTTCAGTTTTGGTTATAAATACTATTGGCTCCATTAAGGGGAGGAGATTGCTTGACTGGCCGGATTTGTGGCCTGCTCCGCTTTGATAACTTGGACCATAAAGTGAAGCAGACGGCTTTTGCTGCTGAGCCACCTCACCTGAAGTCATTCCCTGTCTGTACCATGTTTTCAAAGAAGACATTCTCTTGTCTCTGGAGTCATCGCTCATTTCCTGGAATGGAAGCCCCTTAGAGACCGCTCAGTGAAAAGCCTGTCGGTGAAACCAAGGCAGATGGTCTCCCTAAGTATCTCAACAGTACCTAAATACGAGTTGTGTCACAGATGAGAAAACTGAGGCACTGAGGCCCTGATCCAGTAGTGCAACTGCTGTGCCATGCACAGTCCGTTCCGTGGGATGGGGATGGGGATGGGGATACGGGGTGGATCTCTGGGATTCCATTGTCAATGCAAGTGGGCACCTTCTCCACAATTTCTGGTTTGAGAAAGTAAATAGAGCCTTGAGAGGTTAAGGGCCTTGAACCCAGGTTTCACTGGTAGTGAGGCCAGCTTTCCATCTGCCATGCTACCCTGCCTTTATGAGTAGAGAGGATTTGCTAAATAAGGTGAGACTCTGATCCTTGAACCTCCATTAGTGTAGGGCTGTAGGTAGGCGACATTACCAAAGTCACTGAGCAGTTGACACTGCCATCGGAGGGTGGTGTGTCCATATCTTATCGCCTCAAGAGAATCTATTTACCCTTCTCTCTAACATGTGCAGGGGGGTAATCTATAACCTCCTTGTCCCATTGCCTCTTCAAGTTGTCTCTGTTTAACAATTCGAGATGGCAGATGTTTACAAAGAGCTCGGCTCAGCTGAACTGAGGTGAATCCTCCACTGAATTCAGACTGTAGCCCCTCATGACTTCTCTGTAGGTCTCATCCAAATCTTTCTTTAAGTCCCCTGGAGAGCGTTGGCTTACCATGTTGAGTGGAGGTCTTCCTCTCCTTCTTTCCCCATTTCTTGGCTTAGCACCTCATACGCTGCATGGCCCATAATGGGTGCCTTATGAGAGTTTGTAGGAGGTGCTGGGATTTCCTGGAGGACCATGGTGAGGATTTGCTTGGGCCTGGGTGGGATGCGCCGCCCGGATGATATTTCTCCCGCTTGGGATGGCCAAGGTTCCCTGGGCCTGGAGGAGGATTCCAGAAAAGGCTCGCTCTTTCCACTGGAGTTGGGAGCTCTGAAGCCACCATACCTGATTCCTTCCAGCCAGCGTACAGAAGAGCTTGAGAAGGCTGGGGTGTATCTCCCCTGGGAATTTGCATGTGGTGACTCCTTCACAGTGGGGGATGTCTCCTCACTCAGGCTGCTCTTCTCTGCTTAGATAGACCAGAACAGTCTTTTTAAAGAACCTTTAGGAAGGGTGTTAGCACCATTGGGGTTTCTCAGGAAGGAAGCTGCTTTTCCGACTATTTTTTCAGTCGAACTTTCACTGACAAGATCAGGCAGGAAAAAGCCCCGTTGGCCATCAGCCCAGCACACCAGGCAGTATTTGTAGCAGACTGCATTGCCCGTGGGCAGCTGTGACTTTAAAAACAAGCTGGACGTCATGCTGAGCAGTATTCCCTGAAGCAAACAATGGAGGTGGTGTCCGCGTTCCACCCTCCTAGACAGTCATACTACCGGCAAAGGATGCTTAAAAATACCCTAGAATTTCTGGACTTTTCCAGATGTGTTCAAAGGGGCTAAGAATAGAGGCTGGACCTGGGGTTGTTTTTTTCTTGGTTTGGAGAACTCCTGGGTAAGGAAGCAGGTGGCACTTTATAGTATGAGGGAATTGCCTGGGGGCAGTGACTTGTGCAGAGTCACTCCAAAACCAACTCTGTTGATGACAACCGTGCTGCCTTTCGCTGTTCTTTTTGGTATGTTTTTTTTTTTTCATTTGGTTTTCCTGAACAGCCTGAAATAAGTACGGCGTGTGTTATCATGAGATCTTTGATCCTATGTGACATGTCCAAGGTCACACAGTTGGTGTCAGACCCAGTTCTTTTTATTCTAAGTTGTTGATCCTCTACAGTTATAGACCTCCTTTTAGTCAATCAATAAGCATTTGTTAAGTACCTACTATGTGCCAGGTGCCTTGCTAAGCGCTGAGGGTACAAAGAAAGACAAAAGCTAGCTCTGGCTCTCACAGACCTCACAGTCTACTCTGAGCTTCCAAGAGTCTAACTCCTTTCCCTTCCCTTCCCTCCTTAGCCTTCCCCTTCCCCTCCATCTTTCCTCTTCTTCTCCCTTCCTGTGCCCTCTTTAAATACTTAAAATTTCAACTAATCAGTCAGTCAGCAAAAGTTCCTACTACATGTCATGCACTGTGCTGGGAGATGAGGATGCAGATGTAAAAATGACATGGTCCTTGCCCTTGAGAATCCTGTATTCCAAAAGGGGGATACAATAGGAGGAGGGCTCCAGTGGCCAAGGAAGGGAGTTGTAGTCTAGGCCATGAATTCTTAAGCTGTTTTGTGTCATAGACCCCTTTGGTTTTCTGGCAAAGCCTATGGATCCTTCCTTAGAGTAATGTTTGTAAATGCATAAAGTGAAATTCGTAGGATTACATGAGAAACCAATGATATCAGAATACAGTCATTAAAATATTTTTAAAAATGAATTCACAGACCCCAGGTTAAAAACCTCTGATCTAGACAGTTATACAGATTGTGGAAAAAGGCAGTAGATTATGATGCCCTATCACGTAGCAGTAAACAGCCTATTTACAGGTACAGAGACAGGTTAGGGCCAAATTGTCAAGTGCTCTAAAAGTTAAGCAGAGAAGCCTGGATTTGATTCTAAATGAAATAGGGGTAACAATACTATTACTCCTCTTCCTCCTCCTCCTCCTCCTCCTCCTCCTCCTCCTCCTCCTCCTCCTACTACTACTACTAATAATAATAACATTTATATAATGCTTTAAGGTTTTATAAAGCACTTGAAAACTCACAGTGCAGCAAATAGCACCTCGGAGGTAGGTACTATTATTATTCCCATTTTACGGATGAGGAAACTGAGGCAAGCAGAGGTTAAATAACTTGCCCAGGGTCACACAGCTAGTAGGTGTCTGAGATAAGATTTGAACATGGGTCTTTCTGACTCCAGGGCCAGTGCCACCTAGCTCCCACTATAAATTGCAGAGAAAGTGCTGACCTATGTTGGTAGTGGAAATTTCCCTATCCCTTATCCCTAGTAGGTAACTGGGTTTGTTTGTTGGTTTTTTTTTTTTTAAAGTGTTGACTATTATATTAATTTTATTTTTTATTTTTATTTTCAGTTCCAAATTTTTTCTCTCTCTCCTACCCCACGTTAAGAAGTTAAGAAATATGATTCTCATTATACATATGAAGTTATGCAAAACATATTTCCACATTAGTCATGTTGAGAAAGAAAAAAATAAAGAGGAAAAAAAATCTGCTTCATTCTGTACCCAGAGTTCATCAGTTCTCCCTCTGGAAGTGAGTAACATTTTTCATCAAGAATCCTTCAGAACTGTGGTGGATCATTGTTCATACAAGTCTTCCCAAGTTTTTCTGAAACTATCCTGCTCATCATTTCTTATAGCACAATAGTGCTTCCTCACAATCATATACCACAACTTGTTCAGCCATTCCCCAATTAATGTACATCACTTTAATTTCAAATTCTTTGCCACCATAAAATGAGCTTCTATAAACAGTTTTGTACATATAGGTCCTTTTTCTTTGCTCTCTTTGGGGTATAGACCTGGTGGTAGAACTTGGGGTCAAAGGATATACATAATTTTATAGCCTGTGAATGTAGTTCCAGATTGGTCTCCAGAATAGTTGGACTAGTTCACAGTTCCACCAATGGGTACTTTATTCTTCATAGTAGTTAACTCTTTTGCATTATGGATATCACATTCTAAGCCCTCTACTTCTTTACTGTGGTAGCTGCTAAATCTCGCATGATCTTGACTATGGCTCAACAGTATTTGAATTATTTCTTTCTAGTTGCTTGAAGTATTTTCTTCTTAACCTAGGAGCTTTAGATTTTGGCTATAGTATTCCTGGGAGTTTTCATTTTGAAATTTCTTTAAAGAGGTAATTGGTAGGTTCTTTGAATTTCAACTTTGCCCTCTGTGCAAAGGTATCTGGGCAGTTTTTCTTTATAATTTCTTGAAATATGATGTCTAGGCTGATTTTTTGTTAATCATGGCTTTCAGGTAGTTTCAGGTAGTCCATTAATTCTTAAATTATCTCTCCTCAATTTATTTTTCAGGTCAAATTTTTTTTTTCCTGTGAGATATTTCAAGTTTTCTTCTATTTCTTCAGTCTTGGACTTTGTTTTATTGTTTCTTGATGTCTAATGGAATCATGGATATAACCAGGTCCTTTCAGGGTTTATACAGAAGGGATGGAAGGCAATCTCAAGAGGGGAGGTTCTAGCAGCTGGGGGACCAGGAGAAGACTCCTGTAGAGGAAGATGGGCTTTGAACTGCATTGTGAAGGAGGCCAGAAGGCAAAGGTGAGGAAGGAAAGCTGGGACGGGGATGGACAGTGAAAGCCACAGGGCCGGGAGATTGTAGCTAGATTGTAGAGCATATGGAGGGTAGTTATGGGCGAGAGGACTATGATGATAGGAAAGGGCCAGGTTGTAAATGCTAACTAAACACCAGGCTTATGTCGTATCATGGAGGTCATTGAGAGTCACCAGAGTCTGTTGTGCAGGGGAGTGGCGCATAGCTTTCCCTACCCTTTGAGAAATAACTTTGGCAACTGAGTGGAGGATGATTGGGAGTAGAGGCCATTGCCACGTGGCTGAAAGTCTGCATACATCTTCCTTTCATTTGCAGTTCAGCTCTGGGCAACAGCACAATGAGCTCAGAAGACGTAACGTTTGCAGACGTGCAGCCATTGCACCTTTAGAATGTTGGTGAATTTCCATTGGATCCAAGCCCACCTGAAGGCCATTTCCTCTAGCAAAACCCAGTGACTCTGGGTGCAGCTGGCTGCCTTCTGCCTGCTCAGCGCTGCTAAGTGTTCCATTAAAGGGTCGGGCTGTGGGAGTACTTTCCTACCCAAGGCAGATTATACGAGTACAGCACAAACCCGTGTCTAAAGTTTCAATGACACTGTGACTGAACGCCAGCTTCGCAAATGTTTGCATCTGAGAAAGAACAGATATTCACCTCCATCGCTAATAATCCCCCAAGCCCACTGAACTCCGAATTTGAAGTTTGGTTTTTGTAAAGGATTAAAGATGTGACTGGGATGCACGGTCTGATTTCCCTTTGGTTTATCATGACACAGCAGTCTGAAAGGAAGCCTGCTACGGAGGATAGAGGAGTCAGGAAGACCCAGGTGTGCATCTCACCTCCAGCACACACTGACTGTGCAGCTTTGGGCAAGTCACCTAGCCTCTCGCTGTTCTAGGCAACACTAAGGCTGTCAATTACAAGTTCCTGATTTATGTCAGCAGAGGGAGTTTCACATTGGGATTTCCATTGGACAGTCCGCTTAACCTCGCTCAGACTCAGGTAGCTCTCTTAGATCTAAGTTATAAACTGTTTACGAGCATAAAATCAAGCATCTAAAGAAACCTATCACATGACCTGTCTTTAATAGTAATAAAAATGATAATAATAATAATAATAATGATGATGATGATGATGATGATAGGTGACGTGTCTATAGCACTTTATAGTTTGCCATGCGTTTTATATCCTTTATCTTAATTCTCCTCACAATGGCCCTGAGAGGTAAGTGTGGTTATCTTCCTTTAACAGGTGGAGGAAATGACATTCAAAGGATAAGTGACTCGCCCAGGGTCACGCAGCTAGGAAGTGCTTAGGCAGGACGCAGGTCTTGCTGACTCCAGTCCAGTGCTCTGGACCACGCCTTCTGACATCTTCTAGCAAATCTCTCCTTCATCCCACTTTTCCATAGAATCCCCTGATTCCAGAGTGTCCTCTTTCCATCCCTAACTGGCTCAACCTGTCTTCTGCCCCCTCCAGGCTTTGATGCGACCTGGGAGATTTGACCGGATCATCTACGTCCCCTTACCTGACACAGCCACGAGGAGGGAGATATTCAAGCTGCAGTTTTCCTCTAAGCCAGTCGGTCCGGATGTCGACCTGGAAGAACTCGTTTGTCAGACAGATACCTACTCAGGGGCTGAGGTAAGCTGAGCCTTCTCTTCCCTGGGAAATGAACATGGGGAAATAGCTGGGGGCTTTTCTGGTTGGCTGCCAAGATACTTGAAATTACTCTACTGAGCCTGAGGTTTCACCTCATACCAGGCAAATTGGCAAAGATGATTAAAAAAAAAAAATGGGAACAGTCGTGGCTGGAGGGCCTGTGGGAAGACAGGTATGCTAATGTGCTGTGGGTGGAGCTGTGAAATGATCCAACTGTGTATCAATTTAGAATTATACAAGAAAAGTGAATGATCTTACTTGAGGGCAGATATCCCGGAGAAGTCCTAAGACTATGGGGTCAAAGATCTAGAACGGGGGAGGGATTCTACTTCTTCCAGTTCCCTCATTTTACAAATGAGTAAACTGAGACCTGGGGAGGGGAAGTAACTTGGCCACAGTCACACCGGTAGTGATTGTCGGAAATGTGACTCGAACCCGTGTCTTCTGCCTCATTCCGTCGTACAGTGTTCCACACTGTTCCTTCCATTCTACAAAGGTCCAAACTATACATAGTAAGAAGTCTGTGGTAACTCCAATTTGGGAGCAAAGTGGGTGCCCCTCAACTGGGGAATGATTAAATCAACACAACAGAATATTACTGTACAATAAGAATGGTGAATGTGAGGAATTCAGAGAAATGTGGGAAGATTTATATGAACTGATGCAGGACAACCATAAGAACAACATATACTATGAGTACAGCATGAAGAGAAGAAAAAACATCCCTCAGTGGAAGTCAACATTAAGTAATGGAAAAATCCATGACGGTCCCAGAAGAGGGGTGATGAGACATCTGGGGTGGGGCAGGGTGGGCTGTGAAATGCCCATTATGCAGAGGCAAAAGTCTCCAATGAAACGCTGATGGGCGTGGGAGCTTTGACCTGCTCTGTTGCTGACCTGGGCTGGTGTGCTTAGACACCGTAGACAGTTTGTTGTCCACACCCACCTCCCCCCCTCTCCCCCGACCCCTTGCTTCTGGGGGTTCTCCATACTGATGCCAAGTTCAGTGTGGATGCCCAGTCCCAGAGCCTACTGCATCTCAGAACTCCTGAGCTCAAGGAGATCTGCCAGCACTGGCCTTTCAGCATGTGCCCATTGCAACTTTGCGGCGTGTTGCTTCCAAGCGTAATCTTTCAAGTCACAGACACATTACAGCCTGCATGAGTGCGCCCAGAGAAGTCACATGCTGCAGAAGGGCGGGAGAGGAAGGAGTAATCCTGCAGCCAGAGGGATCCATTCTACCGCCATACTTGACAGGCCTTCCGCAAACCTCCACACCAGAGGGATGTTGAGGCAGACACAATACGGAATTTGGAGTTAGAAGCCTTAGGTTCAAATCCTGACTCTCTTGCTGACTACCTGTAAGATCTTTGGAAAATCACTGAACTCTCAGGCCCTGAATTTTCTTAGCCATAAAAAGAAAAGATTAGATTAGGTGACTTCTCATATCCTTTCCAACTCTAGATCTATAACACTAATGTCTACTCTTACCTAAGGCCTGTCTCTCTTGAATACGCAGTCAGCAGAGAAGCATTACTGTCTGCTGAAACGAGCAGAAGAATGAGGTTCTAGTCTTGATGTCACTGTTTACTGTGTTGACTTTGACATTTTCCTTAACGATGCCCGACCTGTTTATTTATTCATTCGGAAAGCATTTTACTGTGTGTCAGGCACTGTGCCTAGTACCGGAAATTCAAAATAAGCCATTACCTGCCTTCAGTGCTTTTATTCCCTTGGGAGGAAATGTGGACATTGATAAAGTCAAGGAATTTAAGTCCAGACTAATTTTCAGAGGGAGAGTGTTTTCTAAATCTTCTAAGGAAGTATTGAGAAATGTAAGAGATGATGATGGTGATGATGGTGATGATGATGATGGTGGTGGTGATGATGGTGATGTTGGTGATGATGATGGTGATGATGGTGATGGTGATGGTGGTGGTGATGATGATGATGGTGATGGTGATGATGGTGATGGTGTTGGTGATGATGATGGTGGTGATGATGATGGTGATGATGGTGGTGATGATGATGGTGGTGATGGTGATGATGATGATGGTGGTGATGGTGATGGTGATGATGGTGATGGTGATGATGGTGGTGATGATGATGGTGATGATGGTGATGATGGTGATGGTGATGATGGTGGTGATGATGGTGGTGGTGATGATGGTGGTGATGATGATGATGGTGGTGATGATGGTGATGATGGTGATGGTGATGATGGTGGTGATGATGGTGATGGTGATGATGGTGGTGATGATGATGGTGATGATGGTGATGATGATGATGGTGATGGTGATGGTGGTGATGGTGATGGTGATGATGATGATGGTGATGGTGATGATGGTGGTGGTGATGATGATGATGGTGATACCTGAAACCCACCAGCTTCCAAATCCACAGGTTGCTTTTGCCTGGAATGGTTTTGCTCTTTGGTTCTGTCCCTTACAAGCCCTTGTTCTTTGAGGTTAATTCAGTTCAATTCTCTTGTCCTGCTGATGCCTTTCCTCTTTCTCCTAATTGTTGTTGTTCCATCCCCCAGAAGGAAAAAAAAATTGTATTCTTTTTATAACATCCATAGATTGGAAGCCTCTTGGGGGCAGGGGCTGCTTTGTTTTTAATTTTTGTATCTTCAGCGTCTGGTGGTGATAGCAGCCACTTAGTAAACCCCTTCAATTGCTTTGCCCTGGGGCTTGTGGCCATGTGGCTATTTCTGCTCTCTGTTCCATATCCGTGGAGAGAAGAGACAACATTCAGCACTATTATCTGTGGGCCTTTCCCACTCTGAAATAATGTGCTATCAGTATATGGAAAGACAAAGCAGAATGAAAACCCAGCCAAGGGCCAGTCTTGATTTGGAAGTATAACACAATGCCTGGCACATAGTAGGCACTTAATAAATGCTTATTGACCTGTTAATTCAGGGCAAAATGTCTTTTGGTGCTAAGAGTCCTTCTACCAACTTGTTAGTTTTTCTTTGGTACGTGGCTTATTTAGTATAAAATATACGTGTTGAGGTAGGTAGCACTCTGGACTTGGTGACTGGAAGATCTGAGTTCAAATTCAGCATCAGACACTTACCAGCTATAAATACTAGGCTAGGACAAAATAAGGCTCCTCTCACCTTGTCATGGGCCCATGAGCAGCCCCAACAATATTTTTTAGATCATTGTACCTTAGATTCACCTACTGCCACCAGAATAAAATAATCAGTCAGCTGAAAACCCAACCTGCCCCTATAGGGTCTTTATACATTAGAAATAATATGCACATTGGTTTAATTAACTTTTTTGTCTGCTACATGGACGTGTATTTGGCAAAATCAGGGGGACTTAAGCTGCTGGCATCCTGTCTGTTTTTAGAAATGGTGGTGTGAAAAAAAAAAAAAGATGGTGGTATGGAGCCTGTAATTCACAAAATCTTTTCTATCCTTGGGAATTTATAGAAGGGGAACCTTTCTGTAAGGTCTGAAGAAGGGTAAGGTTTGACCCTTACAAGTTTGTGGGGAGAGGGTGTTATTTTAACTATCTTTAGGCTTTCATTTGAGTTGTGCCCCATCTGCTTTGTGTCACAGTCCAACCCTAAACTTAGATCCTGTTAGCCTCTTTGTCCTTCTCATCACCAAAAAATATCACAGAAAATTCTCCCTTGCATGTCATGGGGGGAGGTACATCCCAGAGGGAGGTAAGTGTGTCCCCATGTGGATAGAGATGCTGGCACTGAGGGCCAGCTGCCAAGTGGGCTTGACGTGCACACACAACATCCATCACTCTCTCCTCCCTTCCCTGCTCCCCTTGGTTGGGGAGCTGGATTGTCTTCTGCTGGATTGGGCTTCCTTGCTCATGGGAGAACATGTGACCATTGACATGTAGTTAGAGCTTCATTCATTCCAAGAGAGAGCAACAGCTGTCTTTGGGTGAGCAACCTTGTTTTCTTTCATTTAGATTTTTTTTTTTGGCTTTTATAATTATTAATAGCAAATGTCATTTCGTTCTATGATTTATTTATTTATTCTTTCATTGATTCGTTCCTCTTTCATGGAGTTGCCCTGTCTGTTTTGGAAACTGTCTCAGGAGCTTTCAGAAAAAAGGAGAGATACATGCGTGCATATGAGTCACAGCTGGGACCAATTCCAGTGGGCTGTGTGTAAAGAAGAGTAGGAGAAATGGAAAATGAAATACATTAGTTGCACTTCGCTGTTGAAAGTATTCTTCTGCTATTGATTGAAGGCTCCTATGAGTCAATGTTCGTTGTTTTCAGGGCTAGCACAGCCAAAGGAGAATAGGTACTGAGCCTGAAGACCAAGTATCAACTATACATCCTAACGCTAGAGGCCTTCTCGTCCCACTGTCTTATTTTAAAGGGGAGGAGACGGAAGCTCAGGAAAATGAAATCACTTGTCCAAGCTCACTTAGATATTAAGAGTCAGGGGTAGGATGTGAACCCGGGCTTTCTGACTCCAGAGCCAGGCTGCCTGCATAAACCTCGGGTACCTGTTGTTCTAGGTGTGTGGTCCCCAAAGTAGGAGACATCACACCCCCAGGGTGTCGCAGGGCATTTACATTTTCGACCTAATCTACTTAATAAATAGGATTGTCAGGTATCTCTTTTAGCCCAGGGTCGCCTGGCAGAAATCCCCAAGATGCCAAGGGTACCATGAACTGAGGAAATGTGGGAACCAGTTTGTTACTGGATAAGAAGTAGAGATAGTGAGTAATGGAACAGATGAGGCGCCAAATTAACCCCGTAACCTAGTGTTTGAAAAGCCCAAAGATCCTAGTGATTCGGGCAAAAACTCACTGTTTTTTCTCCCAAAAACTTTTGGGAGAACAGAAAAGTAGGCAGAAAATAGGCTTACACCAACGTCTCGCACTGTGTGCCAAGAAAAGCTCAAAATGGGTACGTGATTTAGATGTAAAAGGTGATTTCATAAGCAAATTGGGGGGGGGCATGGAAAAATTATCTATCAGATCTGGGGATACGGCAAGAGTTCATGACCAGACTAGAGGTAGAGAGTTTCACAGGAGGTAAAATAAAGAGTTTTGATTAGGGGAAGGGAATGCAATAAGCATTTATTAAGTGCCTATTACATACTAGGCATTGTACTAAGTGCTTCACAAATTTTTCCTCATTTGATTTTCACAACAATTCTGGGAGATAGTTGATGTTATTATTCCCTTTTACAGTTGAAGAAACTGAGGCAGACAGAGGTGAAATAACTTGCCCAGGTTCACACAACTAGTTAGTGTCTGAGGCTGGATTTGAACTCAGATCTTCTTGACTCTGGACCCAGCACTCTTATCTGTGTATCACCTAGCTGCCTGATTAAGTTTTTGCATATGTGCTTAAACCAATGTACTTACAATTAGAAGAGAAGCTGGAGACTGGGGAAAAAATCTTTGTAGTAAATTTCTCTGATAAAGGTCTCATCTGTAAGATATGCAGGGAACTGATTAGAATTTATAAAAATAAGAGCCATTCCCTAGTTGATCAATGGTCAAAGGCTATGAACAGGCAGTTTTCAGAGGAAGAAATCCAAGCTATCCATAGCTATATGAAAAAAAAAATTATTTAAATCACTAATAATTGAAGAAATGCAAATTAAAACAACCTCACACCTGTTGCAGTGGTTAACATGGCAGAAAAAGAAAATGACAGATGCTGGAGGAAATGTGGAAAAATAAGTATACTAATCCACTATTGGTGGAGTTGTGAACTGGTCCAACCATTCTGGAGAATAATTTGGAGCTATGTCCAAAGGGCTATAAAACTGTACATACCCTTTGACCCAGCAATACTGCTAATACATACATACATATATGTATATATATATGTATATATGTATACACATACATACATACATACACACACTACTACGTCTATATGTCAAAGAGATCAAAGAAAAAGGAAAATGAACTATATGTACAAAAATCTTTGCAGCAGCTCTTTTTGTAACGACAAAGAATTGGAAATTGAAGGAATGTCCATCATTTGGGGAATGGCTGAACAAGTTGTGGTATAAGATTGTGATGGAATACTATTGTGCTATAAAAAATGATGAGCAGGATGGTTTCAGAAAAATCTGAGAAGGCTTATATGAACTGATGCAAAGTGAATTGAGCAGAAACAGGAGAACAATTTATACAATAATGAAGATATTATAAAGATATTCAATTTTGAAAGACTTAGTTACTCTGATCAACATAATGAACAACTACACTCTCAAGGATTCATGATGAAAAATGTTATTCACCTCCAGATAGAGAACTAATAGCTCAGAGTGCAATATGAAACCTCATTCCTTCCTCCTTCCCTTCCTTCCACTTTTCCTTTTTCTCTCCCTCCCTCCCTTCCTGCCTTTCTTCCTTCTTTCTCTTTCTTTTGCTCTCATGTTCGTTCTCTCTCTCTCTCTCTCTCTCTCTCTCTCTTTCTTTTTTGGACATGGTCATTGTGAAAATTTGTTATACATAACTACATATATTTGTAATGGTTTTTGTTTTTCTTGCCTTATCAGTGAGTGGGGGAAAGGGGAAGTTCAGAACTGAAAATGAAATTAAATTAAATGTAAGAAAAAAATTCTTTATGCCACCAAAATATTATTTTTTAACGTTCATTTTCAGTTCCAAACTCTCTCGCTCCCTCCACCTCCGCCCCCATTCATTGTGAAGGCAAGCAATATGATACCCATTTTACATGTGAAAAAGATTTTTCAAGAAAGTTCAAGAAAGTCGTAAGACACAAGACACTTCCCCACTCCAGGCAGTCTCCCATCCAAGTGCTAATGATGCCCAACCCTGCTTAGTTCTGAGATCAGGGTAGGACGGCCTTGTTGTTTCTAGGGACGTTGGTAGGTAACCTAAGGCTGTATCCATTCCACCTCTGAGTGCTGATTCGTCCAACCTGTAACACACGAGACTGTCCACCCACACACACACACACATCCACACACACATACACACACACGCCCTGTTCCCTTTTATGCAACAGATAATGCTGAGTGAGCAGATGCTACTGGGCTGAGGCTGGCAACACGGAGATCATAGTTCTGATTACCTGAATGTCAATGAGGTGTTTATATCAAGGAGAAGCATCCTCAGGAACATGCCTGCCGGGGCTGACTCGGGGCCAGTTGCTGGCTCCGGGGGGGTGTTAACCAGAGCAGAAGATGATGCTGGATACTGGCTGATGGCCGCAGAACTCCAGCTACCAGTGATGGAAACTCCGCCAGAGCTCTGGAGAGGCAGGCCAGGCCTCCTGGGCTCTTCCGTCCTGTTCCTCCACCTCGTTGCTGGTCCAGATAGCATTTAGCCAGCCCCCACACAGGTGGTCCCTGGCTGTGGTATCTCAGGACCTCCATAGCTTTAGAATCTGAGGTTCAGAGATCAAAAGCAGAAAAGGGCCTCTTATCCAGGTCTTCCTTTTAAAAGAGGCCGATGGAGCTGAAGTCTGGCACCCAGGATCTGACAGGGAGTAAGTGACCAACCCGAGATTGAAATCCTCTGACGCTGACTAATGTGGTACATTGGTGGATGGATTTGGAGTTGGAGGACCTGGGTTCATATTCTGTCTTTACTGCTTACTAGCTGTGTGACATTGGGCAAGTCCATTAACCTCCCTGGGCCTCAGGGCTTCAGATGTAAAATGAGAGTTTGGCCTTTCCTTCCAGCTCTAAATCTGAGTCCCTAATCAAGATCTTTCAGAGCCTTCTTAAGCTAGCGTCTGTGGGTAGACTTCAGGAGGCCTATGAACGTGGAATTCTTGATATTTTTGATGACTTTATATCATTGTTTTCCTGGCTGACGCTTGTGGATTTTATTTGATGTGTTTGAAGACTGTTCTGAGAAGGGGTCTGTAGCTTCCCCAGACGGCTCAAGGCATCTATGACACGAGATACAAGCCCTTCTCTAGAGCCAGCGCTTCCGGTGGCTGCTGGGGATGTGGGCCTGTGGGACGCACATCTCTCCAGCCTAACAGGCCGCTGCTTTCCTCCCTTCTAAGCAGTTAGCTTCCCCCACTGCCTCCACCTCGTCTTCCATTTCCCCGTCCTCACTGGCCAAAAGACCAGGGTGTCCCACGGAATAGCTGCACCCGTGGGTAAATCATTTAATCCTCACTTAGCACAGCACCTGGCATGCTGTAGGGGCTTAATGAATGTTTAGTGATTGATAACAAACCTGCTGTGTGACTTTGGGCACGCCATTTTAACCGGACCGGGATGAAGTTTCTTCGTCTCTACACTGGCGTGATGGTTCCATCTAGATTCTGTCTGATCTAGCAAGAATCTGTTCAGCTCAGACTTTGTGCAGGGCGCCATGCTAGCTACAGGATGTGCAAAGACAAAGTGAAAAGCTGGCCCTTCCCTCAAAGACCTTGCCTTCTGCTGAAGGGAGTCAGCGTGTGTCCAGATAAATAAATAAACACTTGACCAAATATTTGAGTAGGGAGAGAGTACTAATAACTAAGGGGCTCGGGAAGGGCTTCTTAGAGGAGGTGGAATATGGGAGAGCCTTGAAGGATGCTCTGACTGATTGCTAGGAGTACACAGAACATTACCATCCCCCAGGCTGGGCAGGCATGTCTGGACTGGGCTGTAGTGGAGAGAATTTTTGGAGATCACAGATAGATCAGAGGATGGAAACATCCGTCATTCTTCACTTTCTCTGTGCCTTTGTCTTTTCCCATTAGAGGGCAGGGGCTATGCCCTGTCAAAATATGTCTCCCTCTTTGGCAAAGCCCACTGGGTACTTATTTATTGTCCGGTGAATCAATCTCTCTCTCTCTCTCTCTCTCTCTCTCTCTCTCTCTCTCTCTCTCTTCCTCTCTCCCTCCCTCCCTCCCTTCCTCCTCCTCCTCCTTCTTCTATCTCTTCCTCTGTTCTCTCTCTATTCTCTTTGTTTTCTCTTTCTCTTCTCCCCTCCTCTTCCTCCCTCTCTCTATTTCTGTTTTCTCCTTGTTCTCTCTTTCTTTCTCTTTTCTCCTCCCTCTCTCTCTCTCTCACTCTCTCACTCTCTTTCTCTGTCTCAGAACCCCAAAAGGCAGTAAAGCTGAGCCCCACAGTGACCTCATCCTGCCAAAACCCTACCTGTGAAATGTTTTCAAAAGTAGCCATGTCACACTCATTAGACTTTTCTTAAATTCAAATAATATAGGCAGAATGGATGATTAGAGGACTGGCCTAAGAAACAGAAAGACCTTGTGTTTCAGTCCCATTTCTGAAACTTGCTAGCTGTGTGACCATAGGCTAATCACTTTCCCCCTCTAAAGCTCCATTGAGTCTCCAAGATGACAAGTCAGCGATGGGTTGCAATCTGCATCAGTGAGGGGCTTTGTTCTGACGTGATTCTGCTAGGCAGTAGAAACTCAGATAACTAACTGATAAAGCAGCAGGGGACTGATTGGCTGTGGTGGATTGCCAAAATTAAACTGAACAAATCCAGCCGTACCATGACACATGGGCACACACAGAGCAGCCTCTTTTTCCAGAAAGTTTGTCCCCTTAAACAAATTAATGCTTTCATATTCATTCTGTAATAGGAGGTGGGAGAGAGATGCCCTTAGATAAATTAATTCTATCATATAAGTTATGTAATAGTAAATGTGAGAGGCAGGATGGGATAATACACAGAAAGCTGGCCTGATGACGTGTACTAGCTAAATAACCACAGGCAGATCCCAGAGACTCTTAAGTTACAAATGAGGTGGCATTCTCTTTTGGTAGAGGAAAGGTCTGGAATTCCATGAGTTGATAGAATTACAACTCAGGAGACGTTACGAGGCATCTAGTTCAACCTTGCCATTTTACAGATGAGGAAACTGAGGCCCACCGAGTCAGGATCACCCAAAGATAGCTCAGATTTGAACGTAAGTCCTCTCCCTCCAGATCCAATATTTGGAAAGCTCAGCCCAGTATCTGACGCATAGTGGGTGCTAGTGAGGATGACGGTGCTAAGACAGTGATGGTGGTGATAATGATGATACCACTCTGCCTGTCCCATCAATGAAATCACAAGTCTAGCACACCCCCACCAAATAATACTAATACTACTACTAATAAAGATATTTTGAAGGCGAGCCCTTCATGCTCTTTCCTTTTCCAATTTCACCAAAGTCATCATCCATCCCAATCCATGAAACAGTGGCTTCTTCCTTGGCTTCCAGCTCCGTAGCTAAGTGGTTCCATTTCGCAGCCCATGTCACCCATCCGGAAGCCAGAATATTTGCAGATTGTCCTTCCCTTGCTTCTGGGCTCCAAATTCCTTTGTAAAATACAATTTCAAAAACCTTCAACGTTCAAGCGGCTTCTTGGCACCCATACAAGACATTCTTTTGGCAGATGCAAATGGGAGCACAAGTAGCCCCTTGACATATCTTTATTCACCTAAAAAGAATGCTCGAGGAGTGGTTTGGATTTAAAAGCAAGAATTAGGTTCAATTAGGCAAGCCTCTGCTTTCCCCTTCCTAGAATTCAGACGTGAAGAAACCCTCTTAAAAGTTGTTTTAGGCATAAAATTACTGGTTCACACTAGTTCTATCTGTTAGAGCCAGGAATCGATGAAAATCTAGAGTGCCCACTGAGAGAATGTACTTCATTCATGTGCTCAGTCAGTCACTCAGTCATTCCTTCATCCATTCCATTCATCCATTCACACAATGTCCAAATCTCAGAGTTTGAAAAGGAGGGATTCCACAGACCTGATATAACATCTAACTGGTAAAAGAGCCTCCCCTCTCCCATTCTTGACACAGGCTCTGCTTAAAGACCTCCAAAGCAGGGGAAGTAGCCGCCTCTCAAGGGGAGCCCATTTCCCTCTGGGACAGTTCTACTTGTTAGGAAGTCTCTCTTTGCAACATCTAACTATTCCCCCTAGTTCTGGGACCCGGCCATTACAAGACTATTGCTTCTGCCATGTTGACTGCCCTTCAGTACTTGAAGACAGCTTATAATTTTCTCCTAAGCCCTCACTTCCCCAGACTAAACATGCTTTCATTCAACATACATTTATTAGGCACTGAATGCCAAGCCCTTGGTTGGACACCAATGGAGGTAAGAGTTTGGACAGCGGCCAGCCTGTGCCCTCATAGAACCCACAGTCCAGTGTGGGGGCTGGGGAGGAAGGAACCACAGTTAACTATAAACTCCAACAGTACTACTTTCTTTATGTTCAGCTAGAGTCATCAACATTGTCAGATCCAATGGCTTCTCTGATCTAGCACGTGGGTGATTTCTGTTTGATCAGAGCAGATAACTTTTCCTTTTTTCTGAAGCTTCCTGAGATTTTCTAGGAGAATTCACTTTTATACCTGAAGGTCACATGTGGAGAGCATACATGGAGTCTGATTGTCCTTCCTCTCCGGAGGCAGGACAGCCCTAGGAGGGACCAGGCAGAACCCACAGGTAGTAGGAGGCAGGAGCAGCCCAGTAGTACCCACCCTGTGGTAGTGGTTGTTAAGAGCTGACTGCTGGCTGCTAGCATTCACAGAAACAATGCATCTTGAAGCTCAGAGGCATCTCAGAGGCCCAGATCTGCTCCAGCCCACACCAGAAAAAGAATCCCTCTCTGCAGCTTACCACACAAGGGATCACCCTTTGTTGAAATACTTCATGAGGGGAAACTTACTGTTAAGCTAGGTGACCAAGTGGAAAGAGTTCTGGGCCTCGAGTCAGGAAGACCCGAGTTTGAATTCTGCCTCAGATACTTTGTGGTGGTTGTTCAGTCATTTCATTCATGTCCGATTCTTCATGACCCCATCTGGGGTTTTCTTGGCAGAGATAACTGGAGTTTCCTTCTCTAGCTCATTTTACAGATGAGGAAACTGAGGCAAACAGGGTTAAGTGACTTGCCCAGGGTCACCCAGTTAGTAAGTGTCTCAGGCTGGATTTGAACTCAGGAAGAGTCTTCCTAACTCCATGCTCAAAGCTCTGTTCACTGCACCACTTAGCTGCCCTCAGATTCTTCCTTGCTATGGTACCCTGGACAGATTACTTCTCTCCCATGTGAAACCTACCTCTCAGGGTTGTTGTAAGGACCAAATAAAATTACTATATGTAAAATGCTTTGCAAACCTTAAAACACTTTGTAAAGGCCAGCTATTATGTTTACTGATAGATTTTCTGGGAGAATTCACTTTTATACCTGAAGGTCACATGTGGAGAGTATACATATGGGTCACTGCAGCCTGGATTCTACTCTTGGCCATAGCTATGTGACCTCGGTGCACCATTTCTTCTCCCTTGGCTACAGTTTCCTGATCTGTAAAAATGCATGGTTTAAATAGATGATTTTTAAGACCACCACCCAGCTCTAAAATGGCACGGTCCTATTTCTGTATACCTGTTGAGCCGTGTAACTTGGTATGATTTTCAGCTGTCCTCTGAACCGGATAGAGGAAAGTCTGCCCCTAAAAAGCTAATGGATGCCTCAAGTAAACTGAATTGATATGGTAAAAATATCCAAGCCCTGCTGTCCCTTTTCCCATGTGGCGGCCTTCCCTGTCTCTCGGTACGTGTCTTGTTTGATACCCAACCCATTGAAAGATTGAGAACATTCCAAGATGGTGATTTCCTCTCCAAGAACCTCCCCGACCTGTTTTGTCCCGTTACTACCTCACATGATTTCCTCGTACATATTAGACGCTAAATAAAGTTTTGTTGGCCTCCTCTCCCAGAACAGCAATAATAATGCCAACTATTATTATTGTTCTGGGAGATGCAGCCCAACATACCTTTATTTAAGCCTAAATCTTTGCATTAAGGTTCACAGACCATGTACTTTTTCACATAAAACTTCATCTTCTCCATCCAAGTATGTGCATTAACTTCCCTTCCCCCCTCCATCTCTTAGAATCTCTTGTTTCCTTCAAAAACTCTCCTAAAACGACAGCTTCTTCATTAAGCCTTTTCATGGCTGTTCTTCACATTTGGAATACTTTCCTTCCCCGTGTCCATCTCCTTGTCTCTCTGGCTTCCTATAAGTCCCAGCTAAAAGCCCTGCCTTGTATAGCAGGCATTATAATCACAATCCATGGGCTTTGTTTATTTATTTTTATTTTTAAATGTAGAAACCATTCTTCTAGTTCACAGTTCATGCAGAAATAGGCAGCAGGCAGGATTTGACCACAAACCGTAGTTCGCTGACCCCTGTTGGCAAGGAAGCTCCTCCTTAATGCTGGTGCCTGATTTCTGTTGATTATTTCCAGTTTATCCTGAGTATAACTTTTTTATGTATAGTTGTTTGTGTATTATCTCCCTATTAGACTGTGAGCTCCTTGAAAACAGGGACTTTCTGTGTATCCTCAGCGCTTAGCACAGTGGCTAATAGCACACAGTGGGTGAATAATAAATGCACGTTGTCTTGACTTCATCTCCCAGCTGCTAATACCCTCCTCTTCCCCGCAAAGAGTACTTTAAAATTTTCTTTTGTGTGTGTATGACATAGTCTTTATTATGTGTAATCTCCCTTAGTAGAAGGGAGAGCAGGGAATATATCTCATTCCCTTGAGAGCAGGGAATATTTCATTTGTGTCTTTTTATGCTCAGAGCCTGGCACATAGAAGGCACTTGGTAAATGATTAATAATGGAGTATATAAATGGGGACATCAGCTGGATCCAAGGCATATGACCATTTTCCACCTCTGAAAAGAACAGGTTGGACTCTCTAAGGTCCCCTTTTTTGTGCATCTCAAACACCCTAGACACACATACACACCACACAAATATCACGCATACACATAAACACATACCTCCCCACACAGAGCACACATGCATACCCATGCATACGTCCACACAAACACATGCATATCACAATGAAAGATCACTCTTAGCCTGCCCTAAAGGATTTCCATTGAGCAGAGTGTGGTTTCCTGACGTGAACAAAATTGCCTTACAGACAGAGGGCCAGAGATCAGCAGGACCAGATGCCTTTTCTCCTGACACCGGCTCTGTGCTTTCATGCTAGGACCATTCTGAAGAGGGATGAATGGGCTGGAAACCCACCTGGACCTTTGTGCATGATTAGTGCTGGCGGACAAACTCTTGGCTTGAGCTTTGCCTGGAGGGGAAGTCCTTCACCTTTGCTTACCTTTTTTTCTTCCTGGCTATGCATCTTTGATTTCATTGGTGCAGGGAACTCCTAGTATGGAAGCTACTCCCACCAGTGCCTATAGCAATCTGTTTAATTCAGAGAATGGGGAAGAAAACATCCATTGAGTTAGTGCCTACTGTATGCCAGGCACCGTGCTAAGCACTTTACAGATATCATCTCATTTGATCATCACAACAACCTTGGCAAGTAGATGCTGTTATTATCCTCATTTTACAGTTGAGGAAACTGAGGCTGACATAGGTTAAGTGATTTTTCCAGGGCCACTCACTAAGTATCTTAGGCTGGATTTGAACTCAGATCTTCTTTCTGACTCTACAACCAGTTTTAGAGTTTCCAAGGGCTTCCCTAGGATACTTTCTGGAATCAGTGGATGTTCTCACTTCTTGATGCTGATATCTTAACTTAGGAATATCTTTCGGGCAGTTTTTTTTTCTTTTGTCACTTAATAAAGCATCTGAGTGCTTAAAACAAACAGGTTCAGCGACTTGCCCACGGATACCTGATCGGTGAATGTAAGAGGAAGAATCGTAGATTTAGACCTAGAAGGGACCATCTCCAAGTGTCCTGTACAGATAAGGAAACTGAGGCACAAAGCAGTTAATATTAAATATTAATAACATAATATCAATATTAGAGATAAAATCTGAACCATAACATGTTGCCTCTTGCTTTTTATGTTCCTCCATAAAGAATTTCTCATCCTTCCTCCATCCCCAGCACCTAGTACAGTGACTGGCACACAGTAGGTGCTTAATAAGTGCTTGTTGGTTGATAGATTAACTTGAGAGGCTGTTTTGAAACCTGTAACTTGAGGATTTATTTCTAGGAATAGTTGCCAACAAAAAGATGAATCTGACCCTGTGTACCTTCCAGCCACTGCGCTCCCTCCTCCATTGCTGTGCAAAATAAGTCACTCCTTCTGCTTATTCCCTCCTCTCCCCATCCCTTCCCTATCTCCCTCATGATAGTCCTCCAAATGCTCAAGGCATTCCTGCCACACCCTGTCTACCCAAGTCTTTTCTTCTCTAGCCTAAATACCCCCAGTTCTTTTAGCCAGTCTTAAATGGCATGATCTCAGTTCCCTTCTCTCTCCTAGCAGGTCTAGTCTGGATAACCTCAAGCTCATCAGTGGCTTTCCTAAAATGCAGTCCCTGGAATTGAATACCATTTTCCAGATGTGTTCTGACCGGGACTGAGGACCCTGGGAACGTCTCCTCCATCATCCTCATCATTATGACTCTCTTATTCTCCTTTTCACGCATTGATCTGGAAATCCGCTAAAGCCTCCACATTTTCTTTAAGCAACCTGCCATATACATATTCCTCCCCTGTATTTATGAAGTTGACTTTTTGAACCTATATAGGATTTTACATTTATCTGCATTAGATTCAGTCTGATTACATTTGACTCAACATTCTAGCCTACCAAGATATTTTTGACCTCAAACACATTATCCGTCTCTCCCAACCTTATGTCATTTGCCCATCTGCTGACTGGGCCAGTATGCCTCTATCTAAATCGTTGATTAAAATGTTAAACAGCACAGAGCCAAATCCCAATCCCTGAAGCATGAAGAGCATTAATGACTAATCTGGGTCTGGCATCCAACCAGTTCCAAATCCACCTGACTGCCCTATCCCCATATTAGGGCTAAAGCAGGAGAGTGTGATTCTTAATGAGTCTAATAGGCCATAATCCACAATGTCAGACTATCCCTCCAGCTTCTGGCTTGAAACAGACCTTTCCCCCAAACCCATGTCTCCTTATTTGTCCTTGAATGAAGGGATGACTAAAGCATTTATTAAACTCTTTCTAGTCCCTGCTCTCTGGGAGCTCATATTCCATTGTAGGAGATAACACATAGGGAAGGATTCAGCTAGAAGTCAGATGGAAAGGGCCCAGGGTCCTTAGGGGACAGCGGCAAAGTCGATGGTGAGGTCTCTTCTTTCGTGTCATTTCCACCAACAAAATCCTATCAGTTTCTGATGATGAACCGTTTGGTGGGGTCAAGGACTTAGGAGACAAGGCTTTTCTTTCCTGAGTCTCCAATAGCTGTGGCTGCAGCCCGTGCAGGAGCAGTGATATCAATCAGTAAAAATGTATTAAGTGCATAGAATATGCAGGCATTACCCTAGGCTCTGAGGATACAAATGACAGTGAATGCAGCAGTCTCTACTTTCAAGGTGGTTACATTCAGATGGAAGGGACAACAAGGACATATATCAGTATATATGTGTCCATCTATCTATGTTCAATCTAAAGAAAATAGATGAAAATAAATAAATAGTTTGGGAAAGAGGTGACTGCTGGTTGTTGGGATTAGCAGAGGCCTCATGAAGAAGGTCTGGAAGGCAGGGGAGGATTCCTTGGGTCTGAGGTGGGTCAGCAGAGGCTTCATGAAGAAGGTGTTGAAGGCAGAGGAGGATTCCTTGGGTCTGAGATGGGTCAGCAGAGGTTTCATGAAGAAGGTGTTGAAGGCTGAGGAGGATTCCTTGGGTCCGAGGTGGGGAGAGAGGTCATTCCAGGAATGGAAGGGGACCTATGCAAAGCTACAAAAATGGGAGGTGGAGTGCCATATATGAAGAGCAGAAATGGTGCGTTTGTCTAGACAGCAGAGGCCACCAGGGGTTGAATGTCCAGCGAGGCTGGCACAGTAGAGAGATGAGAGAAGCTAACAGAATTTGTCAAGGAAACACACAAAGAAGAGTGTGCCTGCTCTCTTCTTAATTCACATCTTTCACGCTCTGAAGAGCACAGATAGCATCTCCCCTGTGACTTACAGTCACTTCTGTACTTTAATGAAGTATAGAAGGCAGATGGAACAGTATGGGAGTATGGGATACAGAGACCACAGCCCTCTTATAACATTGTGCATGGTCTTATAGCGTTCCTATGACCAGAAAATCCTTTATCTTGTAGTCAACCTGGTGACTACCTCTCCAAAGCTCGCTAAGTCAATCCTCAGAGACTCAAACACGGCAGAAGTTTCCAGAGCTTGTGTTTTATTGACAAAGCCTTCAAGAAGCCAAGGGCCTTGAGCAGAGGCCAGAGGACCGTTTGTGAAGTGTGTCACAGAGGGCATCCTTCAGGGATGGGTTGTCTTCCCATTCTTTGATCCTGAGGTCATCACCACGTAGTGATGAGGCACGGGAGGACCACCGGTCATAGATTAGAGCTGGAAGGGACCTCAAAGAACATCTGGCCCAACCCCCTCTTTTTTTACAGATGAGGAAACTGAGGCTAAGAGAAACTACAGGGCTTGCTCAAAGTCACAGATCGTAAGTGGCGGAGCCAGCATTCAGCTCTGTCCCCAGCTTGTCCCCACTTTAACAGCACCTCTCCTACGTGCATCCTCTCTGCTCTTATCGCCTCATCGTCTCACTCCTGGATCATTGCAGTAGCCGGCTGGTGGGTCTTCCTGCTTCAGGTAGCTCCCCATCTGAGTCCATCTTCACTCAGCCACCAAAAGGATTTTCCTAAATCCTTTTAGGATTTAGGATTACTGACAGGTCCAACCACGTCAGTAAACTCCAGTAGCTTCCTTTTACCTCCGGGATCAAATATAAAACATTCTACTTGGTGTTCAAAGCCCTTCACGACCTGGTCCCTTCCTGCCTTTCCCACCTTCTTACGCCTTAACTCCATGCTGTTGCTTTCTCTGTCTCCCAGCCTTTCCACTGACTGCCCCCCCCATGACTGGTACGTTGTCCCTCCTCAGTCACCTGGACTCCTTCAAGACAGCTCCAGTCTGACCTTCTGCTAAACTTTCCCAGACTCCAGTGTCACCCCTCGGCTGGTGCCTTCGCTCCAAGATTGCCTTTCATCTACTGTGAAAGTATCTTGGACATGCATAGTTCTTTACAGATTGTCTTCTCCAGTAGAATGTGAGCACCTTGAGGGCAGGAACCATGTTTGTGCCTTTTTTTTTTTTTTTTTGTCTCCTCAGCAGTTGGCACGCTTCCTGGCACATAGCACGTAGCAAAAGTTTTTGTTATTGTTGTTGTTTCAGTAATGTCCAATTCTTCGTGACCCTATGTGGGGTTTTCTTGGCAAAGATACCGGAGTGATTTGCCCTTTCCTTCTCCGGCTCATTTACACATGAGGAAATTGAGGCAAATAAGGTTAAATATCTTGTCCAGGGTCACACAGGTAGTAAGGATCAGAGGTCAGATTTGAACTCATGAAGGTGAGTCTTCCTGACTATAGGCCTGGCGCTCCATCCACTGCGACACCTAGCTGCCCAGCAAAAGTTTAACGAATGCCTATTTAATGCCTGACTGATTGGCCTTGGAGTCAGAAAGACCTGAGTTTGAATCTTGATTCAGGCACTTATTACTTAAGAGGAAGTCACTTAATTTCTCTGTGCCTCAGGACTCAGTGGCCAATAAATCCTCTTGGCTGGCTCTCAGGCTATGAGATGTGGAGATCATTTTGGATCCTGACTGACGGCTTGCGTGTTAGCTCTTTCTCCCAGCTGAAAAGCTGGCATCCAGATGGGAATTTCACTGCAAGCGGTTTGTTTTCTCTCTTGAAAACCATGAAATGTGATTTCCAGTTGAACAATGCCAGTAAACTTGGGATTTCCTCCAACCGTAATCCCCACCCCCTTACCTCCTGGGTCCCTTTCAGCGGTACCCATGAGGAATCAGGGATGTGGAATGTCCAGATGCTGTCCTCACCCTGCCCAGGGGACAATGCTGCCATAGGTATTGCTTCTAGACTGGTCGCTGAGTTATAACAAGCCGCGGAAATGTAGCCAAACTGAAGATTTTGATTTTGACAATGCAATAAAAAAGATAGGATTGTAGGACTGAGAACTGGAAGAGCTGGTTGGTACAGCGGCTAGAGTGCTGGGTCTGGAATCAGGAAGACCTGAGTTCAAATCCAGCCTCAGATATTGCTAGCTATGTGACCCTGGACAAGTCACTTAGCCGCTCTCTGCCTCAGTTTCCTCACCTGTAAAAGGGGATAATAATAACACCTTGCTCCCAGGGTTGTTGTGAGGTTGTATTGTATTTATAAAACGCTTAGTACAGTGCCGGGCGCATATGAAGGAGATGCTTATTTTCTCCCTCCCTGAAAGGAGCCTCATGTTTGGTTGTAAGTCTTCTGACTTCGTCACCTTTAGCATCCATTGTGTCACACAATTTCTGGAGCCCCTCAGATCCAGGAAGAGGGGCTTCATTCCTGCAGGTGCTTGCTGACATGCCAGAAAGTCCTGAATTCTTCACGTCACAGCTCTCCAAGTGTCTCTTTATGGCTGGGGGCCAATGCCTGCCATATCATTAGGCAGATCGACAGGCTTACCAAAGTGGAGTGAATGGACGTTCTCACTGAAGTAAGTGAAGGTATTTGTTGACCTTGGGGGGTTCTCCTTTTCCCTCATTTTTTTTTTTTTTGGTGCTTATTTCATCTCTTCTAGACTTAGGAATGAAATCTTCCTGAATACCAAACCCAGTGCTCTATTCAGGGTGCTACTGAGCTGCCTCTAACTGCCTTTTTTTTTTTTTAAGTTTTTAAATTTTGGATTAGCCAGGTGAAAATTTAACAATCAGTTCTCCAACTCCTTGAACATGGCTCTAAGAGCCCTCTGTATACACTTGTTATGAGCCTATACTATTTCTCATCAAAACGATGGCCACTTATTTCATAAGATTTTCTATAAATTTTTAACCAGCATCTAAAGATATCTACCAATCCTTTTCTCCTTTTAGCCAAGGAAGTTTTTATCTTTCAATAGCCGCCTTAGGGCAATGGCTCCTGTTTCCTTAATATCTTACGAGGTTTTATTAATAAAGTTTCTGGAACCATGGTGGTTCATTTTATAGCTCCCCAGAGTATACATTAAGACCTGTATTATGAAGTTGATAATTACTTTAAAAGAGTTCTTCCTATTCAACATTGAGTTCAGGATGTCTTAAAATATTCAGCCATATTGTTATGTTACCATTATCTTGTTCTCATCTTTTTTTGATGGGGTTCCATTAGGAATGGTCTTAGAACGTGTCGCTAACCTGTTATTGTCATCATTTTATATTTATTATTTGTTACTTTATATTTATTATTTATATTCATTGTTCTGCAGACAGCTGCTTTTTATAATGGAATAAAAGTATGAGAGTGTTAGCTCATCCTCCGTATACTCCTGGAAAGCATCCTTGGTATGACCCCAGTAGCAGACAGGGCCCAGGCTTGATAGGAACCTACACTTTAAAAGTACTTTGTTTCATATAGCTTAAATATTATAAATATTTAATATGGCTTCATTTATTAAAAAATATAGTTCTGAAATGAATATTGCTGCTACAATGCTATAATGTAGTATTGATGATACTCATAGCCTTTTGAGGCACAAAGGAACTGTTTGATGGTTCCAAGTGGCCCCAATCTACCCTTAGTTTGAATTCTTGTTCCTGCATTTTTCTAATTTTCCTGCCTCTTTTCTTATAGTCAGGCTGTCTACACTGTCACTCTGGCTCCTATTAGTTACCGCTACTATAACTGTCACTTTTGTCTTTCTGGTTTCCTACTTCCAGGCTGCTTTGGCTAATAAGTTAACTTAGCTAAACCAATTAACTCAGCTAGTTAGAATTCTGTGCAAATTAAGAGGTACCTCCACCTCTCAGCCCTTTTCCATCTGTCTTCTGACCTTCTCCTTCTCCAAAATGACCAATGACCTCTTCCTGGCCAAACCTGCTTTTTTCTGTATCCTCATCCTTCTTAGCCTTTCTGTACTGCCTGATACCATTGACCTCCCTCTCTCTCCTCCCTGATATTCTCTCCTCTCCATGTGGTTATGGCACTGCTTTCTCATGCTCGTGCTCTGACCTGGCCAATTACTACTTCTCTTTCTTCTTCTGGACCATCATCAATACCACAAGACCCCCAACTGTGGGTCTACCCCCATGGTTTTGTCTCACTCGTCCTCCCCCTCCTCCTCTTCCTCCTTCTCTCTCTCTCCTCCCCCTGCCCTGTCCGTCTCTGTCTGTCTCTCTCTGTCTCTGTCTATCTGTCTCTCTCTCTCTCTCTCCCTCTCCTTCTCCCTCTCCCTCCTATCCTTCTGCCTCCCACCACCTTCCCTCCCTTATCCACAAATGCCACTGAATGTTGTCCAAGCCACCATCCTTCATCCAGCTATCCAGCTCCATAATGATGAAAGGAACCAAGCATTTATTAAATACCTTCTGTATCCCAGGCATTGTGCTAGATATTTTAAAAATATGACCTCATTTGATCCTCACAGCAACCTTGGGAGGTCCTATTTTTATTCCCATTTTATAGTTGAGGAAACTGAGGCAGGCAGAGGTGAAGTGACTTGCCCAAGGTCATACAGCTAGCACATGTCTGAGGCTGGATTTGAACTCAAATCTTCCTGAATACCAAACCCAGTGCTCTATTCAGGGTGCTACTGAGCTGCCTCTAACTGCCTTTTTTTTTTTTTTTTTAAGTTTTTAAATTTTGTTTTTAATTTATGGAATAAAACAAGTATTTCCATAATATAGTATAATAAAAAAAAGATGATTGTGCATGAAACTGCAAATGTATTATGTACAGCTTGCTATTCCTTTCAAATATATAGTAAAGTCATCGTGCAAATTTCTTTTTTTTCCTCCCTCCCCTCTCCCCCCACCTTAGAGGTGGCTACCATTAGACACAAATATATAACTATATATGTATGTATATGTATATAGAAAATCATTCTCTCACTGCTAACACCACCTCAGTGCTCTCCTCAGTTTTTCATTCCCCCTCATCTGCATGGCCCACCATTTGCCGATTCTTTTAGTCTTCTTCTACACTGTCTATCCCACAAGCTTACGTGGCCGCCATCTTAGTGCTGGCCGCCATCTTAGTGCTAGCCGCCATTGCCACCCCGTCTCTTACAGTTGCCCCCTTTTCATCTGTAGCCTGAGAGCAACCCCCTGGCATTGCAGGACAGGCTGGCATCCATTTTGTCGTGTCCCAGGGCTTTTCTGGGGAGTGGGGTGGGGCAGGCCATGAGCTCTGCTGTGGTCTGGCCGGATCCAGATCCCAGCAAGCCCTTGTCTTGGTTAGCATTCCGCCGCCTTCCTGGTATGCAGAGGGGACAGTATGTGCTTGCTTTCAGATGACAAAATACAAACATCTCAGCTTGCAAAATGGATACATTTGGAGGTGATTAGGCATGTTACTAAAGGATTTTTCACTTTGTAACATGATTTGCCCAAGTTTCTTCTGGGAGTGAGCTTCCATCCTTCATTCCCTCCCAGAATCCTTCCTGGCCCTCCGGCACTGACTGGTGCACTAACTCGGGTCCTGCTTATTTGTGGGCAGGTACTCTTTCCCCCCCTGCCTTGCCCCCAATTCCATGCTCCTTGAGAGCAAGGGCCATGGGTCTTTCTTTCTTCTTGGTACCCTTGGTACCTGGCATAGTTAGTGCTTTCTGGTTTTGGGGGTTTTTTGGAGGGAGGGCATCCGGACCTGTGATTTCAGCCACGTAAGGAATCCCCAGCATGGACTTTGCCACTTGGAAGTCATCCTCCTCCTCCCTTACCACCTGTAATAAGTTCATTGTCAGTAGTTGGCAATGTTGACAGAGGCAGCTGGGTAGTACAGTGGATAACTGGGCTTAGAGTCAAGAAGACCTGAGTTCGAATTTGGCTTCAGATACTTGGTAGCTGTGTGACACTAGGCAAATCATTTAATCACTGTCTCAGTTTCCTCAACTGTAGAATGGGGATAATAATAGCACCTATCTTATAGGGTTGTTGTGAGAATCAAATAAAATGGTAATTGTAAAGTAATTAGTACAGTGCTTGGCATAGAGTAGGCACTTCATAAGTGTTCTTTTCCTTCTCTTCCCTCTTCCCTTCCCTCTTTCCTTCCCTTCCTTTCCTTTCTTCTCTCTCTCCCCCTCCCTCCTTCCTTCCCTTCCTTTCCCTTC